>NC_063205.1:21764635-21767135 GCF_017589495.1 Alosa alosa | reverse complement strand
ACTAGGCTATGCCGGCCTGTACTGTGCTGATGTGAGTGGCTCACTTGTGCAGGCATTATGGGTAATTTTTGCCGCACACACAGGCTCCAGTGTGTTTGAAGTATTGATTGAGCATGTGGCTCATCATAGTCGCCCAGAAAAAATCCTTATTTTCTTGTGGCCTTTTTTATGTGTGTGTGTGTGTGTGTGTGTGTGTGTGTGTGTGTGTGTGTGTGTGGAGAGAGAGAGAGAGAGAGAGAGAGAGAATCCAAAAAAGGAAAAAAAAGTATTTTTTTATCATGAAGTTATAAAAGCAACTTAGGTTCCTTGGTTTTTCTCTCTCTCTTTCTCTCTCTCTCTGTCCCTCTTTCTCTCCTTCTGGCTGTGAACACAGACACTTGTGGAGGGGGGTAAAGGCTCTCTGTCCTCGTTTCACAAGCACATACGTACACACACACACACACACACACACACACACACACACACACACACACACACACACACACACATTCACCCAAAGGGAAGACATCAAAGAGGGGAGCAGTAGATCTCAACAGTGTGGCTCACTTACCTAATTAAATTTTTACTTACTTCTGCTACTGACAGAGGTGGAGAGGTGCAGACGGGGGAGTGTGTGTGTGTGTGTGAGAGTGTGCAGACGGGGGTGTGTGTGTGTGTGTGTGAGAGTGTGTGTGTGTGTGTGTGTGAGAGAGTGTGTGTGTGTGTGTGTGTGTGTGTGTGTGTGTGTGTGTGTGTGTGTGTGTGTGAGAGTGTGTGTGTGTGTGGGGTCTGTCTGGCTGGTCCTCCCTCCTCATTTCAATAGGGATGCTCCATCTCCCCTGTGACCTAAGCCTCTTTAAATAGCTACAGTAGGCCAGAGAGTCCACTTACCTCACTCTTAATCACCAGATGCTTTCGGGGCGAGGGGCTTCTGAGAATTCTCTCTGCATGTGGGTGTGTGTGTGTGTGTGTGTGTGTTTTTGTATGGTGTGTATGTGCATCTTTAAATAGATGGAATAGGTCATCTTACCTGACTCCTAATCACCATACACTTTAAAAAGTGTATTTTTGTGTGTGTGTGTGTGTGTGTGAGAGAGAGAGGTAGACATCTTCTCTATCTGCACCTTACTGATTAGTGTGAAGAATGTGTGCCCGTCTGTCTATCTGACGTACAGCACAACTGGCTAACAGCATGCAGAGTGCTACATTAGCATTCCCTCTCAGTGCAAGTGCTGTCTGGGAGATGATTGCAGGGTTGAAGGTCACCGGCCTGTGTTTGAGAGGACATGATAAACACTGAGAGCGTGTGTGTTTCAGACGGGTGATTGACAGTCAGTCAGACACTGTTTCATGTTCCACTTCAACCTCCCTTTGTCTGTGTGTGTGTGTGTGTGTGTGTGTGTGTGTGTGTGTGTGTGTGTCTGTGTGTGTGTGTGTGTGTGTGTGTGTGTGTATGTGTCTGTGTTTATGTGTGTGTGTGTGTGTGTGTGTGTGTGTTGTGGGCTGTTTTGCTGTGTCTGATCCCCTCCTTTGTTCTCCCATTTGAGATGCGTAATCCTTACACCTGTCGGCAGGTGAGCTCAGGTGATCCTTAAGATGCTATGGATACTGGCTACTGGATACTTTTGCATGCAGGGCCCAACAGCAGTGTCGGACCGAACCCACGTCTGGACCTCTTTTGACCAACTTGGAGGACTTGCCTAAAAGGACTTTAGTTCCAGGCGCGGCTCTTCTCCTTAATCTTAAACCGGCCTAGTACTGCCGAAGAACAGCTAGAACCGCATGTGTTCCAGGCGCGGCTGCATATGTTCCAGACACGGCTGCTCTCCTTAATCTTAGAACCGGCCTAGTACTGGTGGAGAACAGCTAGAACCACATGCGTTCCAGGCACGGCTGCTCTCCTTAATCTTAGAAATGGCCTAGTACTGGTGGAGAACAGCTAGAACCGCATGCGTTCCAGGCATGGCTGCTCTCCTTAATCCTAGAACCGGCCTAGTACTGGTGGAGAACAGCTAGAACCGCATGCGTTCCAGGCACGGCTGCTCTCCTTAATCTTAGAACCGGCCTAGTACTGGTGGAGAACAGCTGGAACCACATCCGTTCCAGGCACGGCTGCTCTCCTTAATCTGCATCTGCTGATTTGCCCTCATTATGCAGACCCCCTGCTGACTAACAGGAAGGACAAGCAGCTCCTGTTTGTCAACACAAAACTCTGCAGATGAGTCCTACTCCTTTCTGTGTGTGTGTGTGTGTGTGTGTGTGTGTGTGTGTGTGTGTGTGTGTGTGTGTGTGTGTGTGTGTGTGTGTGTGTGTGTGTGTGTGTGTGTGTGTGTGTGTGTGTGTGTGCTGACTGGTCCAGGCTAATGCTAATTGTGTACTTGTACTGATGTCCATCAATATGCACTGTCCCTATCTTAATAAACAATTAAATAAATTGTTCCTCTGGGTATGTAGCATGACTAGCCTCGTTTAATCAGCTGAATAATTCATAGCGGCCCAGCCCAGCCTCACTTAAATGCTG
>NC_063205.1:21757135-21759635 GCF_017589495.1 Alosa alosa | reverse complement strand
CACACACACACACACACACCCACAGGTAGACAGACACAGACACGCATGCACGCATACACACGCACACACACACACACAAACCCATTCTGCTTTCTATGACTCTGCGCAGAGGTACCCCTGAGACAGCATATGTGCCTACAGTATGTTGTTTGTGTGTGCTTCTGAGCTTGCATATATGACAGCATATGTGTGTGTATGTGTGTGTGTGTGTGTATCTTTATGTGTTTTCAGGCAGTGTCTAAAGCCTCTTTAGGGAAGATTAACCCAGCAGTTTACTGCCTCTGTCTGGTCTGTGGTATGGGACCACTGAGTGTCTCTCTTTCTCTTTGTCTCTCTCTCTCTCTCTCTCTCTGTCTCTATCTCTCTGTCTCTCTCTCACTCTCTGTCTCTCTCTCTGTCTCTCTCACTCACTCTCTCTGTCTCTCTCTCACTCTCTATCTCTCTGTCTCTCTTTGTCTCTCTCTCACTCTCTGTCTCTCTCTGTCTCTCTCTCTCACTCACTCTCTGTCTCTCTCTCACTCTCTCTCTGTTTCTCGCTCTCTTTCTCTCTCTTTCTGGTGCATCACCGCTCCACACGTTTCTGTTGAGCTCTGTGGTAATACCCCCCCCTCCTCATCCTCCTCTCCTCCTTTCCCTCCTCCTCCTCCTCCTCCTCCTCCTCTCCTCCTTTCCCTCCTCCTCCTCCTCCTCCTCCTCCGCTCCTCCTCCTCCTCCTCCTCTTTTTTCTCTTTTCCGTTTTCTCTCATCCTTTCTCTCATCTCACTCTGCAGAATACGTCAGCAGATATCCCATTATGTATATCCTGCATCTGCCATTTATAAAGAAAGTGTTGCACAAGCTGCTGAAAACATAAATGACAAAATAGCAGATAAAAACAATATGATTATGCCACCTCTGCCACAATACAGTGTACAGTGGATTCTAATAAATGTATCTGCTGATATCTATCTGCTGGATATCTAAACATATGCATGTGCATCTAAATATGGCATACTGTGAGTACTGCATATCAACAGTCAATACTTCAGATTGGCATGTGCCAACACTGGAACTAAACAAGCAAAGTTTGTATTGCATGTTAAACTGGAACTAAACAGCCAATGTGTACACTTGTTAAACTGGAACTAAACAGCCAAAGTGTGTACACTTGTTAAACTGGAACTAAACAACCAAAGTGTGTATCGCATGTTAAAATGATATGCAGCATGTGTAAACAACCAGTGTTATGATATGCAGCATGCTCCGCCCTCCCCACGTTACTTTCTTTTTAATTTTTAATTTCCCTTCAGCACGTCGTCTGGGTTCTCTGCGGCATATTCTCGGTTTTCTCGGCCAGTTTTTACCTGTCCAATCAGCGTGGCTGAGAACGATGAGGTCGTGCGAAGACGAAACCGAAACTTATTGTGATAAACAGAAGTAGCAGCGCCTGCAAATGTCAAAAAATGCAGTTGGAAAAATGCAGAAATTGACTTACAGAAAAGGTTGACCCACATGCATTGTTTGACTATTGATGCTGTTTATTGACAGTTTGTAAAGTTTAGGCGAAGTAGGAAGTACCGTTAGGGATCTCTGGTCAATATGATTGGTAAGGCTGGACTAATGATTTCAAAGTTAGTGCCTGTCACAATGCAAGTGTTGGTGCAACCTCCATTAACCCTTGCACTGCCGACACTTTAGAGTCTGAGCTCTGAACTGCTGGCACTCTGGCAGTTGGCTGTGGCTGTGTGTGTGTGTGTGTGTGTGTGTGTGTGTGTGTGTGTGTGTGTGTGTGTGTGTGTGTGTGGTTGTGTGTGTGTGTGTGTGTGTGTAGCCTGAGCTGTCTCCTGGCCGTGGGCAGTGGCGGTGAAGTCGGGCTCATAAAACTGTCCCCCAGCAAATGATTCAGCAGTCACTGAAACACACACACACACACACACACACACACACACACTCACACTCGCATCGCACACGCATTCAGCGCTCCCCTACAGAGCTGCCGCGGTGCAGCAGGGGACGGTGGGGTATTTGATTAGCCAAAAAAGTTCTTCTAAATCACCTGTCTGTCCCCAACCAATCAGACAGCAGCAGAAGGATCAGATTTTGGCAGACTGCAGTGATAATAATGAGATCCTCATGGACAGTGATGGGATGATGTGGACTCACAAACACACACACACACACACACACACACACACACACACACACACACACACACACAATACACACACATACACACACACATCTCTCACTCTTTTCGGCTCTTTCTCCTCATGAATATACATCTGAAACACACACACACACACACTCATTGTATATCCATTGTACATACAGCATATGCACAATTTCCACACAATATATAATCAAATGCACATACACAGTTACACACACACACACACACGCATTACACACACGCGACGCACGCATCGCTATTACGTATATATACACCATACACAATGTCATATATAAGCCATAATGTGTAATAAATCTTGTACAGTACTACACCTTTCCACATATAATTATT
>NC_063205.1:21724635-21727135 GCF_017589495.1 Alosa alosa | reverse complement strand
GTTGGAAAAAAATATGTGCTGGGACCTTTACTTTCTGAAATCAGGTTTTCCATGGTGCAGCCAGGGTATGTGCTGCAGCAGCCTCAGATGACACTCCCCTCTGGCCCAGACCTGGCTCTCATTTGGCCCTCATTCGGCCCTCATTTGGCCCTGTGCTTTCTTTTTTGTTACTGTGATTTTTGGTCACACTTTATAGCACATAGGCTATCTACAGATTCTTAGATTTTCAACAAACTATCATTTTATGATTAAGGTAAAGGTTAGGTAGGACGTGGTTAAGGTGATGTTCAGTAATTGTTTCTCTCTATTGCATGTTTTATAAAGCTGTTTGTGACTTAGTGAACCTTGTGACTTAGTGGCTCTGTGTCTGAGCTATTCCTTCTCGTAATGAGGTTATTTTAGAAAAATATTTGTAAATTGCATTTAGTAATTTAGTCTGTTAAACTATAGCTCATATATATCATGCAGGATGAATAATGTCGATATATGTAGTTCAAGATATGTAGTTCAAGCTAACGCTAACGTGGTCTTCTATCTCCATGCGAAGAGTCAGAGATCATCAGCTCAACGTTTGGAGGTTTCCCGGCAGCCGCGAGCACAACTCTGTCTTTCGGTAACTGACCGACAAACGCAAAAGGCAGAGCTAGAATTTCAGGTATGTCCCTCCTTGGCTAATGTATTCTAAAGATGGAGGCCGAAACATGGCTGCCGCCATAGAGGTGGCTCACTTGAATGTATTCTGAATGGCAGATTCTACGCTTACGAGGATACTTTTTGAAAGGAAAAAAATGGGTTTTTGCTATGAATCAACCCAAAAAATTACACAATGTAGCTTTAATGTACTGATGTAGCAAAGACCCACACCAAAGATCAGCTTATACATGGTGCTAACAACCCCAAGCTCACAAGTTCAATTCCCAGGATTCTCACTTCCTGATGAAACTAGATAACCCACTAATTAAAATGTAAATGAAAACAGCAATGCGCTCTGGCTCAGAGTGTCTGCTAAGTGAATAAATGTAATGTAATAACCTAGCAGTGTCTTTTTCTGGGTGAGACCACAACAGCAGTGTAAATCCATTTCGAAGCCGCTATGATATTAGCATTGATTACCCATAGGGGCAGATTGGCTATTGATGACCAATGAAGGGGTGCGTGTGTGTCATGAAACGCCAATTAATCAGATCAGGAAGGAAAGGCACTTGCAGGGCAGTGGAGGATGGTGGGAATCACCTCATAAGAGTGCATTGACCCACAGCACGGCAGCGCAGCACAGCACAGAACAGCACAGCACAGCGCTCGAGGAGTTAATACATGTGTCAGCAAACTAGCTGCCAATCGATGACAGAGCAGTCAATAGCTGTTGATTCTCTCTCTCTCTCTCTCTTCTCTCCTCCACACCCACATTTGCTGGCTCTCTCTCTCATCTGCAGATGGCTTACTCTCATCCATGACGCATCTCTGGCTCTCCTTTTATTTCTCTCTTTCTCTCTTTCTCAAATAGCTATTCCCATCTGGCCACTTCATACAAAGACACACAGAGCTGTTTGTTTGGCATTTTGGCAGGCCTTAGTCTTTTCACACACACATACACACACACACACACACACGTTCTCATGCACGCACACACAAACACACACAAAGTCAGACTAGGGGCTATATTTTAACGGTCTGAAACGGAAGTGTCTTTGCGCAAAACGCAAGTCACTTTGTGGGCGGATCTTGGGCGCTGATGCTATTTTACCGGGCGGGATATTTGACTGTTAAGCCAGGCGCCAAATCTAAAATGCAGTGGTCTGAAGTAGCTACATTAATCATGGGTGTGGTTTGGGCGTAACGGCAATAAACCAATCAGGGCGTCATCTCACATTCCCTTTAACAACAGGCACGCTTTGTTCCATAGCTGATTGCTATTATGGTGGCGTAGCCTATTTGCCAGGCGCAATGGGAGCATTCACAGCTTATAATTTTACTGTTCAGTTAGGAACTGTCAGCTATTGATTTTTCCTCTTGACAAAATGTAATACAGAATTGTCACAAAGACATACTTTCCGATGTTTTGGGATCACTCTCACTAAATCACGAGATTATGAATGCATGGTGATATTTTTTTGCTATGTACAATGTAATCTAACATTACCTCTCTATAGACAATGCATATCTTCTGTCAGTTAATCTCTTCTCTCCGCGCTGCCGCTGGGGCATTTGGGTTAAATGGCATCGGCATGCAATTCAACATCACGCTCCTTAAGTCATCTAATATTTCATAATTTATGTCATCAACACATCCATTGATTCGAAAAATGTGTACGCGCTAGATTTCACATCTTAATGGACACCACACTGATTTCCCGAAAGTGGTAATATTTTTCTTTGAAATTATGTATGGTTTAATCGAAATGGGAACTATGTTGTATAGATGAGTGGAGCAAAGTGTGCCTTTGCGCAGCACAGGCTGCCTGTGAGAAACAGTTTCCAAGTTGACCTAACTTTCAACTCT
>NC_063205.1:21717135-21719635 GCF_017589495.1 Alosa alosa | reverse complement strand
GCAGGAGAGGGCCACCTTCACTACCAGGGGGTGTTCAGTGGGGGCGTGATGGGTTTAAGTTTCTGGGAGTGTTTCTGGGAAGGCAGGAGTATAGACTCAAAAATTGGGAGGGATTGCCGGAGAAGGTGGCTGCCAAGTTGTCTAAATGGAATTGGCTATTACCTGAGCTATCCTACAGGGGTAGGGTCCTGGTCACTAATAACCTGGCTGCCTCCACGTTATGGCACAAGCTCGCTGTGCTGCAGCCCCCAGACCAGATGGTTAAGGAGGTGCAGAGGAAATTGGTGAACTTTGTCTGGTCAGGGCAGCATTGGGTTCCTGCCCCAGTGTTGTATCTTCCCACTTCGGAAGGGGGTCAAGGGCTTGTGGACATACGAAGCCGGATTTGCGCGTTCCGGTTGCTGACTGCTCAGAAGTTGCTCTATGGGACAGATCTGGCCAGGGCAGCAGTGGCCTGTTGTCTTCTGAGGAAGGCAACGCCAATGGGTTTTGACCGTCAGCTTTTCCTTTTGGATCTGAAAGGGCTGGATTTCACAAGACTGTCTCCCTTTTATGCGTCAGTTTTAAGAGCATGGCAGACTCTGAAGAAAGAGCGGATTGCATCACAAGTGGGGGAGTGGATCATGGGGGAACCTTTGTTCCACAATCCTTTTCTGAGGACAAAGATCTTGTCTACAGAGACTGTGAAGAGCTGCCTAGTGAGAGCTGGGCTCACGATTTTGGCCCATCTACGGGATGAGAGCGGCTGGAGAGCAGCAGCCTCACTGCAGCGTGACACTGGCATTCGGTCCCTAAGAATCCTGGTGAGGATGCTGGAGGAACTAACCATGGCATTGCCGGCGGTATGCAAGGAGGCCCTGCAGGTACAGTCACCAGCAGGTTGGGAGGTGCGGTATCGCTGTCCCTCAGTGTTGGTCTCGACGTCCATTTCTCACGCTTTGGATGATGAGGGGGGCGGTGTAGCTTCCCATGAGGAGTTGGATGCTAGGCCCTTTCAAGAGCTCGATAGAAAAACTTTGTACTTGGTGTACGTGAGAGCGTATTACCAGGCTGCACTGGGTGGTGCTAGGGCGTGGAGGTGGCCAGAAGTGTTTGGGGCAGGATTTATACCTGCTTGGAGGTCTTTTTACAAGCCTCCACTCGAGAAACGTACGGCCGATCTACAATGGAGGTTCGTCCACGGGGCTATAGCTACAAACAGACATGTGGCACACCTGAATCCGGCAATTGGGAGGTGGTGTCCCTTTTGTGGGTTGGAAGAGACAGTTGAGCACCTTTTTCTTTTCTGTGTAAGATTGTGGGAGCTCTTTGAGCTCCTGAGTGCCTGGGTAGCGAAGGTAGGAGTAGTGTTTTCTTTTCAATTCTTCATTGAAGGGGTTGTATACAAGGCCAAAAGGAAAAGGGAAGTGTGTTTTTGTCAATTTTTGTTGGGTGCAGCAAAAATGGCAATTTGGTTGTCAAGGAAGTACAAAATGGCGGGGTTTAGTTCAACCAATCCTGTGGAGATTTTTTAGGGGGTGGTGGGGGGGAGAATCAAGTCTGAATATGCTTTTTACAGGATGGTTGATGACATTGAGAGATTTCTGGCGGTATGCTTCAACATATGAATCTGCTCTGCGAGCCCTGTGATGTTTCTTTTTAATTTGTAACTGTATGTGTTTTTAACATGATTTTATTGTGTAGTGGTTAAACACCTGATATTGTTTCAATAAAGGAGTGTTAAGCCTCTCCTCTCCTCTCTCCTCTCCTCTCCTCTCTCCTCTCCTCTCATCTTTCCTCTCCTCTCCTCTCTCCTCTCTTCTTCTCTCTCTTCATCTCATCTTTTTTCTCATCTTCTCTTCCCTCCCCTCTTCTCTCATCTCTTTTCTCTTCTCCACTCTGACCTCTCTCCCCCCTCTATCCCTCTCTCCCTCTCTTTCTCCATCTCTCTCCCTATCTCTTTCTCCCACTCTCTCCTTCCCTCTCTTTTTCCCTCTCAATTAAATTAAATTCAAGGTAGCTTTATTGGCATGACAAATATTTATTTGCATTGCCAAAGCAGGACATCAAACAATACAATACAGAACATACGATAGATAAGACATTTATACATATAAACTTGTGTGTCTGTGTGTGTGTGTTTGAGTATAGTGTTTTCTTTGTGTGGTGCTGGAAATGGTAGGTATTTCATGTGTATAGTGTGTGTAGTGTCTAATCACTGTCCCTTGCTCTATGGCATTCAGTGACATATTTAGCAGCAAGAGCTGCTGTCTTGCTGTCCAAGTAAGATGGGCAGTACTTCCTGTTCTACCAGGTTTTGGAACTCCGGGATTAGGTTGGTAAATTTATCGAAGTAGGTATCTCTATTAAGTTCATATTTCTTACATTGAAGAAGAAAGTGCACCTCCGTCTCAACCTCACCTGTAGTACAGTGAGTGAGTACAGTACAGACTCTTTGCACTCTTTGCAACCATGACTTTCTTAGTCTGCCTTTTTCTGTGGCTAGGCTGTGGTCACTGAG
>NC_063205.1:21694635-21697135 GCF_017589495.1 Alosa alosa | reverse complement strand
GTCTTAGCCTTACACACTGCATGAAAGCATGAAACACAGTCTCTCTCACAAAACAAAATGGGCACTCTTGACCAACAACAGGATTCAACACTGAAACAAAGGCATTAGCTGCAATTGCTCCATGCAGAATCCTCCATTGTAAATCCCCACATTTTTTGGCTAAGGGTGACTTGTATAGTGCTCTCCACTGGGGTCGAACATCTTCCCCCAAAACAGTACACCAGGGTATTTCCACCCTCTTGTCCAGAGACTTTTTGTTAAAAGACTTCACACACAGTTTATATAAACACTTGCCAGCAGCTGGCTTCTGACCCAAAAGAGACAATTGTTCAAAATGCAAGTAAGAACCAGTACAACCTGTCAAATGTGGAGACAATGAAAGATTGGGAAAAGGATCATTACAGTCTGAACTGCACAGCCCTCTGAAGTAGTCCGCCAACATCTCAATTTTTCCCTTTTAAGGGAGTCCCGCAAGTAGCTGAGCTACTATTCGAATAGATCTCATCCCCAGTTGACTGGCAACTTGTTCAGCGTTAACAAGATCTGGTCCTGCTAACTTGAGTAAACCCTCCATAGTAATGACTCCTGACCTAAGAAGGCTATGTGTGATTGCGGGAAGAGACTTTTCAAGAGACATATCTAAAACAGAACCAAAGATTAGGGGCTCCTTTAAAAGCCAATACAAATACTATGTGCTTCCTGTGCAATGCACTGTTAACAGGGACCAAACTTTAAAGAAATTACGATAAAACACAGGGAGTTTGTTGACGTTCAATCTTTTTGGATCCATCCAAAACAAAGTTCTGTCCAGCCCCAGTCCATCAAAAGTCTGTAAAATGGCACACGCCACAGATTTCCAGCTGGAATCCAGAGGCCCCATGAGAAAGACGGCTGGACAAACTGCAACCCGAAAGGCAGCTGTCCTACTTTGTAGGTGCACAAGTCCATGTCCACCTTCCTCTTTAGGTAGGTATAAGATGCTCTGTGGAACCCAGTGAAGTTTATCCCAGAAGAAATCCACTAGGATTGACTGGATCCTTGACAGCAACTGTGCTGGAGTGTCCACACAAGATAGCTGATGCCAAAAGGGCGGATGCCACCAAATTATTGATAATAAGGACATGCCCCTTGTAGGATATCTTATTTAAAAGGAATTTCCATTTATCAAGGCGGCCCTTAACTTTCTCAACAGCCCCATCAAAGTTCTTTTGAATAAACATTTCGTTCCCTAAAAAACACCAAGATATTTAAAACCACTCCTGGCCCAATGTAAGCCAGCAGTTCCCCATTTAACCATGTCCCAACCAGCATAGCTAAACTTTTGGACCAGTTTACTCTTGCTGAGGAAACAACATTAAAATCATCAAAAATCTTTAACATAATGTTTATGTCTCTTTGACCATTTACAAGTACTGCAGCATCATCTGCATAAGCTGACAGTTTAAAAACACTTTCACACGCAGGAATTCTCACCCCCACCAGTTCTTTCCTCAGCTTTACCAATAGGGGTTCAAATGCCAGAGTGTACAACATACCGGATATGGCACAACCTTGTCTGACCCCTCTGTAAACTTTAAAGGGAGCACACAAGTCACCATTAACCTTTAAAATACTCTCAATGTCACAGTACAGAACTCAAAAGCTTTTTCTTGATCAATGGATACTAAGCCGAATTCCAGGTTAAACATAGCCTTGAAATCTAGACACGCCCCTAGCGGCCCAGGCCCTACATTTTAATGTGGGTCTGGCTCGTCAGGCTAGGTTAAACAGCTTACCTACATCAAATATGTCCCTGATCAATGAAATGTTGTTTTGAATCAACCTACTTGGCACACAGTAGGTCTGGTCAGGATGGACAACCTGCTCCACAACTTCACTCAATCTATTAGCCAACGCTTTAGAGAGCAATTTATATTAAGTACAGAGGATTGACACACATGATTTTATGTCATTCAAGTCCCCTTTTTTGGGGAGCAAAGTGAGTATTGCCCTACGGCAGCTCAGTGGCAACCGCCTCCTGGCAAGACTGTCACTGAGAACAGTCAGCACATCCTCATCCTTCTGACCAAAAGGACTTATAAAAGTCCACCGGTAGACCATCCAACCCTGGTGCCTTTCCACACTCCATACTCTGGAGGGCTCTCTGCAGCTCCTCTAGGGTCAAAGCCCTTCCAAGGACTGCATTCGCCTCTTCGGCCACCTGGGGTAGATTCTCAAAGAATGACTGGTCATCCACCTGAATATCTGAGCTCTCACTCTTATATAGCTCTTCATAAAAACTGACTGCTCTCTGACGTATTTTAGCCAGATTGGACAACAGCACGCCATCCTCAGAAAGCAGAGAGTGAAATTAAAATGAAAAAAATTAAAAACGGCACTACACTTCGAAACCGATCGATAAATCGTTCTGGCTAGTTGTTATTACTTACCCATCCATTTAATCCAGTGTCTTCCATGTCGTTAATCCTGCTAGTCATAGACCACTTGACTTGACTGAACT
>NC_063205.1:21667135-21674635 GCF_017589495.1 Alosa alosa | reverse complement strand
ATTTTAGCCCACGCCTTCGTACAGTAGGCTACACCATTAGGCTATCTTGTGAATAAAAGACTTCACAGCTGCTAACGATCATCCTCCACAACCACAAGGATAGGTAGGCTAAACGGTCGCTTGTTGCCTTTTGCTTCTTATTGTAAAACCAACTGTTAGGGGCCTACACAAGTGGTCGGCATCCCCGGTCAATATTTGATATTAAAATTTCAATTTTGAAGCTATTTGTAACTATGTGTAGCCTATGCAACCGACTGTTGTAGGCTTGCCTACCACTCTCTGCAGTGCCTTGCCTACCATTCTTGCCTACCACTCTAGTTGTAAACAAATGGTCACATGACATTATGACGTAGGTGCAAAACCTTAATAGGTCACTCATTGTCCCTCAAGTTGTGAAGTTGTGGCATGTTGAAACATATGCAGCAGCAAGAGATGCCCCTTCTCCTTGTCCTAATAGTATTTTCATGTTGATATGGTACTTAGTTTAGTTACAATTAGGAATATGTGAGTTTGTTAAAGTACATTTTGAGTGAACGATGAACATTTTTGGAGGAAGTGCATCTCTATCTCAACCTATAGCCTGCACTTGATTAGGGTCAGTCTCTATTCTCTACTACTCTCTCTCCCTCCCTCTCTCTCCCTCCCTCCCTCTCCCTCCCTCTCTCTCTCTCTCAGCACTGAGATGTCAGTGAAGAGCTACTGTTTGTACCTCTATTAAGCACATTTCCATTGCGCTGGTCAGGGCGATGATTACCGAGCCAGGTGACCCCCGGTGCTGGCCTAGATCTGGGATTTCTTAGCACTTCAACATGAAGGTCCTGATTTCAGTCATCGGTTCTCAAAATGCATATTTGCATATTTATTTACAAAAATAATTCAGTGGAAATGCATGGATTCCAGTTTCTTCCAGTAGCAGCAACTGGAATCCATGCATTTCCACAGAATTATCTTTGGAATCTGATCCCTTATCATACCTGTTCATTCTTACTCGTCGCTCGACTTATTGTGACTAAATTCAAGATGGCTGCAAATGCTAAACTTCGTGAAGATACTGTCTGTATAAATCGTCTTGTAAGTAAACTACCAGTGCTTTTTCAAAGTTCTCAATGTCTCGTTTTAAATGTCAGGGCCCTCAGAAGTCTACCAATGAAGTGTGGAGATACATTGAGCCTCGTAAATGGTGTAAAACAGTGATTTATTTGCATGGCTAGCCCGATGCCGAAGCACCACCATTGAAAAAGCTGTTGGTAGCATCGGCTAACTAGCGCCAGATTTTGGAGTGCAGGGGACAAGCCGAGATGGGCTATGAGACATACGTTCACACTCGGTATCATGTTTCAACACACTTTAGGTCAATATCACACCGGAATTCTCCTTTAAAGTCTGGAAAGCTAGCAGCTGACCAGGTATTGATTGATTGTTTAAGATGTATGAGTGTGCTATGGCACACTCCGGAATTAAAACATCCAAAAGGCAGGATGTTTAATTGAGTTCGGAACACATAGGGGAGTGTTCAGAGCGTTGACGGAGTGGAACAGGGTGGCTGGATATTTAGGGAAATTAATTATGTGTAAAGGTCTCCGAAATGGATGGAAGAGAGTGAATTGAAAGCGAACAGAATGCACACACACACACATACACACACACACATAGAGAGAGAAGGACCTGTAGGAGAGGAGAATACTCACACAACCCCCTCACCACACACACACACACACACACACACACACACACAGAGTGAGGGACAGGAGAATACATGCACAGTGGGGTCTTAGTACATGGGGAGTAAATGGCACAACTGCACCCTCAGAGTGCCAGTATGTGCTCATGATTAGGGCCTTTCACTGGCCGCATGGCACACTAATGGCAGGCTTGAGACCAAACATGGCTGTGCGGTATTTAAAACCATGCTTCCCCCGGCTTCCCCCGGTTCAGCTGTTGGAGAGACGTTTAAACAGAATGCACATGGTATATGGATTTTATTGAGTGGTGCCAACACAATAGTGCTGAATCATAATCTTCACGGCGGAGGCAGAGTGCGATGCTGGTGTGCGGAGTTGTTTTGAGTGTGTGTGGAGTTGTATTGAGTGTGTGTGGAGTTGTATTGAGTGTGCAGAGTTGTATTGAATGTGTGAGGAGTTGTATTGAGTGTGTGTGGAGTTGTATTGAAAACAATGCAATTTAATGTAATCAAATGTCAAATGAAAGTGAAGTATGTCACAAGTCGTGTCGGCGCCCATGTGCGGACTGCTTTACACACAATTTCTCCACCTTTCGCTCTCTCTTCTCTCTCTCTCTCTCTCTCTCTATTCATCCATACCCAGACAGGCTAAACACCCTTATGATGACTGTGTGGATCAGGCTGGTGTGTTCTCCAGGTGATTTACTATTCCAAACGTCACTGCTCAAATGTCAGTGCTAACATTACGAGTAGGGGCAGTTGCTACAGGGGCACTTATGGCCACCTTACATCAAACAAGTTTGACAAGATTTGGGAAAGATTCTTGAAAGATTGTAGTCTTTTAACTAATGCCCCCTATTCAAGCTTTACTCAAAAGACTCTTTCGAGAATCTTTCCCAAATCTTGTCAAAGTTGTTTGGTGTAAGGAGGCCATTAGCTGAACTCCCATAGCTGTGATGGCGTCACAGCAATGAGCCCAGGAGGTGGCTTCTCTTGTTCACACTTCTTCAACTCAGCTGTAAGGGCTGACATCGTCACACCTAGAAGAAGTTAGGAAATGATTCCTTAATTCGGATGTGTTCTGGTAAATGTCCGCTGGTCAATTCGAAACACTTTTACATAACTCAACCCACAGTAGAAACACTAGCGATGGAGCTAATGGCTATAAGGTTAGAATCCTCTCACGAATAGAGCTAATGGCTAATGGCTATAGAGTTAGCTTTCATTCACCAGTGGAGCTAATGTCTACAAGGTTAACATTCACTCAGCAATGGAGCTAATAGTTACATGGTTAGCATTCAAGTTAGCCTTCCTAAACTCCCATAGCTGAGACAAAGATTATAAATGGTGGAGCAAGATAGCTTGTCGTAGTTCATGTCTATGGGTGCGAAGCAGGGATCGAGTCCTGTCTGCATATATAGCAACCGGTCAACAGCAGCAGAATAAATAACAGGCGCACACCTATAAGGTCGATTTTCTCCAGACTGAAACCCAGACTTCTTAATCCCACAACCATTAAGTCAATTAGTTCTTATGATAGGTTCATCATCACACTGTATCCATGGCAACAAGCATCACCGCTGTTGTTTGTCTCTCTGTGACTGTCCTTCTGTGGAAGGAAGAATTCACTCTGTCTTTGAGTCTGTAGTGGACATTTTTACCTTTGTGGAATGCAGAGTTTCTAACTTTTCCCTGCAGAAGCCTATATGTTTCTCCACAGTCTCCCTGCTGTTCTGCTGTGTGTGTGTGTGTGTGTGTATGTGTGTGTGTGTGTGTGTGTGTGTGTGTGTGTTTGTGTGTGTGTGTGTGTGTGTGTGTGTGTGTGTGTGTGTGTGTGTGTGTGTGTGTGTGTGTCGCACGCGTGTGTGTATGTGTGTGTTTGTGTGTGTGCCCTTGTAAGCTGTCTTCTGTAATTTGGGAAACTGGCAGCAGTGTAATGCACAGAAGATTGGGAGAGGGAACACATTGGCTGTAAGAGATATTAATTATGAAACCAAACTCTTTGCATGCAGTGTTATCGACACACAGAGAGAGCGAGAGAGACAGAGAGAGAGAGACAGAGAGAGAGAGAGAGAGAGAGAGAGAGAAAGAGAAAGAAAACAAAATAAAAACAAATGATATGCCAGGCAAGCTTGAGGGGGATTGGTGTGTGTTATTAAACTTTCAGCTTCAGTGTGGCTCGCTCGTCTGTGTGTGTGTGTGTGTGTGTGTGTGTGTGTGTGTGTGTGTGTGTGTGTGTGTGTGTAACGCTCTGCTTCAGTGTGGCTCACTCGTCTGTACGGATGCTATTTGCATTTCGCCTACAAGTCACTGGCCACCAGAGCAAGATGTGTTTCTTTGTATGTTTGCTTGTGTGTTTGTTTGTGTGTTTGGCCATTTTGGGTCTCTTGACATGACAACGATTAAGCATACACAGTGGGAGCACACACACACACACACACACACACACACAGAGAGAGACTTTATGCATCCTTGGGTAAAATCCAGGACTGATTTCCTGGGCCCATCAAGCCCCCTGTCATAATTCATCACAGCTATTGATGGGCTATACTGTCTCTCTCTCTCTCTCTCTCTCTCTCTTCTAGTAAGGTATTTGTGTATTGATGTGTTTTCTAGGAGACGTTTTGACTTGGAGTTCCGAAATGAGGACATTTTACTTTGAATGTGTTTGGGGCCACTTCACGCTCATGAGGCAGTGAGTGTGTAGGGGTGGAGTGGGGTTGAGTAGGGCTTTATGAGTTTTGATCGTACAGTAAGTGTGTATGAGAGTGGCGTGTGATTAAACGAGGCCAGGTGTGTGTGTGTGTGTGTGTGAGAGAGAGTATTCATGTGTGTATGTCTGCGTGCGTGTGTGTGATTATGCCTGCATGTAATGATGTTGATTGACAGGTCCCTGCTGAGGGTCCGCTGTCATGACAACAGTTGTCAGTAGCAATCAGATGCCTGCAGGCAGCAAGACACAGCCAGCTGTGTTCACTTTCAAAGGTGTGTCAACAAGTCACACTCTCACTGTACAATGATCTCTGTCCTGTCTAAGTCTATAAGAAGCCTATGCAGTTTATGCATTTCTGCACATCTAATTGTGTACATATATAATGGGTATGTGTGTGTATAGTATATATTTGTGTATGTGGTGTGTGTGTGTGTGTGTGTGTGTGTGTGTGTGTGTGTGTGTGTGTGTGTGTGTGTGTTTGTAAATGCGAGTGTGTGGGTAGGTGTGAGCATATTTGGAAGTGCGCTAAAGGTAGGCGGCAAATGAGGTTTGCATACATATTGTGTATGTGTGTGTGTGTGTGTGTGTGTGTGTGTGTGTGTGTGTGTGTGTGTGTGTGTGTGTGTGTGTGTGTGTGTGTGTGTGTGTGTGAGAGAGAGGTAGGCGGTAATTGAGGTTTGCCTTAATTGGATTATACTTTATTAATGCTCTTAACCCACCAGGGAAGTTATTAGGACTGAGCCGCAACACTCAGATTAGTGTGTATGCTTAGAGCCAGACGGCGACGCAGAAAAGGAGATGTCCCTGCACACACATACAAGCATGCAAGCACACATACACACACACACACACACACACAGACACACACACACAAATGCAGTGTGTGTGTGTGTGTGTGTGTGTGTGTGTGTGTGTGTGTGTGTGTGTGGAATACACATCATTGTCCATCTCTTCCCTTCACTGTTTGTTGGTGTGGTTAATTTTTCCTTCTGTTCCAACTTTCTGCTTTGAATTTCTCAGAAATGCTTTGGCAGTGCAGGTTACCTCTGGTCCTGCCAATAAAGACCATTTGAATTTTAATTTAACTGAGAGAGGAAAACAGAGACACACACACACAGTCAGACACATAGAGACAAAGAGAGAGAGAGAGAGAGAGAGAGAGAGAGTGTAATAGAGAGAGTGAGAGAGAGTGTGAGAGAGACAGAGAGAGAGTGTAATAGAGAGAGTGAGAGAGAGAGTGTGAGAGAGAGACAGAGAGAGAGTAAAATAGAGAGAGAGAGAGAGAGTGTAATAGAGAGAGTGAGAGAGAGACAGAGAGAGAGTGTAATAGAGAGAGTGAGAGAGAGAGTGTGTGTGTGAGAGAGACAGAGAGAGAGTGTAATAGAGAGAGTGAGAGAGAGAGTGTGTGTGTGAGAGAGACAGAGAGAGAGTGAGAGAGAGAGACAGAGAGAGTGTGTGTGAGAGAGACAGAGAGAGAGTGTAATAGAGAGAGTGAGAGAGAGAGTGTGTGTGTGAGAGAGACAGAGAGAGAGTGTAATAGAGAGAGAGAGAGAGAGTGTGTGTGTGAGAGAGACAGAGAGAGAGTGTAATAGAGAGAGTGAGAGAGAGACAGAGAGAGAGTAATAATAGAGAGAGACAGAGAGAGAGAGAGAGAGAGTGTAATAGAGAGAGACAGAGAGAGAGTGTGTGTGTGAGAGAGAGAGAGAGAGAGAGAGTGTAATAGAGAGAGTGAGAGAGAGAGAGAGAGAGTGTGAGAGAGAGAGACAGAAGACAGGCTGTGCACCAACGGCAACCAAGGTGCCATAGAAACAGAGCTTCACTTCTTGGCTGAATGCGCCAATGGAAAGAAATACGAGATCAATTCTTTCCTAAATTCAGAGAAATGCATCCAGACCTTCAAAACTTTAAGGATCCAAGTCTAAGAATACTATTAGGAGAGGAACAAAAGAGTGCAGGAGTCGCAGCAAGATATATAGATGCTTGCCATAAACAAAGGGAGTCACTTCATCAGTGAAGCACACAAAAAGTCAAACACACACACACACACCATCACATACACACACACACTGCCGTTGCAGTAATGTATGATGCATGATGTTTTGTTTTATGTCTTAACACACTACTACGTACATGTATGCTTTGGCACTACAAATTGTATTTTTTGTCATGCCAATAAAGCTCAATTGAATTGAATTGAATTGACAGAGAGAGAGATAGAGAGATAGAGAGAGAGAGTGAGAGAGAGAGTGTGTGTGTGAGAGAGAGAAGACAGGAAAAGAGAAAGGTAAAGCGATGCTCCGTCAACCCCTGGCAGTCTGGTTTGTATATCAGTAGAAGTCAGAATGGGGTCGACACAGAGGTGGGAAAGTCTGCAATCACACTCACCCCCCCCCCCTCCCTCCATCCATCCCTCCCCCTCTTCACACCTGCTTTCCTCCCTCGTTCATCCTGTCTCAGAGATAAGGAGCAGAGGAGGCATGCCCGTCACACCTTTTTCTTCTCCTCTGTTTATCCCCCTCTATCCCCCCTTCCTGTCCATCCTTTTCTTCTATGTCTTGGAGTCCTCCTCCTCTCCTCCTCCCTTTCTCCTCTATCTCTCCCTCGCTCTCCCCTCTTGCTTCCTCTCTTTCTCTTTCTTCTTCTCCCCTCTGTGGATTCCAGAGAGATAGGGGACTGTGGGTTCTCTCTCTCTCTATCCCCATCTATATTACCCCTCTCCCTCCCTCCCTTTCACTCTCTCCTCTCTGTGGGCAGGGCAGATAGGCTGGTGGGCTCTCTCTCCTCCCTCCCTCCCTCTCTCTCTCCCTCCATCTCTCTCCTCTCTGTGGGCAGGGCAGATAGGCTGGTGGGCTCTCTCTCTCCTCCCTCCCTCCCTCTCTCTCTCCCTCCATCTCTCTCCTCTCTGTGGGCAGGGCAGATAGGCCGGTGGGGGCTCTCTCTCTACCCCCCTCTCCTCTCCCTATCTTTTCCATCTCTCCCTCCCTCCCTCCCTCTCTCTCTCCCTCTTTCTCCCTCCATCTCTCTGTGGGCTGGGCAGATAGGCCGGTGTGGGTGTCGGTCGCTTGGGGAGATTGTGTCTCTCCATTTCTCACCCAGATAAAAGAAC
>NC_063205.1:21647135-21654635 GCF_017589495.1 Alosa alosa | reverse complement strand
AGAGTGAGAGAGGGAAAGGAGGAGGAAGAAGAGGAAGAGAGAGAGTGATGGAAAAGGAGGAGGAGGAAGAGAGAGAGAGAGTGATGGATCAATGGATGAAAACAACATAGGTGCTCACCGGGGTCTCATTTAAACACAGCTCTCTCTCACACACACACACACACACACACACACACACACACACACACACATCCAAGCCTGTGAGTACCACATATCGATTGACATGTTGCAGGTGGCCAACTTGGCAGTCACTCTCAGTGCCAACAACTGTGAAGCATGTGTGTGTGTGTTTGTATGTGTGTGTGTGTGTGTGTGTGTGTGTGTGTGTGTGTGTGTGTGTGTGTGTGTGTGTGTGTGTGTGTGTGTGTGTGTGTGTTTTAATCCCTTGGGTGAGGAGCTTTGGAGTAGCTATCACCCATTGGCCTGTGAAAGAAAAACGATTAACCAATCACAATGATGGCTGCCTCAACTGTGTGTGTGTGTGTGTGTGTGTGTGTGTGTGTGTGTGTGTATGTATGTGTGTGTAGCCATGAATACCTGAACTGATATAATGACGTCTTCACCTCTCAGCCCCTTTCATTCCGTGTCAACGAAACATTGAAGAGGGATCAATACGGGGATAACTTCCTGTCTGATACAGACACACACACACACACACACACACACACACACACACACACACACACACACACACAGTGTCTTCCATAGTAGGTTGTCTTCAAAATCTCTTATCAACATCAGCCCCATTCTTTCCACAGTGTGGAACATGATCAAACATGACATGAGTATTGATGAACACACACACACACACACACACACACACACACGCACACACACACACACACACACACACACACACACACACACACACACACACAACCACACAGTCTTGTCTTCTTGAACAAATATCCACGTCAACGAATGATCATCTGCGCTCTGCTCTTTGTCTCTCTAACAATCAGGAGTGTCCATTTGTAATGTGCCGGCGTCCGCCCCACACGTCTCTCATAATGGATTAGTGTCGGCAGCATCGGTCTCAGTCACACTGGATCAAAGCTGGCCTGTCTCTCCTAATAGAGAAGGGATTCTCCACTCTGACACTAATCAATCAATCAATCAAATCAATCAAATGTTTATTTGTCACATACATTATACAGGTAGCCTATAAATGCAGTGAAATGCTTGTTCCACTGACTCCAAGACTTTATCTTGTATATTATATTGTATTATAAAACAAGGAAGAATAACAAAGAGAGAAAGTCCAAAGTGCAAAGTGTTTAGGCTGCAGCACTGTATGCTGGTGCTCCTGCTACAATCCTCATTTAGAATCCTGATGGCCTGGGGGTAAAAACGTTTCCGCATTCTCTCCGTGATGGACTTCAGGCAGCGGTAACGTTTCCCAGACCGTAGGATAGAGAAGAGGCAGTTGTTGGGGTGACTGGGATCCCTGATATTTTTTCTTGTTCTCGACTGACATCTCCTTATGTAAATTTCTTGTAGGTTGGGTAAGGCACTTCTGGTGGTACGTTCAGCTGATCTTACTACTCTCTTCAGAGCTTTACGGTCTAGCTCAGTGCTATTTCCATACCAAGCTGTTATACTCAAAGATAACACTTTCAATGGTGGTTCTGTAAAAGTTCTTCAGTAGCTGGTCTTCAGTAATATGGACTCCAAGATATTTAAAACTCTCTACCCTTTCCACTTGAGAGTCATTGATCATACATGGTCGATACATCTTATGCTGATCACGCCTGAAATCTATAAACATCTCCTTGGTCTTCGTAATATTTAGGAGGAGGTTGTTTTCCTGGCACCAGTTGGATAACCTGTCTACTTCACTCAAGTAAGCCTGCTCATTGTTCTTTGAAATGAGGCCAACTACTGCTGTGTCATCAGCAAACTTGACAATGATGTTGGAATCATGTACTGCTGTACAATCATACTGTATGTAGAGGGAATACAACAATGGACTTAGAACACATCCCTGGGCGCTCCTGTATTGAGAGTAAGGGATGAAGAGATGTGACCACCACCCACCATGACCCTGGGGTCTGCCAGTCAGGAAGTTAAAAAATCATTTACACAGAGATGAATTTAGTCCAAGATCTTCCAACTTAGTGAGTAGTAATACAGGTTTGATTGTATTAAATGCTGAGCTAAAATCTATAAACAACATTCTCACATAATTCCCTGCCCTGTTATCAAGGTGGGCTAATGCAGTATGCAGTATTCAATTGATGGCATCATTAGTTAGTACACACACACACATGCACACACACACACACACACACACACACACACACATTACATGCATACTCACACACACACACACACACATACACACACACACACACACACACACACACACACACACACACACACACACACAGACACACAGACACACACACACCAGGTCTGTCTCCTTCTGCCCATGGCACATCTCTCATAGTAGCTGTCAGCATCTCCATCTCTGCTGCTGCCACGTCTACGACAACTCCATCTGGCGCCCACGCTGCTTAGCATGCCATACTGGCACAGGAGGGACGCTGCTCTCCAGGTGTGTGTGTGTGCGTGTGTGTGTGTGTGTGTGTGTGTGTGTGACGTGTGTCTCCGCGTCCCCACGCCAAGTGGGCCTAAGATGCCAGTCTGGCATACTCAGCTCTCAGCTCTCGTGTGTGTGTGTGGGTGTGGGTGGGTGTGTGTGTTAATGTGTGTGTGTTAGTATGTGTGTGTTAGTGTGTGTGTGTGTGTGGGTGTGGGTGGGTGTGTGTGTTAATGTGTGTGTGTTAGTATGTGTGTGTGTGTGTGTGTGTGTGTGTGTGTGTGTGTGTGTGTGTGTTTGTGTGTGAGGTGTGAAGTGGAGGCACATCTGCAGTTGGATAATGGGGGGGCTTAAGTAATGGGCGGTGGTGGGCAGCGTAGCCATGGCGATCAATGGATCCTTACTGACTTGGACTGCGGTGGCTCTCTTCTGCGGTTATTGATTGGTCTGTGTGTGTGTGTTCTTGCACTTGTGAGTGTGAGTGTGTGTGTGTGTGTGTGTGTGTGTGTGTGTGTGTGTCGGTGTCGGTGTCGGTGTTAGTGTCAGTGTGTGTGTTTGTGCATGTGTGTCCGTGTGTGTGTGCATGTCTGTCTGTGTGTGTGTGTGTGTGTGTGTGTGTGTGTGTGTGTGTCGGTGTTAGTGTCAGTGTGTGTGTTTGTGCATGTGTGTCCTTGTGTGTGTGCATGTCTGTCTGTGTGTGTGTGTGTGTGTGTGTGTGTGTGTGTGTGTGTCTGTGGGCTGCTGAGAGTCATTGCTCTTACTTCTACCCATTTTCCTTTTGGGCTGTTTTCTCACCATTCTCTCTCTCTCAATCTCTCTCTCTCCCTTTCTCTCTCTCTCTCTCTCTCTCTCTCTCTCTTCAGATATTGAATAGAGGAGTTTTAATTTCCCCATATGTGTGTCTATTCATGAACTGAATGAACTGTTCTAAAATGATTACTTCAGCACTGAAAGTAAGACCGCCTCTGTCTTTGGGTGCTAATGTGCACTTACAAAACTATTCATTCACTACTGAGACCAATGTGAGATGAATATGAGATATATGAGGTTGCAATGAGACTGATATGAAAGTGGTCTGAGAATGTTATTGAGCACCGATATTTCCATTTGAGCTCAGTGAACTGCACCCTTGAGAAAACATCTTAGTATTCTCCTTCTCATGGTCCATCTCAAGAGTGTCTTCCTAAGAGTCTTTTGAAGTCCCTTTTCATCTGTAAAGGCTGTAAAGGATGCTTTGCCTAGCAGATCGAGCTGTTGAGGACACAGGAGTTTCGCTAGTTCAGGAATGGCGGTATCTCTCTCACGGCAGATGCACTTTCTCCTCTTTCTTTCCTCTGTCTTTTGTTCCTGTCTCTCATCCGTCTCTCATCCCTCTCTCTCTCTCTCTCTCTCTGTCTCTCTCTCTCTCCTGTCGGCCTCTTTGACCTTTGTCTGTCTATTTCACCTCACTCTTTCTCTTCCTCTCTTGCTCTCTTTTACTCTCCTCTCTCATCCATATCTCTCTCTCTCTCTCTCTCTCTCTCTCTCCTTGACTTCCCGCAGGCCTTTGAGCAGTTGCTGGAGAGTTGGCTGGGAATCAGGTGGAATGTAGCCTTCAGGGACGGATCCCACCACAGGGACGACAAGCAGAGAGGAGACAGACTGTGCTCTGTGATCAGCTCAGAATAGAGAGAAATCACAGGGAGGCACAGATGGAGAGAGAGAGATGAGAGAGAGAGAGAGAGAGAGAAGAGAGAGAGAGAAGGAGGAGACAGATGCACACACTTTATACTGACTCATTCGCTTATCTGTGTACATGAGTCTGTCAGTGCTGATGTCACTGGAGACAACAGTCTGGTATTGTAGCATTAGGATGGTGTGGATTTGGTTGTAGATGGTGTGGTATTGTAGCGTTAGGATGGTGTGGATTTGGTTGTAGATGGTGTGGTATTGTAGCGTTAGGATGGTGTGGATTTGGTTGTAGATGGTGTGGTATTGTAGCAGAGAGACATAGAAGAGGGAGATAGAGAAGAGACAGATAGAGACAGAAAGAAGAGAGAAAGAGAAAGAGAGTTGAGTGCATCCAGGTTGTTAAATTCCCAAACCCTCTGCGCTATCAGTCAATGCCTAGCCCAGCCCTGAGCCCTCAAGACTCTCGCTCTCAACCTGGAGTGCAGTAAAACCCTCACAATTCATTTCTCACACTGCAGCTTGGGTGTGTGTGGGTGTGTATTCATGTATGTATATGTATGTGTGTGTGTGTGTGTGTGTGTGTGTGTGTGTGTGTGTGTGTGTGAGAGAGAGAGAGAGAGAGAGGAAAGAGTGAAAGAAAGTGAGCATGTATATCCAAGTGTGTGTGTGTGTGTGTGTGTGTGTGTGTGTGTTTGTGTGTCTATGTTTGTGTGTGTGTGTCAATAAAGAAGAAGGAGATGAGGCGTGCGTAGTGTAGCGTACAATTGAACATTTATTCAAAACTTAAAGCATGTGCTGTGTGTGTGTTGCGTGTTCAACAAGCAGGAAAGTCTCTGGAGACGCGGAGCAGACAGCTTAAAAGCCTGATTACTGTACATCAGCGGCTGGCGTCCACGTTAAGCTAAGAAGCCAGCCACCCCACCCAGCACCCTGAATGGGGGACAACAAAACAAAAGGCCATCACAGTGTGCATGTGTGTGTGTGTGTGTGTGTGTGTGTCTGTGTGTGTGTGTGTGTGAGAGAGAGTGTGTGTGTGAGTGTGTGTGTGAGTGTGAGTGAGTGTGTGTGTGTGTGTGTGTGTGTGTGTGTGTGTGTGTGTGTGTGTGTGTGTGTTTGTGTGTGTGTCCTGTGTGTGTGTGTGTGTGTGTCTGTGTGTGTGTGTGTGTGTGTGTGTGTGTGAGTGTGTGTCTGTCTGTGTGTGTCTGTGTGTGTGTGTGTGTGTGATGTGTGTGTGTGTGTGTGTGTGTGTGTGTCTGTCTGTGTGTGTCTGTGTGTCTGTCTGTGTGTGTGTGTGTGTGTGTCTGTGTGTGTCTGTGTGTGAGTGTCTGTGTGTCTGTGTGTGTGTGTCTGTGTCTGTGAGTGTGTGTGTGTGTGTGTGTGTGTGTGTGTGTGTGTGTGTGTGTGTGTCTGTGTCTCTGTGTGAGAGTGTGAGTGTGTGTGTGTGTGTGTGTATAGGAGTGGGCAGATGGACGTTAATGAGGTTTTGTAAGTGTGTTATTGGCTCCTAATTGAAGGTGATAGTGGAGAGTGAGAGGGGTCAGGAGCGAAGCCGGCTGTTTTAAGTGGAGTCAGACTGAGTAACCATGAACTGGGCACATTCACACGGACATTAAAGAGTATGAGAGGTGTACATGTGTCAGTGACTTAATATGACTCTGTGGGTTTGCGTATTTCATTCTTTCATTCTTTCATTTCAAGCCTGCTGTGGGTAGCACACACACGCACCCACGCGACATTATCAATGCCTACTGTCAATAATATCACACATATGAGGGGCCGTCTAGGCCTTAATTCATACTTGGTCTTACACACACTATCAGAGTTGCACATACACCACTATACTCATGCACACTCACTATTATAGTCATTTTACATGTAT
This sequence comes from Alosa alosa, assembly GCF_017589495.1. Taxonomy (NCBI): domain Eukaryota; kingdom Metazoa; phylum Chordata; class Actinopteri; order Clupeiformes; family Clupeidae; genus Alosa; species Alosa alosa. The sequence goes on along the minus strand of NC_063205.1, from coordinate 21,648,543 downwards.
GTATGATAAAGGTATAGTGGGTGTATGTGAGAAAGTATAGTAGTGTATGTGAAGGAGTATAGTAGTGAATGTGAGAGAGTATAGTAGTGTATGTGAGAGAGTAAAGAGTATAGTAGTGTATGTGAGTGAGTATAGTAGTGTATGTGAGAGAGTTTTTTAGTATATGTGAGATAATATAGTAGTGTATGTAAGAGACTATAGTAGTGTATGTGAGAGAGTTTAGTAGTGTATGTGAGAGAGAGTTTAGTAGTGTATGCGAGAGAGTATAGTAGTGTATGCAAGAGAGTATAGTAGTGTATGCGAGAGAGTATAATAGTGTATGCGAGAAGGTATAGCAGTGAATATGAGAGAGTATAGTAGTGAATGTGAGAGAGTATAGTGGTGTATCCGAGAGAGTATAATAGTATATTTGTGAGAGCATAGTAGTATATGTGAAGAGAGCATAGTGGTGGATGTGAGAGAGATTTTATAGTGGTGTGTGTGTGAGAGCCTTTGCACGAAAACCGGAAGGAGTTTGTTTCTCAGTTCCTGATCATCTGTCAATGTCACTTCTCTCTAGCCAGCCAATTAAAATCAAGGGGCGGACCCACACTGTCAATAACGTTCCCTGTAGTGGTGGAGGAAAAAATCAGCCATGCTATTAAACTATTAGGTACTGCAAACCGGAATGACACAAGACATTTTAATCTGATGATAAGGGATCAGATTCCAAAATAATTCAGTGGAAATGCATGGATTCCAGTTTCTTCCAGTAGCAGCAACTGGAATCCATGCTTTCCGCGGTATTATTTTTGGAATCTGATCCCTTATCATACCTGTTCATTCTTACTGTCGCCGACTTATCGTGACTAAATTCAAGATGGCTGCAAACGCTAAACTTTGTGAAGATACTGTCTGTATAAATGCGCTTGTAAAGTAAACTACCAGTGCTTTTTCAAAGTTCTCAATGTCTCGTTTAAATGTCAGGGCCCTCGGAAGTCTACCAATGAAGTGTGGAGATACATTGAGCTCAGTAAATGGTGTAAAACAGTGATTTATTTGCATGGCTAGCCCGATGCGAAGCACCACCATTGAAAAAAGCTGTTGGTAGCATCGCTAACTAGCCAGATTTTGGAGTGCAGGGGACACGCCGAGATGGGCTATGAGACATACGCTCACACTTGGTATCATGTTTCAACACACTTTAGGTCAATATCACACCGGAATTCTCCTTTAAGGCCCCTCATACACACACACACACAAACGCACACACACACACACACACTCTAAGCGTCTGGCTTCTGTCATAATATGCTGGACTTCCTAGATAATTAGAATTGATTTTCAATGACTGGTTTTCAGAAATGGCCTCGGTCTGAGCGCAATGTCTCGGACACAATTAAAGAGGGGTAATTAATGTTTGGGGTGA
>NC_063205.1:21629635-21637135 GCF_017589495.1 Alosa alosa | reverse complement strand
CCGTAATAATGCAATAACCCCAAAGAAGCGATGGATGTAAAAGAGGGAGGTGAGAAGAGGGAGAGAGGGAGGAAAAGAACGAGAGAAGGAGGAGGAGGAGGAGGAGGAGGAGGAGGGTAAAAATAGCTCCAAGGTGTTTGTCTCCTTTTAGATTCAGAAGGGCTTTGAATTTACAGCTATTTAATCTCTCTCTCGCTCCCTCTCACACACACACACACACACACACACACACACACACACACACACACACACACACACACACTCCTTTCTTTCTTCTCTCATTTTTTCAAGTTATGCGGAGAGTGTTTTTGCTCTCACAATGTCGTAATTGAAGTAAAGATACTTTATTTGTAAGGGTGTCTGTGTTTGTTTGTTTGTGTGCGCGAGCATTTGTGTGTGTGTGTGTGTGTGTGTGTGTGTGTGTCTGTGTGTAAGTACTGTATGCACTGTATACATACACACATCTATTCCATTGATCACTACAGACTCTTCACTCAGCCAACTAACACACACAATCTGTGTGTGTGTATATCTTTGTGTGTGTGTCTGTGTGTGTGTGTGTGTGTGTGTGTGTGTGTGTGTGTGTGTGTGTGTGTGTGTGTGTGTGTGTGTGTATGTGTCTGTGTGCTTGTACTGTAGGTGTGTGTGTGTGAGAGAGAGAGAGAGACTGAAGCTTAGCTGTAGCACAGAGACAGGTGAGGAGTCCTGCTCCCTGTTAATCAGATCTGATAAGACCATCAGTCAGTCAGCCCAGATACAGCTCTCACTGCTCTCTAGCCAGTGTGTGTGTGTGGTTGTACGAGTGTATATGTACTTGTGTGTGCTCATGTGTGTGTGTGTGTGTGTGTGTGTGTGTGTGTGGGTTGTGTGTGTATTTGCTTAGACCATTAAAGCCTAGCAGCCAGGTTGTCGCCAGCTTGACTGTGAGTTGTCCAGTTGTTGAGTATGGATTGGATGGAGACAGCTAACATAACTCATTTACAGAGAATGTGTGTGTTTGTCTGATTTCATTTGGAGATGTGTGGGGGTATAACATCTCAGGCAGCTGATTCATTATGGATGTGTGTGTGTGTGTGTGTGTGTGTTTTCTCTCCTGACTCTCCACATGAGCGTAACCCGACAGTAGTTATGTGGTGACGTGCTCACACTACCGTCATGCTCCTGTTTAATTGATGGACTTTTTAATAAACACAGACTCTGTTTTATACATCAGCCCTCCTCACACACACACACACACACACATACACGCACACACACACACACACACACACACACACACACACACACACACACACACACACACACACTCCCTTAATGGGCTGGATCGGAAAGAGGTAGTCATAAATGTTTTATGTAAACGAAGCGTGAGGTTAACATGGCTTCTTTTATGAAACGTTAAACATCCAGACTCTCACTTTAGTGCTAATGTCCTCCTTCTTGGGTACCTACATTACACACACACACACACACACACACACACACACACACACACACACACACACACACACACCTTTCACAGGTGCTTAACGGGGTTAATGTTTCCCTTTCAGTCTGGCTCACGGTATCTCCCCAGCTATGCACCGTTAATACTTCTGTTACATCGTTAGTGTTAATGTTACAAGATTACCATGATTTCCTTCTCCATACATCTTTCTAACCCCACCGCTCTCTCTCTCTCTCTCTCTCTCTCTCTCTCTCTCATCTCTTTTTATCCATCCTCCTGTGTCGATGGGAATAGTCATCCTAGCCTCACCTCCATAAATGTGATTATTCTGGTAATGACAGTTTAACAATGTGTGTGTACTGTGTGTGTGTGTGTGTGTGTGTGTTTGTGTGTTTGTGTGTGTGTGTGTGTGTGTTTGTGTGTGTGTGTGTGTGTGTGTGTGTGTGTGTGTGTGTGTGTGTGTGTGTGTGTGTGTGTGTGTACAGTATGTACAGCTTGCTTGCTGAGTCTAGGGCATGTGCAGGTCATTAGTGCTTGTGGATAATCACGAGCGTGGAGTTATAATTACGATGATTATGATACTCCTCTGCCACATAAGGGGCCGGCACAGAAGAATAAAGTAAATCACCAAACAAAGCATCGCCTCCCGAGGGCCACCGTGTGTGTCTGTGTGTGTGTGTGTGAGTGTGTGTGCCGGCACCGACAATGAACCGCTCCTTCAATTATGGATGGATGGGCTTATTTCAATAATAATGATTATTGTTATGGCTGCGCCGTTTTCCTCCTACTGAAATGCAACAGCAAAATGGTGGGGCAAGCCTTCTACAGTGCGCTTGTGTGTAGTAAGCAAAAAGTGCTGTGTATATGTATTGTATGACTGTATGTGTGCGTGCGTGCGTGCGGTCGTGCGTGCGTGCGAGCATACATGCATGTGTGTGCGTGCACTTGTGTATGTCTGTGTGTGTCTGTGTATGTATGTGTGTGTGTGTGTGTGTCTCATGTGGTCATGTCCAATAGGGAGTTAGCTCTCATGTGGTCATGTCCAATAGGGAGTTAGCTCTCATGTGGTCATGTCCAATAGGGAGTTAGCTCTCATGTGGTCATGGGGTCTTATCTTAAGGAATGGCGTCTTATCCTAAGGAATGGGCTATTTTCAGTGTAATGGGATGTTTTCAAAGTTTTCCCTCAGGAAAAAGTGTCAATTGAGGAATGAGGTCTGGTCAGGTCTTAGTGAGGTCTGGTGATCTTCATTGAACAACGATGCTCCTCATAAGGATAAGTCACGGATGAAACTCATTTCTGTATTTTCCTCCAGGTTTCCTCCCCATTACATCATTTCCCATCATATGACATCACTCCTCTTCTCAGTGTTCTTCCTCCTCCTTGATGTGTTCTGTCTTTGTTATAGTAATAGAGGTTATGTACACATGTCTGCCATGTAATTAAGCATTGGTTCATTAGATACATCTATCTAAAACACACACACACACAGAAAGTGTGTGTGTGTGTTTGTGTGTGTGTGTGTTTGCAGAGAGCGCTTGTCAACATGCATTGATTGGTGTGCATTTAGAGGTAATTGCCATTATGCTGTGAGCTCAAGCAGAACCCAACAGGCTGTAAAATAAGAGGGAGGAAGCGGATCAGAATCAGACTGCCTATTTACAGCCCGTCCTCCTCCTCCTCCTCCTCCTCCCCTCCTCCTCCTCCCCTCCTCTCCCCTTCTTCTCCTCCTCCCCTCTCCTTCCCTCCTTCCCCTTTCCTCTCCCTACCTCTTCACGTCGTCAATCACGTCATGTCACACCACATCATGCAGTGTGTGTGTGTGTGTGTGTCTGTGTGTGTGTGTGTCCTTGGTTACGTGACAGTAAATGAGCATATCAGACCCCACTATATCTCAGAGGTGACATGGCTGTGTATCTGACATGCCATTCATCTTTTTAAGGCTCACTGTGTGTGTGTGTGTCTGTGTGTGTGTGTCAGAGAGAGCGAGCGAGAGAGAACCATGAAAGGAGACAAAAAGACAAACAGTGTGGAAAAAAGAGAGAGAGAGAGAAAGAACTATGAAAGAAGATAGAAGGATAGAAATAATCTGTGTGTAAGTGTGTGCAATACTAAAGGAAGTCGAAAGCTCTCGCACACTTTCTGCATTTGCAATTGTAGCTTTTTATTGCAACATTTCGGTCAGATTGACCATGCCTGAAGACAGTGTGTGGGAGCTTTGTGTGTGTGTGTGTGTGTGTGTGTGTACAGATCGGTCAGGGAGCTTTCTACTTACTTTGATATTGGTGACCCTACGGTGCTTCTCCGACGCACCTGTCCCAAGGAGGTGTGCAAAAGCACTCACCTCTTTAAGTGTGTGCAATGAAAGGAGAAAGAAAGTGTGTGTGTGTGTGTGTGTGTACAGTATGTGTGTGTGTGTGTGTGTGTGTGTGTGTGTGTGTGTGTGTGTGTGTGTGTGTGTGTGCATGATACAGATCATGAGATGATCCCAGACTGACTGTGGAAACATGAGGAGGACTGTGGACATACTGAGGAGGGTCATAAAGGAAACGTATTACCTCCATTATCTGCTCCATAATGGTGCTCTCTCCACATGAGATAAGATTGACTGCTATGCACCTAACGTTATTGTCTAACACACCTAAAGTACACCTAACGTTAATGTCTAACACACCTAACGCACACGTAACGCCTAACGCAAACATCTAACACACACCTAACGCCTAACACAAACGTCTAACACACCTAACACACACCTAACGCTAACATCTAACACACCTAACCCTAATGCTAACATCTAACACACCTAACACACGCCTAACGCTAACGCTAACACACAGTAACACACACCTAACGCTTACACACACACTTCCCATACACTTTCCTCTCTTCTCTCCTCTACCTCCTTATTCTACCACTTTCTCCTTCTATCCCACTTTGACTAGTGATTATAATGTCGCCACTCTTATTCTCTAGTAAGAGTATTGTCAGACGCTGTAGTAATTCCTACCTGGGGAGGTAGGGAGGAGAGGGACAGAGAGTGTGTGTGTGTGTGTGTGTTTGTATTTTAGTGTATGTGTGTGTGTGTGTGCACACTTAGCATGCACTTTCCTCTCTTCTCTCCTCTACCACTTCCTCCTCCTATCACACTTTAACTAGTGATTGTAATGTGGGCACTATGGATAAAAGTGTCTGCTAAATGGATACATGTAAATATAAAGCTCACATGAAAATGCATGTTGAGAGAGGAAGAAGGGAATATTTGGAGGGAGAGAGAGAGAGAAAGAGAGAAGAAAGCAGGAGAGGAGAGTGTTTTGTTTTGGACTTGTGATGTAAATTGTTGTGTGAGGCAAGAGAAGAGGCTGGAGTGGAGAGGAGATGAAACGGCTGATCAGTGTTCCTGTCAAAACACACAAGGCAAGACCAGAGCAGCATCAGTGTGTGTGTGTGTGTGTGTGTGTGTGTGTGTGTGTGTGTGTGTGTGTGTGTGTGTGTGTGTGTGTGTGTGTGAGTGTGTGTGTGTATGTGTGTGTGTGTGTATGTGTGTGTCTGTGTTGATGTTGAGAGATGTGTGGACCAGTGCTGGAAGCCCTCCTCTCGTGTGGTCGTGTCCAATAGGGAGTTAGCTCTCATGTGGTCATGTCCAATAGGGAGTTAGCTCTCATGTGGTCGTGTCCAATAGGAAGTTAGCTCTCATGTGGTCATGGGGTCTTATCTTAAGGAATGGGGTCATTCAGTGGGGTCTTATCTTAAGGAATGGGGTCTTATCCTAAAGAATAGGGTCTTATCTTAAGGAATGGCGTCTTATCCTAAGGAATGGGCTATTTTCAGTGTAATGGGATGTTTTCAAAGGGGATTTTTTTCCCCTCAGGAAAAGAGTGTCAATTGAGGAATGAGGTCTGGTCAGGTCTTAGTGAGGTCTGGTGATCTTCATTAGACAACGATGCTCCTCATAAGGATAAGTCACGGATGAAACTCATTTCTGTATTTTCCCTCCAGGGTTTCCTCCCCCATTACATCATTTCCCATCATATGACATCACTCCTCTTCTCAGTGTTCTTCCTCCTCCTTGATGTGTTCTGTCTTTGTTATAGTAATAGAGGTTATGTACACATGTCTGCCATGTAATTAAGCATTGGTTCATTAGATACATCTATCTAAAACACACACACACACACACACACACACACACACACACACACAGAACAAACATAGTGTCAGTGTCCTCTGTTGATGATTGAGTAGGAGATGGCAAGTGGGAATTTCAAGGACAAGGTGATGAGACTTAAATATTGTCACACACACACACACACACACACACACACACACATACACTTCACACACACACACACACACACACACACACACACACACACACACACACACACGCACACACACACATCACACACGCACACACGCACACACACACACCACGCATGCACACACACACACACACACACACACACACACACACACACACATTCACACACGAACACATACCCAAACACATACCCCCACACACACACGCCCACATGCACACACACACAAAGGCACCCCAACGACAAAAGATGAATGACCAAAGACAAAACTGCTTGTCACAGAGTGTGTATGCATGTGTGTGTGTGTGTGTGTGTGTGTTTTATTTATGTGCATGTTAATGAATGTGTTGTCAGCAGTCATTTCCGCTAGGCTGCCCTGTAAGTGACCACACTGTTTTGCATTAATGCTGATTGTGCTGGCGTTACTGGACATTAAAACCATGCTATCTATCTATCTATCTATCTATCTATCTATCTATCTATCTATCTATCTATCTATCTATCTATCTATTTGACACAATTAACCACCAAAAACCCAGCTGTTATGACATAAGCTTACCAGCTAAGGCGCTTACAGTAGGCTACATACATGCTGCTAACTGATGATAACTTTGCCTGTTTAAAGAGTTCTGCGAGTACTGAGTTCTGAGTTCTGAGTACGCGATTGACTTTGTTGTGAACAAACTTAACAAAATTAACAAACTAGCTACGTAATTTGCTCGCATGCATACTGAACTTAATTTGCTCTGTGGTGTTGATGACGCTAACCCAGGGGTGGGCAAACTGTGCCAAGCACTTTCATCCGGCCCGCCGAGCATTTCATTTGGTTATTAGGCTGCTCGCTATTTTTTTCCTGCGATAGAGACGACGTTGGTTAGCTTTACTGCAAACTGCTTTTCACTCTCCTTAGAGAAAGTTTACAATGTCAATGTCAAAACATCATGTTAAATAGAGATAACATCATGTTAAACTAAGTTAACTCTTGAGAGAGAGCCGAGGTTCCAGCTGGCTTGTCATTGTTGATAATTGATACAGTATCTCCTTCTTATGAGAAACGTTTAAAAGGAAATCATGAAGGCAACAGTATATCCCACTACTGACCCAGCCCAGCCGTAGGTACAGCACTAGCCATAGCGGAGCAGGCAGAAGATCATTGAGAAATAAACGTGAATTAAAGCTGACTGTCTTTGTTAAACAGCATAAAATTAGCAGTATTTTTAAGCAATTAATATTTTAAAAGAAATACTTTTCATACTAAATTATAGGCTATAAAAAATGTATGTTTTTAATGTGTGTGTGTGTGTGTGTGTGTGTGGGGGGGGGGGGCGGTTGTTGTCACGCCACAGACAATTTTCAAAACCCAGTGTGGCCCTTTGAGCCAAAACGTTTGCCCACCCCTGTGCTATGTGTGTGTGTGTGTGTGCACAGGCAGTTGTGTTTGTGTGCCTTCCTTATTTTTTCAGGGGGACAGGAGATGTGTTTTGATGACCGCTTCTTCCTGGCTTTGATTGGATTGTGATTGCAGTGTGCGGTCAAGGTGCTCTCAGAGCTTCCTTCAGTCAGCTGATTAGGTTCTCCACACACCCAAATCCTTCAGCTGTGTGTGTGTGTGTGTGTGTGTGTGTGTGTGTGTGTTCAAATTTTACTGAGTATCTGGGTGTAGGAGTATGTCCTTCAAGTCTGTCTTTGTGTGCTTGTGTGCTTGTGTGTGTGTGTGTGTGTGTGTGTGTGTGTGTG
>NC_063205.1:21624635-21627135 GCF_017589495.1 Alosa alosa | reverse complement strand
ACTACTGACCCAGCCCAGCCGTAGGTACAGCACTAGCCATAGCGGAGCAGGCAGAAGATCATTGAGAAATAAACGTGAATTAAAGCGACTGTCTTTGTTAAACAGCATAAAATTAGCAGTATTTTTAAGCAATTAATATTTTAAAAGAAATACTTTTCATACTAAATTATAGGCTATAAAAAATGTATGTTTTTAATGTGTGTGTCGTGTGTGTGTGTGTGTGTGTGGGGCAGTTGTTGTCGGCCAGACAATTTTCAAAACCCAGTGTGGCCCTTGAGCCAAAAAGTTTGCCCACCCCTGTGCTATGTGTGTGTGTGTGTGTGCACAGGCAGTTGTGTTTGTGTGCCTTCCTTATTTTTTCAGGGGGACAGGAGATGTGTTTTGATGACCGCTTCTTCCTGGCTTTGATTGGATTGTGATTGCAGTGTGCCGGTCAAGGTGCTCTCAGAGCTTCCTTCAGCCGCTGATTGTGCTCCGACACACCCAAATCCTTCAGCTGTGTGTGTGTGTGTGTGTGTGTGTGTGTGTGTGTGTTCAAATTTTACTGAGTATCTGGGTGTAGGAGTATGTCCTTCAAGTCTGTCTTTGTGTGCTTGTGTGCTTGTGTGTGTGTGTGTGTGTGTGTGTGTGTGTGTGTGTGTGTGTCCCTCTATTCCTGCTGGAAAGATCCCAGCAGGTTGATAACTTTGTCTCAATGTTTGCTTATCAGGCTTCTCATTAAAATACAAGCACACTCTCACCGCTTCCCACCTCCCCCTGTGTGTGTGTGTGTGTGTGTGTTTTGTGTGTGTTTTGAGTGTGTGGGGGGGTTGTTGTGTATGTGTGTGTGTGTGTGTGTGCATGTGTGTGTGTGTGCGTGTGCGTGTGTGTATATGTGTGTGTGTGTGGTCTATTCCTTCCTTTATGACTTTTGCTCCATCTCGCTCACTATTTCTTTCACTTCTTTCCTCTCCTCCCTCTCTTCCCTCCTCCCTCTGTTGCCGGTTCGAACCCCGACCAGTAGGCACGGCTGAAGTGCCCTTGAGCAAGGCACCTAACCCCTAACTGCTCCCCCGAAACAGTTAAGCAGCTCACTGCTCACGGGATTAGTGTGTGCTTCACCTCACTGTGTGTTCACTGTGTGCTGAGTGTGTTTCACTAATTCAATGGATTGGGATAAATGCAGAGACCAAATTCCCCTTACGGGATCAAAAGAGTATATATACTTATACTTATACTTATATCCTCTCTCTCTTTCCTCTCCTCCCTCTGTCCTCTCGATCTCTTTCAGTCCTTTTCTATAAACGGAACATTACAGGGTGCAAGAATATTTGTGTCTACGTGCTTGATAACATGTCTGTGTGTGTGTGTGTGTGTGAGAGAGAGAGGGAGGGAGAGGGGGTGTGTGTGTGTGTGTGTGTGAGAGTGAGAGAGAGATAGTTTATTTGAGTGAGTAAACTGTATGTGTGTGTGTGTGTGGGTGTGGGTGTGTGTGTGTGTGTGTGTGTGTGTGTGTGTGTGTGTGTGTGTGTGTGTGTGTGTGTGTGTGTGAGAGAGAAAGAGAGAGAGAGATAGTTTATTTGAGTGAGTAAACTGTATGTGTGTGTGTGTGTGTGTGTGTGTGTGTGTGTGTGTGTGTGTGTATGTGTGTTTGTGTTTGTGTATGTGAGTGCGTTTTTGAGTGGGTACATTTGTGCATGGTGTGTATATGTGTGTTCTGAGATTGAAGCGTTGTGGGGTCAGGCAGGTTAATGAGGACGCTGTCAGTTTTAATAGGCTCGGACAGTGAGCAGGGAGAGAAAATGACAAGCGCTGGGTGGGGAATTACAGTCAGGCACCGTACAGGGACACCTATCCACTTGACACCCTCTGCACACCAGGCACATCTCCCACCTGGCTGTCGCCGGGCAAGGTCAAACGGCTTCAGAACCCTCACGCCAGGCCTGGAAATTATGCGCTGGTGATGAGGGCTGAGCGAGGCTGATACGGTTACTTTATATAATACAGATGTACACAGAACACACACGCACGCACACACACACATACACACACTCAAACAGTCACACACACACACACACACACACACACACACACACACACACACACACACACACACACACACACACACACTAACAAGAGCATGTGTCTTTGTGCAGTTCACACAGATAAATCAAGCCCAATGTCATAACATGAAGATGTGGATGTGTTGGCGGTGGCCGACACAGTCATTCAGTACACAAATCTAATTACCGCCATAATGGGCTACAAGGGACTGTATTAGGGGCGGATAATGAGGCTTTTGTCGGCGTGTCCGAGGCATTAAGCTCTCCGCCGCAGAATGCCAGGAGGAGATTCACCAAGCCACCCACCAACCCCCACCCCTCCCCCGGACGGAGATGTCGATGCCTTGGGAATGGGGTCTTCTCGGACTAAGGACATATTGCTTTAAGAATGGGGTCTTTTTCAAGGAAGTAGATCTTTCCTTTGGAATACCATGTGCTCTAAGGAGGGAGATCTTTGT
>NC_063205.1:21599635-21607135 GCF_017589495.1 Alosa alosa | reverse complement strand
ATTAGTGCATAAATCTGCAGTGTAAGTTAGTAATAGTGCATAAGTATGCAGTATAAGTGAGGATTAGTGCATAAGTATGCAGTGTAAGTTAGTAATAGTGCATACGTGTGCAGTGTGAGGATTAGTGCATAAATCTGCAGTGTAAATTAGTATTAGTGCATACATATGCAGTGTAAGTTAGTAATAGTGCATAAGTATGCAGTGTAAGTGAGGACTAGTGCATAATTATGCAGTGTAAGTACACAGTGTAAGTGATACATGAAGATAGTTAATCCGATGTTGTGTAAAAGATGGACAGTGCATAAAGTACACAGGTAGAAGTATGCAATAGGATATTTGTGTTGGATACTTTGTGAAGTCTGCACTAGCCCAGTTATATACAAATGTATGCATGTATCCTTTTAACCTATCCCACTGTGCCCATCTGTCACTCCGTTTCATCATCATCATCATCATCATCATCATCATCATCTTATTAACAGATACCATTCAGACATGACATATAACATACATTAAAGGAAAGGAAAATATTAAGGAAAATATGTATTTTAATAGATAACTTTGCTAGTCTTGTAGCCTTTCTGTCTTACTTCCTTTCTTTATTTCTGTCTGTCTTTCTTTAATTTTCATTGGATGTTGATAAGGCATGATGTTCATTGGCACTAAGTTTTAGAAATAATGGTGTTTTTAAAGTCAAACCTGTCCTCCTCTCTCTCCCTCCCTCCCTTCATCTCTCTCTCTCTCCCTCTCTCTGCAGTCGTTCCAGTCTGAACGCTAAGTTCGATGAGACGGTGCGGCTGAACTCGGAGCCTCCGTACCTGACGGCAGCGGTCATCAGCATGCCCACGCCGCCGGTGACCACCCCTGAGGGCGACGAGTCGGCCAGCACGCCCGACTTCCTGCAGAGCAACATAGTGCGCGTGTCGGCGCTCTAGAGACGCCCCATCGCCGGACGCCAGACCACACGCAGCCGCCAGCCACGCTGTGTCACGTCACATCACGTAGCGTCAACGCCGTCGTCACGCGTGCTCTCCAACCAACCAGCTTTTTAATTGTGGCCCTTCTTCACACACGTACATGACCAGAAGGGGGATGTCTAGTTTCAAACTAGGAAGTGGAAAAACGTTTAACACCATCACCACCACCCCAACACACACACACACACACACACACACACACTCACACACACACACACACACACACACACACACACACACTCACTCTCACACACACACACACACACACACACACACACAAACAACACAAACACTCCCGCTGAAGAGAGGGATTGATTGAGGATTGAGAGAGGAGCGAAGGAGGAGAAGGAGGAATGATGTGAGGAGGAGAAGGAGCAGGAGATGGACCTTTTTTTTCCATTCCTACACGTAGCTCTGCTTTGCGCCGGAATCCGCAGTGCAAAGCCATGCCACGCACACAGAGGCCCATGGCGCAGCTCCATGCTGGGGCCTATGGGTTCTCTGGCGCAGCTGCGTGCTGGGACTCACTAGGCTTTTAACTGGTAGAGGAGATATTATCATTACCTATGTAACTATTTTTCTGAGTATTGTGCGTCTTTTAATTCACTGTCTTAAGGTGGTGGGTGGTGATGGGGCTTCTGGGATGTCTTGGGGGAGAATGTTGTTTCATGTTGGGGGTATTTTGTGCTGAAGGAATATTATTGGCTTTTTACGATGTACGACAGCACTACAAAAAGAAAAAGACTTCTAGAGTGCTCCTATTTCGGATGGGCTATTTAGGTGTTTGGTGGGTCTGCTTGTTGAATGTGTGTATGTGTGTATGTGTGCGTGTGATAGGGAGAGGAAGTGGGTTGTGTGTGTGTGTGTGTGGGGGGCTGAGAAAGAAAGAAATAAGGAAAGAAAGAACGAATTAAGAATGATGACCACCCTCTTGCATGTTCTGCATTTGTGAATATCTCTTTTCCCTCAATGGCATGAGCAATAAGGGGGGTTGGTTTTTCAGATTTACTAATGAGGATAGCCATGTGTGTGTGTGTGTGTGTGTGTGTGTGTGTGTATGTGTGTGTGTGTGCTACAGCCCAGTCCTACCAAGCTAAAGCACCTGGTCTGGTAACAATTCCTACCTTGTACTGAGACTTAGACATCAGCTGGTAATTGTTAAAAGTTTCTTATTCAACAGCCATTTGTGAATACCTTAGATGCCATTTTGACATGCCTCTTCCTCGATCTATCTATGTCTCTCTCTTTCTCTGTATCTATCTGTCTATATTTTCCTTTATTTTCCTCTTTCTATGCCCCCTCTCTGGTTTGTAGTTTTGGGCTCTGAGGCCTGGCAGAGACATCTTCTGTCGATTGTTTTAGTCGGCCGTTTAGAGACTTGAAGCTCCAGACGTGTCACAGAAAGCTGTCCACTGCGAAACACTCTTCCTGTGTTCGTTTGTTTATTTACGTTTCGCTCGGTCAAGGACATGCTGGAACTCCGATCCCAGAGGTCAAAGGTCAGACAGACAGCATCACACAGATTTGAGTCATTCCATTTTTATATGCAAAATTTTACTCCTACAGAATATATATAAAAGAGTAAATATGAGTCTATATTAATGGGTAAAACTGTAATGAGATTTATGTACTCACCATCTTCAATCCTTTCCCAGATTTGGTGCATGCAATGTTGAAATACCTTCACAGGCCACCGTACTGTTGCGTCTCTGTTAGCATTGATTTTGTTTTTAGCCTGATAACAGAAGTGAGGATTTTCATAAGTATGATGGTGATCAAACAGGTTTTTCTTGCAAGCGAGCAAGCAATCGAGCGAGCGAGGGAAGGTACTAAAGAACAGACGAGCAGCGTAGCCTTGAAGGGATCCCCATGTAGATAAGCGTGATGTGAGCTCACTCATTAAAGCACCACTTTGCCATTGGACTCTTGTCACATACTGGGGGCTTATGGGCACCTGAATCTTTCCTCTAATTGCAATGTGTGGCATCCAGATCCGCCGAGGAGCAAAGAGACTACAGATCTAAAACTCCATGAGAAAATACATTCTTCCTTTTCTCTTTCTCTCTCTCCTTTCCTCTCTCTCCTTCCCTCTCTTTCTCTTCTCTTGTTCTCTGTGTCACTCTTTCTTACTGTGTCTCTCTTTCTGTCCTGTGTAAATTGAAAGAGATTCATTATCCATTAAGGAGGAGAAAAAAAAAAACAATATGATTTTACACCTATTTTCCAAAAAAGATGTCAGTGCAGATCTTGTTGGGGGCGAGGGGGCATGACGTGAGCAAAATGTCAGCCCCACCCCAATCTCTGCACATGCCACAGCACACAAGCCTACCCTCCTACATACCCTCCACCCTCACCCCAACGACTTCATCATGTGATTTATGCAACAATGTTATTTTGTAAAATAAAAAACAGGCTTTGTACAAAAGAAGAGACTCAAATAAAGGGGTGTTTTGGGGGAGGGGGGTGGGGGGATAGAATCACTTAAATACATATTTTTAAAAAATACAAAAAGGTGTTGATTATATCTTATATCTGTATTCTGGGTGTAAAAAGAGATTAAAAAGAAAAAACGTTCTAAATGTGGGAAAAAAGAGAGGCTGTTGCTAGTGCACATGTGCAGTTAGTCGTTCTTCGGTGTAGTTAATCTTTCTATCAGTTTCTTCTGGTCCGTTTGTTGCATTTTGTTCACCTTCGACTGTTTCTTCTTCTTCTAGTGTCCTTTGTTTCTGTTTCGTTTCTGTAGCATTTCTGAGATGGAAAACGATCGAGCAGGTTGAGTCGAATTGTGCTGTGCATTCCTTGCAGACTAAGGACCAAACACATGATGGTTGAGGGGGAGGAGGTTGCATGTGTTCACAGCAGAGCGATGGATCTTTCCTGGGTGGTGGTGCTTTGATTCCTTTCGGGCAGTGCCCAGTGTCTGCCCTGCCCTGCCTGTTCTGCTTCTTTGTATGCGAGCCTTGGGTTGGCTATACTGTAGGCTCTTTACATCCTCTGTGTGAGATTATGTACATTATCAGATTGAGTATCAATGATTGATTACTTTGACTTTCTTACAGCTTGTGTTATGGACAAAAATATATGATCTACAGAAAAGCTATGAAAAAAAAAATTACAACTCAATTGTTTAGTCCGGTGAAGTGTCTCTAAATAAATAGATTAAGTCATTGTCCTATTAAAATACTGAGAAAAACAAACCGTCTCATCGTCCTTTGTCAACTCCTTGAAGTGCAATTGCTTTTTAATCTTATTAATGTTGTTACCACAATGAAGTATACCTGAGAGTGACACCTCTTTATGTTAAGAACTACGGATGTGCCTATTATGTTGACGAGACATGTTTTTATGAGGAAGAGTGTTTAAGTTATTGACTGAGTCTCCTCCTGTATCTTCCACAACAGTGTAAATAAACCCAATTTTGTTTTCCTATATCAAAACATTGAGCAAGAGAGAATGCTACAGCAAATGGAACAGTCAACAATGTGATGGAACCTCCCTTTAGAACATAGAATGCAGAACAGACCTTCAGTGACCCTTCTGAATGCTGCTTTTGGAATCCAGCGGTGCGTTCAAATTCGACACAGTGGCGAACGTTCATGTGCCAAATGTGTTTTTTCTGAACAGACCTACCTCCTCAAACTGTTTGGAAGTGAATGTTTGTGAATTTGTGAATGTTCACCTGTGTTTGCGAATTTGAATGCGCACCTCTGGTTGAGCAGTTGACTGTCATGTTAATGATGATTTGATTGAGTAGGTATATGTCATGTTTAAGATAATTTGATTGAACGGGTGAATGTCATGTTAGCCTACAGTAATGATGATTTGATTGAACAGGTAAATGTCGTGTTTAGGATAATTTGATTGAACAAGTGAATGTCATGTTTAGGATGATTTGATTGAGCAGGTGAATGTCACATTAATGATGATTTGATTGAGTAGGTGAATGTCATGTCAATGATGATTTGATTGAACAGGTGAATGTAATGTTGATGATTTGATTGAGTAGGTGAATATCATGTTAATGATTTGATTGAGCAGGTAAATATATGATGGATGAGTTTGACCCTCAGACATCTCAGCAGCAGAGCAGAGCTGTGCCCATAATTACCTGTTACCAGAGGAAGGGGGATCTGTGGGTTGAGCAGTTGACTGTCATGTTAATGATGATTTGATTGAGTAGGTATACAGTATGTCATGTTTAAGATAATTTGATTGAACGGGTGAATGTCATGTTAGCCTACAGTAATGATGATTTGATTGAACAGGTAAATGTCATGTTTAGGATAATTTGATTGAACAAGTGAATGTCATGTTTAGGATGATTTGATTGAGCAGGTGAATGTCATATTAATGATTTTGATTGAACAGATGAATGTCATGATAATTATTATTTGATTGCAGGTGAATGTCATATTGATGATTTGATTGAGCAGGTGAATTTATTATGGATGAGTTTGACCCTCAGACATCTCAGCAGCAGAGCAGAGCTGTGCCCATAATTACCTGTTACCAGAGGAAGGGGGATCTGTGGGTTACTCCTACACACTGCTAACCTCCTACATTACCCACAACCCATCACACAGTTTCAACATCTCACTAGTACACACACACACACTCACAAATATATGACTCTTCTCCATAATAGCATACATGGCAGATCCAGGACAGACCTATTTGTGTGTGTGTGTGGGCCCTATCATGCCAGTCAAAAGCGCATCGTCACTCGTCAAAAGCTTATTCAAATTTAGTAGGATGTGTCCAGTCCACATTGGGAGGGTTTTCGTTATCAAACGTCGAGCGCATGGCCAACAAGGTGTTCATAGGTTTTTAATCAATCATGGGTGTGTTTGGGGCGTAACATCATTTAAACCAATGAGAATGACATCTGTCATTCCCTTTAAAGGCGCAAAGCGCGATGTCAAATAAATGTATCGGTCTTTTGACATTCAGCGGCGCATTTGAAGGAGGCTGCTTGCAAGACCGTATGGAATAGTCATTCCACTAAACCATGCTTTACTAAAACCTAGCATAGCCTTCACGCATTTGCACTCCTCTATTAATTCAACTCATTGGCAAAGTGAAACTAACTTACTTTCACTATTGACTGACAATACGTTACCATCGAAAACATAGGTTGGAAAAAGCAACACTTACCCTAATATTGCTCAAATGACTGAACAAAAAAACATTTATCCTGCAGAGGAGTTGCTTATATCTCGTGACTGCGTCTTCAGCTGTGCTCCATACGTGTCTCTCGCCTCTACCCTAATCACTTTTAACCGTCATTACCAATTTGCAAATGATGGTGAATAACTATACTCATTATGAGATGTACAGTATTTCGTAATATCTTTATTCTAATTATGTTTCCTATTGTAATCATGCAATTTGTAATGTTTTGCTTGGACGTGCACTGGTGTGCGTTCATGGATGATAGGTGCACCCGCCAATATGACTGTTGACAATGTGCTCTTAAAATAACATATACACAACTCGCCATAGACTTCTGACCAGGTGTACAATAGCGATTTTTAGACAATGCGCTAAGCCACTCCCTAAGTTGTTAATTGCCACACCCCTGGGCGCATTGTTTAAAAATTAAACTTGCAAAATAAGGAATTAAACTTCACGCCGGGTGGAAAACGAGTTTTACGCCATGCGCCAGTGTGCAAAATACAGCCCTGTGTGTGTGTGTGTGTCTTGCATCATGCAACTCGAGGACAGAGCTGGCGTCAGATACACCACAGCACCACTGGAAACCAGGTGAGGTGGGCTGAGGATGACTGCAGCCTAATGAACACACACACACACACACACACTCACAGGGATGATGGCCAAAGGAGAGGAACACACAAGTTCACACATACACACACAGGAAGAACACTTGCACAAACGCACTCAGAGGAGAAGGTCGGACAGACCAGGGAGAGAAACACACATTCACACACACATGGACACACATACATGCACACACAAACACAGGCAGCACCACTCCCCATCTATTTTCGTTGATACTATTTTCAGTGGAAAGGTCAGAGAGTAATGCTTTTACTTCCTGCACTAGTGTGCGTGTGTGCATTTGTGTGTGTTCCTCTCCCTGGCCTACATGCACTCTTGTTCACTGGCCTTCTCCTCTGGGTGAGTGAGTAAATGTATAATTGCGTAAGTGAGTGTGTGTGTGTGTTTGTGTATGCAGAGTGTGTGTATGCAACTGCAGGAATTGTGAGAGGAAAATAATTGAAAGGAAGAGTGGGTGGAAGAGTGTATGTGTGTGTGTATGTGTGTATGCGCACGCACACACAAGCAGGAAAGAGAGAGAGAGATTTGCAGCTACAATACACTATATCGGCCATCAAATAAGTTATAGGAGGAACTGAAGAGGTACCTTTCAAGCTCTCTTTCACACACACACACACATCCTTAGGATCTCCCGTGTGAGATACTGATTTGGAGCAGGGGGGTGACAGCGACCACTTTGGAACAGTGTGTCATTCATGAGGAGAACTGACAGCACACACTCACA
>NC_063205.1:21579635-21589635 GCF_017589495.1 Alosa alosa | reverse complement strand
GACTCACTCAATTCAGATTTAGGCGGGGATCACATTAGCCAGCAGCAAGCGGCAGGTTTCCTATTGTTCTCTATGGTTGCGACGGAGCGGTGGCATGGCTGTCAGGAGTTCCTACTGTTCCATTTCAAAATTCCATGCTCAAACGTTCAAACTTCTCGGTGAGATTTTCACGAGCCCATTTTCACCAGACATTGTCCGTGGAGTGTTCTGCTAGCATTGTGAAGAGCTGTATAATAATGTTTATTATTAACTTGCTAGCCCTCAGAAAACAGGGTTGGAAGGTGCACTCACATTTCATACAGCATAGCCTACATATGGAGACTAGTGCACTGCTGGCAGAGGCCTCAGAAATCACCGTAAACAGTATTATTTGTTTGCAATAACATCAGATAATGCAGTATCCATGCAGTATCCATGTCTCCAACTTTTACAAAATCAAAAAAGTCTACCAGTGTTTTAGCTGAAAATAGCAGAGCTACGCAAACATACCAGTGCACAGTAATTTTGCTTAAGGGCACGATGCATAGAACAAAGGAATTCTCGATTTAACTTTTGCTACCAGGGTCCCCTTGTGGGAGAGATTTTTTTCTGAGGACCCCCATTCAATTGTATCTTGATGATCTGGACTGACAACTTAAGATACACAACAGTAGGAATGGTTTATTATGACCTGAGTGAAGTGATTAGTACTGTAGATGCAATAGTCTGGAAACATAAATATTTCTCCATACCCTTGTTTCTTTTTTCCATACTTATCCAGACCTGGAAATTACTACAAGCAAATTCCATACTTTTCCAGGTTTTCCATACTGCGTAGGAACCCTGAACGCTGGCGTAACGCTAGCGTTGAACAAGCTGAGCGTTGAACTTGGTTTAACTTTCAAAGTGCAACGTGAGCGTATTCGATTGACAAACCGTTTGTGTTGCTTAGGAACGAGATAAAACTTATTATGGTCTGAGCGTTGCGTTACGTTTTGCCGCTGCCGCTTGCCGCTGGCTGATGTGATCCCCGCCTTGTACTTGTTCAAGTTTCCTATACACACGAGTTGCACAAGCTCATATGGATAGCAATATCTGTCTGAGTTGCACTAGCTCATATGGATAGCAATATCTGTCTGAGTTGCACTAGCTCATATGGATAGCAATATCTGTCTGGAGAGAGTCCAGTTTCCTGCATCTTTCTCACTGAAAACTACCCTGGAAATCCAGTTCTCGTGAGAGCACAATTTGAATTTGCTCAGCGAGTCACTCTGGCATTGAGTAATGATGCTCATTACCTATGCCGTTGTAGCCGAGCTACACCAATCACATCGGTGTATTTGATATAGGCGGGCCAGAGGCGAGCTGAACAGATGACGACATCGCTGCAGCGTCAAAGTCCGGAATCAGTCAGTAAACATTGGTCGTAGTGTTATCCAATTGTGTCGAAGTCCAGAATCAGTCAGTAAACATTGGTCGTAGTGTTATCCAATTGTGTCGAAGTCCAGAATCAGTCAGTAAACATTGGTCTTAGTGTTATCCAATTGCGTGCAGTGAGATTTTCAAATGCATGCTTGGAGCCACACTTCAAGTTGGGACATTTTCATAATCTTTCGGATTTGGGTCTGGATTTCCAGGCTAACTGAAAGCATTTCTGAAAACAAATGTTTCTATTGCTTTTTAAGGACCTCTAATGAAACTCCCATGACTTTTCACAGCCTGCTAATTTGATCTATACGACAAAATAAACTTGATCTAAGTGACAAAATAAAATGTCATAATTTCAATAGATTTACTGAGATTTACTTTTTAACGTCTGAAAAATGGGGTTTAAAAATTGTATGATATGTCATGTCTGCTAGAACCCTGAAGTAGCTCTACTATAATGTATCAATATACATTTTCTATACAATATGAAGCTGCAAAAATTAAAATGTAATGTAATAATATTGGTCAGGTGTAACAGAGACCTGTGGATTTTTCCGGAAGATATGCCAAAGACAAGTGTCTTGCTCATGACCTTTCACCTACTGGCCAGCCCAACTTAGTATGCATTGTACAAGGTCAAAGGTCAGAGGTCAAACTGTAAACCCTACAGGGAGAGTTCAGTAACACTAGCCACCAGCTGTGGTGCAAACATACATGCTCCAAGCACGTATCACTAGTGATGCTAGCCTGACCTGCCCCTGAATGTTATGTATTCAGCTATGCTACGTGCTACACGCTAAACGCTACGTGCCAACTTGGCCTCACATGAATGTCCTGTAAATTGATGGGACACGCAAACTGCTTGCCAAACCCACAGAGGAATGTACTGTGAATGAATGTGGTTATTCTAGCTGCTGCTAGCATGCATGCAATGTGAGTTTATTAGCAGGAACGTGAACGTATGTAGTGACACTATCGGCTGGCCAAGCAAGCTGTAATGTGAGTTTATCAGGAATGTAATGTCAGTGAATACTGAGACACTCACTACTAGCCTAATGGCAATGTGAACTTAAAAGGAATGTAAGGTCAACATATGAAGTAGCGTTAGTCACTAGCCTAGCGGTAATCTGAACTAATATGAAGGTATATGAACGGTAATGTGAGTTTTACCTCCGACTGGAAGGCATTCCAGGCGTGTGTGAGCCACTGGTATCGCTGCAGACCATAGTTGGGCATCCGGGACTTCAGGCTAATCATGTCTGCCCTTTGCACTGCAGGCTGTAACTCCACACACACACACACACACACACACACACACACACACACACACACACACATTATGGTTACAATGTTTGCATCTGTATTTGACTTGACCACAAGGCAGTTGTAACATCCTCTACTCCAGGGGTTTTCAACTGATTGTGAACCAGGGACCACCATCCTGGCTAATAGCACAACCCCAGGACCACCACTGAATAAAAATACTGATTCTCACATTGCAACTACATTACTGAATCCATGGTCACAAACCACCCGCGGACCACTGGTTGAAAACCCCTGCTCTACTCCACACACACACAAACACAGAACAAACATGGACACACACACACACACATAACCCATATCAGTCAGTCTTGGGGCAGGTAAGTGGTGGGATATCCAGTTGCCGAGAGTGCACACACACACACACACACACACACACACACACACACACACACACACCCAGCTCACACCTGCTCAAAGGGACATCAAAGCTTATTTCATCACAATGATAGCAACATGTCCTCAGGGCTAGATGATGCTACTCTGTGCAAAGAGGAGTGGGTGGCCATGGGTGAGTGTGTGTGTGTGTGTGTGTGTGTGTGTGTGTTTTGTGTGTGTCTTTGTGTGTGTGAGAGAGAAACTAGGTGTAGGTAGGTTGGGTCAGGCTATTGTACTCCATCTGATAGAGATCAGCGTGCTCTGTAAAAGAAACTCTGAAGAGGCTACAGTGTTAGTAAGAAAAATGGTGTGTGTCTGTGTGTGTGTGTGTGTGTGTGTGCCCTCACTGAGATGAGGATCAGACAAGACACCAAAAATGTATCATAAGTGAATCCACAATCTACACTGTACCCAAAGGAATGCACTCAGAGTGTGTGTGTGTGTGTGTGTGTGTGTGTGTGTGTGTGTGTGTGTGTGTGAGAGAGAGTTCATTTACGGGTAAATGTGGATTTGTGTGTGTGTGTGTGTGTGTGTGTGTGTGTGTGTGTGTGTGTAGATGACTGGCATTCCTGTGTATTCATAGCAGAACGGAGTGGCAGGAGCTCTCACCTCATCGTACGTCCACACCCCACTGGCCAGCTGAACACAGAAGATCACCAGCAAGCAGCCAAAATACTGAGACACACACACACACACACACACACAGAGAGAGAGAGAGAGTCACACAAACACACAGAGGGAGAGAGAGAGAGAGAGTGTCACACAAACACACACACACACACACACACAGAGAGAGAGTGTGTCACACAAACACACACACACACCAATGAGACAATGAGAAAAAAACATATGATCATCATTGCTAAAACAACAAATCTAATGTGTGCCTGAAACTTTTGCCCTGTGCTGTATATCTATATAAGATGCATATGTTGCTACATAATAGACAGTACATTGATGAAACATAATGTTTTATACGGTATGTTTAATGTGTCTTTTTTTTATTGTTATAGTAAAATAGACATTTTGAATTTGAGAGACTGTAGGATAAGAAGAGAGGGAGGGAGGGAGAGAGAGAGGGAGAGAGAGAGGGAGACGGGGAGAGAGAGGGGGGGAGAGAGAAAGGGAGAGAGGTAGTGAAAGAGTGAAAGAAAGGGAGTACAAGGGAGGAGTCAGAGTGTGAAAAAGTATGTGAAGTGTGAGGGTAGGGGAGGGAAAGAGAGAGAGTGTGTGTGTGTGTGTGTGTGTGTGTGTGTGTGTGTGTGTGTGTTAAGATTGCCTATTATACTCTGGACAGTGTTATCATCACAACACGCTTGCTGATGGATCACCACGGCAACGATGACAGAACAAAGAAGGCTTTCACAGCCTCAGCAAAGAGAGAAATGGTGTTCATCATCACACAGACATGGACCACACACACACACACACACACACAGACACACACACACCCAGACACACGGCCTCAGCAGAGAGATGGTGTTCATCACAAACGGCCATGGACACACGCACACACATTTTCCTATACAATGCACAAATATGCAGTCCCACTTACACACAAACATACACATACATTTTCAAATATGCTCTCTAGGGATAACACACACACAAACTCACTTCCATACACGGATCCACACACACACACACACACACACACACACACAAACACACACTGAAGATGGTCCGAAGATGAATGTGTGTGTCTGGGGTTCCATTAGGGAGCCTGTCAGGGGCCTGCGCCTGCCTGTCAGAGTGTTTATTTGGTGAACTCTAAATATTAGTGTCAGATGGATGAACCTGAACACACACACACACACACACACACACACACACACACACACAGCTCTAAATATTAGTGACAGATGGATGAACCTGAACACACACACACACACACACACACACACACACACACACACACACACACACACACACACACACAGCTCTAAATATTAGTGTCAGATGAACAGATGAACACTCTTTTTTTTATTCTCTCTTTATATGCTACCCCTTGGCTCAATTTTTAAAAAGTATAACATTCAGTATCACTGCTATGCAGATGACACTCAGTTTTACCTGCCTGTTAACACTAATGGCATTTGTTCTTTGGAGAATATTTTTAACTGTCTCAAAGTGACATCAAATGCTGGATGGCAGAAATTTTCTTCAACTGAACGAAAGTAAAAACTGATATAATTATTTTTTGGCCCTCCAAGTGATGATGTTTCTATCTTGAAAATGCACTAGGACCCTCTCTGCAAACTGCCACAGTGAAAAGAATCTTGGGGTTTCTTTGAGTTTCTTCCAGTAGCAGCAACTGGAATCCATGCATTTCCACTGAATTCTTTTTGGAATCTGATCCCTTATCATACCTGTTCATTCTTACTTTCGTTGCTTTCGACTTATAGACTAAATTTCAAGATGGCTGCAAGCGCTAAACTTGCGGAAGATACTGTCTTGGTCATCGTCTTGTAAGTAAACTACCAGTGCTTTTCAAAGTTCTCAATGTCTCGTTTTAAATGTCAGGGCCCTCAAGTCTACCAATGAAGTGTGGAGATACATTGAGCCTCGTAAATGGGTGTAAAACAGTGATTTATTTGCATAGCTAGCCGATGCCGAAGCACCACTATTGAAAAAGCCGTTGGTAGCATCGGACTAACTAAGCTAATTTTGGAGTGCAGGGGACAAGCGAGATGGGCTATGAGACATCGTTCACACTTTCGGTATCATGTTTCAATACACTTTAGGTCAATATCACCGGAATTCTCCTTTAAATGAACTGTCACGTTGCATCGGAGCTGTAAAATGCAGGCGTTCAGAACATGGCAACATTGTAGCATATGGCCAGGGTGGCTTTAGCTAGATGGATGACAGCAGGCTAAGTAAAATAAGCGATGTTTCAAAGCAAAAGTTCATCAGAATTTTTTGGGATGCGCCCGCTTGACTACGGGAGAGATAGAACTAACGACTGGCCTTTGGCTAAAGCAACCATCCATTTAGAACTAGTAGCGGCAGTTTGTCCTGCAAGTTGAGAAATTAGTTGATATGTGTCGGAAGAAATTAGTTCTACAAACAAGACAGTTTTTTAGCGTTAAAGCGTTAAAATTGTAACAGGAAAAGGAACACAAGCATAAGTGGCAACAGTGGATAAATGGGATAATGGACTCCCGCGATGGTCTGTCAAGCAGAAATGAATGCACTTAGGAGGTTTAAACGGCCCTCCACTTCGCGTCAGGGCCGTTTTACAACCTCGACCGTGCATTAACTTCTGTGAACAGACCACCCTGTCGTCCATTATCCCTTACTTATCAGCAACCATTCATCCAATGTTCCAAAGGCACATTCTGTTAACTGATTTGATATCATTTTAAAAGGCTAACTGAGAATTAATTGGAGAACCCTTTTGCAATTATGTGTAAGCACATAATGTAATCTAAAAACTGCAAAAAAAACAAAAAAACAAAAAAAAACAATGCAACTGATCTCAGCTGGTATTCAGTCTATAATTGAGTGGAATGGAAATGTCTAAGTTACTCCAAACTTTTGACCGGTAGTGTATATGTGTTATGTATTTGTATGTAGCCTATATTAATAGCATATGTATGTATGTGTTATGTATTTGTATGTAGCCTATATTAATATCATATATGTATATCTGTGTTATGTATTTGTATGTAGCCTATATTAACCCTTTAGGCGCCAGAGTTTTTTTTTTCGAAACGTTCAATTTTAACATCTTCATTTCAAAAGGCTATATCTTAAAAGTGATGAGAGATAGACACTTTCTGTAAATTAGAGAAATATTAAGGATGACCCAAAGTTGATGAAGGGATTAAATGTTTATATCTAATTTGCATATTATGACGTCACATGGTGGCAGCCATCTTGGATTATAGAATTTTCATGAAAAGTTGCATGTTTGAATGATAAAATGCACCACTTCTTTCCCCCCAAAATGTCCCTCACCTTCTGTATGCTATATTGCACAATACTGAATGCTCAGGTAAATACTAAGTAGTAAACAAACTGTGTAAATCATTACTAATAAATGGCAGAAACAAACCAAATGCATGTAGCGGTAGGCTGGCCTTTTGCTATAGAGATTTTCCATTTACTACATACAGTAGGCACTCTGATTCCATGTATGAGGCACATATATATTATTCAGATGACACACAAACACAAGTAGACAAGACCTGTTTAGTTCAAAAGCTCTGATATATATTTGATATATATTTGTTGTTTTTTTCTTAGCTGACAAAAAAAGACACACACAGAGATAATGACTATCCATATCCATATCCCTATCCATACAGGGCCGGCGTTCCCATCATCTTGTGATAGACTATGCATGGCCTAATGGCTCTCCTGCCCCGTGTCACCACCTCTTGCTCCTGCTGCGAGCAACATAGCCAGATCTGCCTCAAGGCTCGCGTCGAGTGGGGAAGGTTGCGCAGCCGGACTAACCTACTGTCATTCTCATTGCGACTCCCCACACTGCCTCTCGTTCCCCCTAACTGTTCTATGAGCACCGACCTCGTCTAACATACCCAGTGGCATTAAACAAAAGGCTCCACCCGCGTTACTGTCGCCGCGTTAGCGGAGAGGCACAGTCAGAAGACAGAAGCTAAGCGCTACATGGACATTAAGGCTACCTCCAGCCTCGTTAAGCCACACCACTAACACCCTGCTAACTTCCCGATGAACACTCCGACACCGTGAAACATTATTCCCACCGCGACATTGGGCAAAATATTCAAGCGTTTGTGCTTGAGGTGTAAAGCTAAACTCACTTTGTCCAGCTGCATCATTGCAAGGCATCTGAAGCCCCACTAAAACGAATCACCGTCATTTTTCTGAAGGCAGATATTCCCCTTCAGAATCAAGGTCCCGCGAATAGAAGACTCAACACTTCATTTCAGGTTAACTTTTTTTTGATGCCATTAGGCGATAATCTAAAGCAAATGCTGACTAGCGTTGACAATATCGCTCTGATAAAGTGGCTCCTGCGCATTTAGCTCCGGTATTGCACACACTGATTCAATGCTTTGTAGCTCAAAGGTTTTGTTTTAAGCATGCCCTTTTTGGACTCTGGGATGGCGTATGACATATCTGCCATCTAGTGGAGTGGAGAGGTCGAGCGAAATATGACACCCTATTTGACTAAATGCGCCG
Source organism: Alosa alosa (assembly GCF_017589495.1). NCBI lineage: Eukaryota > Metazoa > Chordata > Actinopteri > Clupeiformes > Clupeidae > Alosa > Alosa alosa. The sequence continues at coordinate 21,581,355 of NC_063205.1, read as the reverse complement.
TTTTATTCAGTACGCATCTTGTCGACAAAAGTCGACCGTGGCGCCTAGAGGGTTAATATCATATGTATATATGTGTTATGTATTTGTATGTAGCCTATATTAATAGCATATGTATATATGTGTTATGTAAGGGATAACGGCCGCCGAGGTGTCCTGTTATACGGAATTAATGGACGAGGGCGAGGGGCAAAAAACAACCCGACGCGCATTATACATTAATTCTGTATAACTGGACACACCTTGTAGGCCGTTATCCCGTATCACCCGGTTGCCACTGTAAAGCAAAGGAAACACGTGGTTCCATTTAAAAAGAAGCTCACTGTTGTACAACTTTCGTTGGCCCCTATAACAGCGATAGCATGGACAGCTTGTTTACAGTTGATTCCATTGTTGCAAAGCCTGCAACCAAAGATTCTAGAGCGCTGCAACCGTCGTCCTACTATGGTTGTTATAGTTACCATTCATAAGCATTGATATGGAACGGTGTCCTGCTATAGAGTGTCCCAGTGACGCCACTTCCGTTTGCCTCCTATCTTTCAAAAAATTTTGAACGCCAGTCTATGGCGAAAAAGAAATTATTTTCTGGTCCCGGTTGACTTGTGCCTTGAATTACCCATATGATGTTTGTCAATTTTAAAGACAATTTTTCATGTCAAGACATTTGCAGTTTGTTTTCAGAACTATTGAATTACAACATTGTGAAAGATGTTAATTCCAACGACTACAAACCCATCAGTGGGTGCTAGTGACGTTAGCTCATTCACAGCCACACTAGGTTGTACAAGCATACCAGCAACAGGTCTTAATTGGGCTTTCTTTAAAAGTAAAACGGAAGTCACTGGGACACTCTATGTGCTGTGAAGGTAATTCACACACAATTATTTTCTTTCGCCAAAATATATTTGGTAACATAGAACACAACACAGAATTAATAGCCACCCCACCAGCCAATCAGAAAAGAGTATTTCTTCTCTCCGGGTGATAAGTATTTGTAGCCTATATTAATAGCATGCGTATATAAAGTCAGACGCACCAACACCAAAGAGCTTCCAATTAACTTTTCACCCCTGCCTATGACATACCCAAATGCACACACACATATTTTCTGAGACAAGCACGAGGCACAAGCTCTCACACACACACACACACACACACAAGAAAGAAAGAAAAAGAAAGAAAGAAAGAAAGAAAGTAAGTGATAAGGGAGGATGATAAGACAGTTGGAAAATAGAGGTGCAAGATGTTGACACTACAGGAATGCTTTTCAGAGGGCAGCACACTGTTAAAGTGTGTGTGAGTGTGTGTGTGTGTGTGCTCTGTGCGGAAATAGGACATGTCTTCCCCTGATGGTAGGACAGTAAACATAATCACACCTCTGGTTCATCCCTGTCACACACCAGAACAAAAGAGAGACATACAGGCAGCAATACATTGTACAATGGGAGGGAGAGGGAGAAAGACAGAGAGACAGAATAAAAAGAAAGAATAAAAAGCAGCCAAATAAAGAATTATAAAAATGGAGAAAGAGACCTGCAGGAAGCAATAAAAAGGGAAAGAGAGTGAGAAAGAGAGAGAGAGAGAATAAAAAGGAGCCAAATAAAGAAGTATGGAAACGAGTGATACAGAGGGAGAAGGAGAGAGAGAAAGAAAGACCTGTAGACAGCAATAAAAAGGAAAGGAGAGAGTGAAAGAGAGATAATAAAAAGAGTGAAATAAGTAA
>NC_063205.1:21544635-21574635 GCF_017589495.1 Alosa alosa | reverse complement strand
CCCTGACTGCCAGTCTGTGGTTAGTACTGCAGTTCAACACCAGTGATGAGTTAATGATGAGGTGAGTCCACCAGAAGCCAAACCTTCCACAGTCTGTCTCTCACTCGTCCTCTGTGTCTCTCTTCATGAATCCATCTTCACATCTCTCTCTCCCTCTGTCTCTGTGGATCTGTCTATTTCACTGTCTCTCTCTCTCTCTCTCTTGGTGAATCTGTCTATTTCTCTCCCTCTCTCTCTGTGGATCTGTCTATTTCACGGTCCCTCCCTCTCTCTGTGAATCTATTTTACCAAAGTCCTTTTAGGCAAGTCCCTCCACTCGGCGGCCATATACCAACGTTTTATGGGCACTCATCGGGCACAGTCTTTGGGTCGAACTGCGGCTTCATGGCTTCACGACACCAATCTTTTCTCCAGCGGCGAGATCACAACACATGATTGGCACGATGTCTTCACAACACACCATATGATTGGCTCAATGTATTCACAACACACCATATGATTGGCTCAATCTATTCACATCACACCACATGATTGGCTCAATGTATTCACATGTCGACGTTTTGCCGAGGAAGGGGTGGGATATGTGTAGACAACGGCCATATTGGCGTGACAAACTAGCCCCATGCATTTCTATGGAGTAATGTCTCCACATTAGAAAGTCTCTGATTTTACTGTCCAGTAATTTGGCTGTGGTCTGACAGAGATGTTGGTGGCTTGACCGTGAATGCCCTGATAAATGTGGACAGGTCTAAGTTTGTTCTCATATAGTCAACAATTGAGCAGCCAAGAGGTGAACTGTACTGTAGGTGTATCTTCCCCGCTCACCCTACCATTGACAAGACACAGGCCCAGGCTTCGGCAGAGTTCTGTAAGTAGTTTCCCATTTTTGTTTATTTGAGTGTCAGAGCTGAAGTTAACCGCATATTGTGGCAAGCTCTGCCCGAATGTGTAAGTGTTCTGCTGTACAGTCAGGAAGGGATCCTGTCATCTCTCCACAGATCAATACACTTCCCTGGGCCTGGAAGTGGCTGATTTGGTGGTTTATGGTGTCAAAGATCTCTTCATTCTAGTAGGGAGGTTCAGAGGATGGTGTACACAGCACAAACAAATATATATTTGGTTGTTTGGGTAAGTTGTTTGTTGATTTTAAACCACATTTCTGAGTATTTTTTTTTCACTAGTGAGATGTATTTATTAATTTGTAATTTAGACCATATTACCATGCCCCCTGAATCTCACCCTCCCTCTCTCTCACACGCTCATAAACACACACACACACACAGACACACACATGCTCTCTCTCCCCCTGCCTTCTCTCTCTCTCTATCTCTCTCTCTCTCTCTCTCTCTCTCTCTCTCTCTCTCTCTCTCCCAGAGGCCCTCCTCCTCCAGGCTCTGGGCTGATGGAGAAAAGTGCTGCACTGATGGAGTCACTGATGAGTTCACTGCCCATTTGGTGCAGACAGAGGTGAGAAACCACACACACACACACACACACACACACACACACACACACACACACAGACACACACAGGCACACACAGACACACACAGGCACACACACACACAGACACAGACACACACACACACACACACACACACACACACACACACACGCATACACTCAACCACATACTCTCAGATCTCAACATGCACACACTGCATGTACACACAGATACAAACATGTCCTCACAGAGATACAAACATATCAATTAAACATGCTATTATTTAGAAGAAAATACACAGACAATGCACAAATGGAATACACATATTGTATAAGAATACTGCACACACACATTATGTAAGCACCATGCACACACATACACACACACACACACACACACACACACAAACATCCCTGCCAACACACACACCCTGGTGAAGCTGGCTTATACACACACACACACCCTGGCAAAGCTGGTTTACACACACACACACACACACACACACACACACACACACACACACACACACACCCTGGCAAAGCTGGCTTATACATACACACACCTCAGCAAAACTGTCTGACATGTACACAAACACCTTAGCAATGTTTTAGCCCTGCAAACAAACGCAGATACATTCTCTTTCTTACACACACACACACACACACACACACACACACACACACACACACACACACACACACACACACACACACCTTAGCCATACTGCCCTGCGTGCACACACAAACACTTTAGCAATGATTCACCCCAGCACACACACACACACACACACACACACACACACACTAGGAAAGCTTCAGCCCAGCACACAAATACACACGCGCACACACACAAACACATACACACACACACACACAGACACACAGACACACAGACACACACACACACACACAGTGCAGGCCGCTATGAGCTGCAGCAGTAAGAGGGAAGCCAGGCTCATTATGCCCATGTTTACGCAGAGCATCTGACAGCTTTACAGCTACGGGACCCTGAGAGCAGTGAGACTCTGCAGCATTCAGTTCCACTCTCTCTCTCACACACACACACACACACACACACACACACACACACACACACACATACACACACACACACAATCTCAGATTGGTAAAAGACCACAACACAGTCCAGGAGTACATCTGCTGTTGAGAGTATGGTTGCTGATCTCTAGGCTCCCTGCATCATGTGACAAATGACATGCTTGTGTATGTGTCTGTGTGTGTGTGTGTGTGTGTGTGTGAGAGATTACGTGCATCTCCTCCTCAGCTCACACACACCTGCTGGCTGTCACTCACCTGGTGTCTGCAGTCAGAGTAAGCACAGTGTTCAGGTAATCTCTGAGCCAGGCCGCCACACCCAGCACACAGACGGCCATCAGCTACCAGAGACAGAGAAAGAGGGGGGGAGAGAGGCAGAGAGAGAGAGGGGGGGATAGGTCTGTTGGTACACAGCAATACTGTAAAAAAAAGAACAGTTGGTTCGTCTGCTGTGTTTCATATCTAGCAACAGAGATAGTCAACTGGATAGTGGTCAGCTATTTTCAGTAACGTTGTGTGTGTGTGTGTGTTTACATCCTGTTACACATCATATTCAATGACACAGTTAAAGGTGATTGGACAGATCATAATAAATCTAAAATACTATATCTTTGGCATGAGGTGAATGCTAAATAGTTGGCCGATTGGTCACGGTGGCACTGCTACAGTAGTTTGCATAACGTTTGCATTCCGTTGCCTAAAATGCCAACCAAGGGCCTTGTTTAATTTGTCATGTTTAATTTCCTGTAAATAGCAAAGAATCTTAAACAGCCTTTTGGGCATGCTCCGCATGGAAACGGTATTGGATAACCCGCGCCTCATGCCGGGCGATACGGCTGGTGCTCGCGCTTGTTAGTGGACTGGTCATTTGTGTGGGGTGCCCCAAACCCCTCTCGTAACCGTCACACAACGTCTTGGAAGCACGCTTTCAGTCAGAGAGTGTGTGGTGGAGGGTAGAGTTGGTGGCAGTTTGTAACGTGAGCGCCCGCTCGTCCCGACCACCTGCTTCGGGAGCCGTGCTTTGCTTACCCAGAAGAGTAAATTGAGAGCGTAGAGCAGGCAGCGCAAGCATTTTACCGAATCCTCACGAGCCATTCTGAGAGCACCAACTGTTGGTCAAGACTCCTCATTTTAACTCTTGCCACCATGGCAACATAATCCACTACGGAAAAAGTCGACGAAATATTATTCAGAGTAAACAAAAAGAAAACTGAGTTCAAATTTTGAAATGCATCTGTGAAATTGGATTATACATACCATTTATTTACACTACCATATGTATATATTTTCTCGAGTGGCAGTCTCCTTTGGGCATGTTATATCCGTGGGAAGTTTTTGAAAGCATTCGCAACAGGTGGTTTCTTACTTTGTCGACCTTCAGGACGATGGACTGCGCGGATGAGCGCTCGGCGGTGCTGACACATCCGAATCAATCATCACTCACTTAGGCGAGTATAGAAAACAGAACCCAAAAGACAATTCCCAAAACTTTCGTCTTCTGCTTTGCGCATAACATGTGCTACTACCACAATTTAGGTTTAACAAGTTGATTCCTATCAGAAGGGGAGATCATAACTGTCCAAACAAAACTTCGTCCACGAGAGGAAATCCAAACATCTCGCGCACGGCAGCGGCAAATTCAGATGCGTAAATCACATTTAAAAAAGACAACTCGGACAACTCATTCAAAAAAGTTCCTCCTGTCAGTCGTACACCCACCCCGTCGTTCAGCAATACTTCTGTCCCATGTAGGTTAATGGCATATGTTGCAAACGCGGAGAGAAGTTTGAGGGGCTGTCACACTGAACTTCTGCATGTAAGGAGTTTCGGTAACTTAACGCGCAGCCTGCTCTGTGTCATGCGGACCGGACGGTGCCTCAGGGTCCTAGAGACGAGCGTAGCTAATTATATGGGCAACCGCATTAGCCTAATACTGAAAGGGTGGGAGGCCCTTTCTGATGGAGGTCGGGAATGCAGATATCCGCCTCCAGGAGATAGCATACATCGGTTCAAGAGGTCAAAACCGAGGGAGTGTGCGTGTGCGTGCCCAAGGCTAAGTTTGTCTAGGTGTTTCAACACGAGAAAATCCTAACAGTTTAGGTTGTTTGTTATCTCTGTTGACAGTCAACGATGTTCTGATAATTCTGTTGGTCCAGGGCTAGGTCTAGGTATTTAATTTCCCTGTGCTGCCACTAGGCCTATAGGTGTTTAATTTCCCTAGGGGCCTATATGGGTGTTTATTTTCCCTATGTTGCCACTAGGTCTAAAGGTGTTTAATTTCCCTGTGTTGCCACTAGGCCTATGGATGTTTAATTTCCCTATGTTGCCATTAGGCCCATATGGAGATGTTTGCATTGCAGCAAGTTGCCCGTTAACCTGCTGCTGGTTAATGATGGTTAATCATTTCTGCTGCCCCCTTCTGGCCAAGCCCAAGCCTGTAGTTAGGTTAGTTAAACATCAATTTGGCCCAAGTGATGCATTAGCCTACAACGGGCTGTAGTGGAGGCTAAACACAAGGAACTCCCCCTATTACCGTCGGTCCCGTATTTCCGCCGTCTTGCCACTTAATATCCATTTCTATACAAACCAAGACAGCGGATTCCTAACGCAAGCACCCACACCATAGGTTTATCTAAATTAGCTATGTACCACATGTTAGTGGAAACAAAAATGACATTTTACCGTGACTCGAATAGCTGTAAACAGTGTTGTAAGGCTGCGTGTATACATCCGCTTGGAGCTCCAGTGGAATTTTAATTTCTGCCATTGAAACGGCGTAAATAGGTGACCCATCAGGCCAGCACTATAACTCCGAGCGTGCAAAATCGGATATTTCAGGCAGTAAATGCTCCCGTTAAGAACCAAACCAGATTTTGTTCAAATCTTCACACCTATGGCTACTGAAAAAAATAAGGTTCATTTAGTAAATGTTATTTTGAAATTCGGAATTTCTGAACAAAAGTGGTGATAATTGGGGGTGTTACGATGTATATATATATATTTTTAGAGAATGACTTCATGGCTTATTCTTAGCCTACCTCGTTAGGCTAAGTGTCTATGTGTGTGTGTGTGTGTGTGTGTGTGTGTGAGAGAGAGAGAAGGAAAGAAAGAAAGAAAGAAAGAGAGAGAGAGATCATGAATATATGCAGGTGACGACCCACAATGAGCAAATGCAAATTGTGTGCCTGAGAACAAATTTAGGCCTACTTGAAATAGCCTTTTTAATTATATCTTACATTGTGATAGCATATCCACATTGTGTGTTTCTAAAGGAGAGGCAGCGTGACTTTATTATTATTATTAGTTGAATAAAGAATACTAATTGTGAGTTGCTTCGTAATGCTTATAGTATGTAAAATTGAATGCTAGAAATCCATTTCAAAGCAGCCATCCAAGCGGTGGACTACAAGTCCCAGAATGCATGGCTAATCATGAATGAGCTTCTGCGCAGCCGTTGTCCAATCCAAACTCACGCCGTCTACGTCACTGACCTCAGAAAAATATTTTTTCCTTCGGCATTCAGTGACTGACGGCGCCATATTGAAGATCACAATTCCTTTCTTATTACACGTGAAACCACCAATCTACCAAAATGCTGTATTTAGAGGACTACCTCGAAAGTAAGTATGTTTATTTTTACATGCACTGATGCCGTCGTTGGTGCAATCCATGCTCCAGATGGGCTTAATTAACGTGAGCTCGCGCTCAGGCTACTTGCTAGCCGTGCTAGCCAGTGATTTGGCTTTTTCTTCTCTCTGGCAGTGATCGAGCAGCTACCCATGGATCTCCGCGACAGGTTTACGGAAATGAGAGAGATGGACCTCCAAGTGCAGAGTAGGCATTGCTACAACGTGACCGCATCCAAACACAATCACTTAAAGCAATGCCCTTAATACAAAACTGGTTTAAGTTGCAAGTTTTATCATAGCATTTTAAGAAGCACGTTGATCAATACATGATCTTAATGAGTAACTTGGCTGCCGTTCATACCATAACTAAAAGACCCTTAGTGGTTGCAAGGTATCCGCTGAACTTATCATGAACTTTCGTCAGTGTGCATAAGGTGATGCAGGACTGAAAATGTGAAGGTTAAACCCACTATAGTAGTGTCCTTTACAACTTGAGCGAAAATATGAATAAATCTTACGCACTGTACCCAAATAACGAACTCTGCGTTACCAATTTGCTAACGGTATGTTGTAGGCTGTTAAGTAAGCAACCGGCATCTCTTTGTCTCTCTTGTGGGTGTTGATTCTGGCACCCGGGGGCTGGTTTGTTTACCATTTACTAGTGACGTTAACTTACTGATGCCCTAACATAATTGTGTACACACAAACCGACTTCTCAGTCTGTATAAAAGCACATTGGTCCTATGTTGTATTAAATAATATATTTTGTTTTCATAGCTGGCAAGTGAGTTTAGCGTAAGCTTTGGGAGCAAGAAGAGACTATCAACATAGGCACACACACACCTACATATAATATTCCATTAACATACCCGAGTATGGTTAACATGGCTTGAGTATCTTAGTATGGCCTGGTATCTTAGCTAGGTCTTAGCTAACTGTGCGTCTTTCTGTCAGACGCTATGGACCAGTTGGAGCAACGTGTGAATGAGTTCTTCATCAACGCCAAAAAGAATAAGCCTGAGTGGAGGGAGGAACAGATGGAAGTCATTAAAAAGGTAACCAGCCAATCACCTGTTGGGGTGGGGGTTCAGGAAGAGGTGTTTGTGCTGTTTCTTAACTGGGACAAAATCACTGAATTGAAGTTTAGTGGGTGAAAGAAAGTAAGGTGCTAAACTTTTTTTTTTACTGATCATTGTGTCTGATTGTACTCATATTATTGAGATGCTCCTGAATACAAGTGAATTCAGGCATTGGCACCAAGTATCCTGTGCAAGCAAAGATCTACAAATGTGTTGTGCTCTTATTTATGTCATAGATATATCCTAGTATTTGACAAGGTCATATGGTCTAGCATCCCATCACTTTGTCATGAATGGCTGTGATTTGTGAGTAGCAAGAAATAAGATGAAAAATACTTTATTACGAAGGACATTTGACCGTCACAACAGCACAGTGCATGTAAACAAAGGCACATTTAAATAAAACAAGTAAAAAAAAAAAAGATTTAAACATTCAGAAAAGTCAAATGATGGACAAAATGTAGGCATTATTTGGCGCTTTTATAAACCGCACGTAGTGTCCAAGCAAATGTCAAGATGTGTCTACACACTGTACAGAAAGTATGTTTACATGAGCAATCCTCCCACTCTGTGTTGTTTGTTGACATTCTTATGAGATGACTTCCTTTGGCCTCAGGACTATTACAAGGCGCTAGAGGATGCAGATGAGAAAGTCCAGCTGGCCAATCAGATATACGATCTGGTGAGTGTCATGTCATAGTGAAGACTTTCATATTCAGTTGTATGTTCCTTTTCAACCTTCCTACTTGTATCTGGGAAAACGGCTTACGAGTACAAATGGAACGCAGCATAAGCCCACAGTTATTCATGCTCGGGGCAAATGTTTATGAAATTGTCCATCTTCACAACTTCAAACTGGTAATTTTTTCCCCTTTATTCCTTGAACAGAACGTATTGTCTTTTGTCTCGTGATTTCCATGGAACTAGAAAGACTTTGCACACTGTCTTTTTCGTGAGCAATGCCAAATTTATTGTAAACCACATTTTGGTCTTTAGACCTTCTTCAGGTTATCTCATGTCTTGTGACTCCAGGCAGAAGATTCCAGTTGGTCAACTAGAAATATACTATAAATCCTGATGTGTTAAAGTGTATGAAGAGCTATAATTCCCAGGCTGAACACAATATCCCCATCAAATGCTTAATGTCCTGTTGTGTGAGAATCTCCACTAAATGAAGGCACACTCTGAGCCAGAGTCAGATGTTATTAATAACATTACACATAAGTCTAATTGCTAAATAATGTCCTGTCTTGTAATGAGTTAAGTTGATACTCCCATTACGGCAAAGTGCATTGGCGGGAAGCTGTTTATGCAGTTTCAGGATTAACCACTAGGTGGCAGTGGAGCAATGTCAAATGAATGGAACGGGCTCATAGATAGATAGATAGAGAGAGATAGATAGATAGATAGATAGATAGATAGATAGATAGATAGATAGATAGATACTTTAGTGATCCCCGAGGGGAAATTCAAGGTCTCAGTAGCATACAGACATCTCACACAACATGCTAAGATAAGAAAATACTTAAATACTAAATATCTATATAAACTAAATAAAAAAGTCCACATAGTGTACTTAAGGATGATCAAGCATGAGGCGCTTGCAGAGCCTGTAATTGTAATTCTGTGTGCATGGTAAGGTGCTCTAAGAGAATGAGTGTCATGGTGAAGGTGCAATAAGTAAGTCCAACAGTGCAGCAGTGCAAGAATAAAGTCTAGAGACCAGCATAAAATAAATATGGACATATAAGAGAATAATGTAGACAAGGTAATATAAAAAACTATATCATAATATAAAAAACTATATCAGTGCAAGAATAGGTTGAGTTAATAGGGTTACAGCCATTGGTCATATGTGCTAATATAGCATGTGTCTTAGCTGTGTTATACTGAAAATGATCCTGACAAAATAAATATGTCCTCTATTGAATTGGAGGAATTAGAAAGTTATGTATTTATGAATGTTGAATAGTTGTTCATATCTACGTAAGGTATATGGCGTGTCTTTTGGGTTCAGATGGACGTCTGTGTTTCATGTAGAGTAGATGACATTGTGGTTTGTGTGTTGTAGTGCAGTGGTTCACAACCTTTTTGGGTCAAAACAAAATGGCAAGGCACAACGACTTATGGCTAATGATTATTAAGTATGTCTCACACATTATTATAGGTTATAACATATTATATGTGTTCACTAGCTGAGACCACAGCGACAGGTTATACGCTCATGTGATGTTGAATGAGCTGCATAATAGAGCTATAGTCTATAGACCTTTCACACAACTTCCGTATTTTTGACCGGAAATACGCAATCGTTGTGGAACTCTTCTTCCTCACCAGCAGACTTTAGTAAGGCAGTCTATATCCTCTGTACTATACATACATTATGTCTAAGTGGACACACTAATGATTTGTCATTCTAGTTCTAGTTCAGTAACAGTTAGCCTGATGCTTATGGACAAATTCCTTGTGGAAAATGACTTATGTACGAATGATTTTTCTGTGGAAAATGACGTTTAGTTTTTTTGTGTCCAGGTGGATCGTCACCTACGCAAGCTGGACCAAGAGCTGGCCAAGTTCAAGATGGAGCTGGAGGCCGACAACGCCGGAATCACAGAGATCCTGGAACGACGTGAGTCTCGTCTCCTAGATACTCTCCAAACCTGACCACCCTCCGTTCTAGAACTCTCTCAAAGAATTCTAGATCGGAGGTACCTGTTTACATTTGTTTGTATGTGTTTACATTTGGTTGTACCCGTTTACATTTGTCTGTATGTTTACATTTGTTTCAACGTGTTTACATTTGTTTTTAAAATGCATCTTGGGTCTAAATGAATTGGATCTAAATACTGTTGCAAACAATCAGCTAGATGTGTTGTTATCCGATCACTCAAACCACTTGTGAAGTTGGTCCAAGACGCATTTGACCAGGTGTCTTTAGTCGTGTAAACGCTAATGCATTCTGATGCATCCTGGACAATGAGAGTTCTCATGAATGTGATGTTAGCAGTAGCGGGATCTAAACACAGGTGGTCATACAGCAACATCTCTGGCTGTACACTTTGTTTACATGTGTAAACAGCAACGTTTCTCAGCTGACCCCTTGTGATCGGATCACCCAGGACGCATTCTTAAATCAAATGTAAACATGCACAATTAGACCCTTCTGAGGTCTTTATGCGTAGAGCAGGTCCTGTGGGCGTTCTATGGCTCTCGACACAACACAGATATGCACTGGACTTTTGAGTGGACCAGTCCTGGGCTGAATACATGAGTTATCGTTTGTTCCATTTGTACGTGCTGACGGCTCGTGACAACCCGTAACTTGTGAAATGGTCTTTGAAGTCGTCAGAACTCACCGTGAACTGAGGTTCCTCTGATTTGTACAAGACTGCTTCTTGTCCAACGACTTTTTTTTTTTTTTTTTTGATGGGTGCCGTCACATTTCACGTAATTTCTTGTTTTTCGGTCATCTTACTACTCGTAAGAAATAGAACGCACGATTAGTTTCCCTGTAAGTTGCATAGTCATTTGGCTGATGCAGTGGAAGGGGGAAGTAATGCCATGCGGTTTTGGAAAAGCACTCGGTTACAGTGATCGTGAGTTGGCAATAGAGACGACCTCTCCCGTGTGTGTGTGTGGAGGGGTGTGTGTGTGTGTGTGTGTGTGTGTGTGGAGTAAGGGAGTAAAAAATAAATTGTGTGTGTGGGTGGGTGTGTAAGGGAGTAGGAAAGAATGTTTGTGTGTGTGTGTGGGAAAGGGAGTAAGAAAGAAAATATATGTGTGTGTATAAGGGAGTCAGAAAGAAGGTGTGTGTTGTGTGTGTGTGTGTGTGTGTTTTTTCCCTCCCCTGTATGATGAATAGCATATGCCCATTATTAAAGTTTCTAGTTGCCAAGGCAGCACAGTGTTATAACCATACCCCCCCTCTGTTGACAGGATCGCTGGAGATGGACAGTCCCTCTCAGCCTGTCAATAACCACCACGTCCATTCACACGCCACCGTGGAGAGTAAGCCCCACCTCTTCCTGTTCTTCTGTTTGTTTTGTCTCTATGTTGGTGTATTTCATTTGTACCAGTAGGAAGTTGAAGTCATATTCCTACTTAGAACATCCAAGATGGCTGCGGCCAGTAAGAGCAAATGAGTCCCGTAAACATGCACTGTTATTACTGTTATTATTATTACTGGTTACTATGGTAAACATGCACTGTTATTATTATTACTGATTACTACCGTAAACATGCACTGGTTATTCCTGTTGTTATTATTATTACTGGTTACTATGGTAAACATGCACTGGTTATTACTGTTTTTATTATTACTGGTTACTATGGTAAACATGCACTGGTTATTACTAGTTCTGATCTATTAAAATCTCATTAAATCAGTTGTTGGAACAATACCGTAATTTCACAACTATTAGCCGCGGCTTATACATTGATTTTGCAAAATTTCTTCAGCTATGAGGTTAGCACACGGGGGCAGTTAATATGGTATTAATATGGTTTTGTTTCTTTTAACTTGCACAAAATACTGTCCTGCGGCTCATACACAATGCGGCTAATACACAGGAAATGACTGTGTCCAACCTCCATCTGTTGCTATGTTGCTACAATGTTTATTTGTGTAAAACACTGTAATGCTTTGTGACGGACTGGTATGGCTCTATCTGGTAACAAATAAACTGTCTGAGGTCTGACCGAACGGATCGAGGCCGAGTCCTCCTGACATCGCAGCATCTTTCGCACATTCACTGGGTTTCTGCTGCCATCTCAAAATGAGCAGTGGATCAAGTCCGCTTTTGGAAATGCCAGTGATGACTACAACGTGCGTGTGTGTGTGTTACCCATCAGAGCGCAAGTACACAACGCCGGCTCACCATACAACGGAACACGTGCCAGAAAAGAAGTTCAAGTCCGAGGCCCTTCTGTCCACACTTACGTCAGATGCCTCCAAGGAAAACACTCCAGGTACGCGCGCACACAGACACACACGCACACAGACACAGACACACACGCGCACACAGACACACACGCGCACACAGACACACACGCGCACACAGACACACACGCGCACACAGACACACACGCGCACACAGACACACACGCGCACACAGACACTCACAGACACACACACACACTCACAGACACACACAAACACCTTCTCTCTAACTTGATTACACATAGAACCTCTACATTCATTAAAGCATTAAAGTCCCCTCCCACATACACCGCATGTTTTCTCCCACAGGTTGTCGTGGCAACAGTGTGTCGGCGGCGGCGGCGGTGGCGGCGGCCAACAGTGTGTACAGCGTGAACTCGTCTCAGCCGCTGAGCTCCTACAACCTCACCGCCCTCCCAGCAGGCCCTGGGGCAGGAGCCGGCGCCATCACCATGGCAGCCGCGCAGGCCGTCCAGGCCACCGCTCAGGTAGAGTGTGCGTGTGCGTGTGGACATCCCTTCCAGCAGGCCTTGGGGCAGGAGCTGGCACTTATCACCATGGTTTCACGGCTTTGTACCGTTGTATATGCCTGACTTAATTGTTTCTATCTGTGTGTGTGTGTGTGTCCAGATGAAGGAGGGTCGGCGAACGTCCAGTCTGAAGGCGAGTTACGAGGCCATCAAGAACAACGACTTCCAGCTGGGGCGGGACTTCACCGTCGGCCGCGGCGACGCCTACTCAAGCTCCGCCCTCGCGTCCACCCTCACACAGAACCTCACGCCCAGCAACAGCTCCGAGTCACGCGGCAGCGGCCGCAAGACCAAGTAAGAGACCGTCTCTCACACATATACACACACACACACACACACACACACACACACACACACAAATGAGTTGCACAGCACCAGCCACTAGACCAAATGAGAACAGAAACCATAAACCAGCATTAAGAAATGTGTTGTCTGTAAAACTGTCTGGAGGTCAACTGACTGACGGACTGCTGACCTCTCTGTTACACGGTTTCTGTTGCTGAGATACTGGTTTGTGTTTGTTAACATGTAGTCATGTGGGTTCCCGTATGGGAGCCTTGCTTACCTCAAATGTCAAGAGCGGAGATGAGAGAGGGTCTGTGTTTCTGTTTCCGTGGTTACAGTATAGAATCTTTAAATATACCTCTGTTTGTGTCTTGATGTATTTCTCCCATAGACGCACAGGTGTACACACACACACACACACACACACACACACACACACAGGCACAGGTGCACATACACACACGCGCGCACATATACACACACACACACACACACCCTCTTTCACATACACACACACACACCCTCTTTCACATATATACACACACACACACACCCTCTTTCACATACACACACACACACCCTCTTTCACATATATACACACCCACACACACACACACTCAAGTTGCTCACTCATGTTCCCTTGCTAAAGTTAACAGCATGTAAAAATGTGTCGGGTGGCAGCTGCCATGTTTGACACCATTCCAGACAGCCCCCATCAGTCAAACTACTGTGTGTGTGTGTGTGTGTGTACTGTGTGTGTAAGAGAGAGAGAGAGATATTGAGAGTGTGAGTGTTTGTGTGAGACTAGTGAGAAAGTCGGAGTGTCAGAGAGGGTGTGTGTGTTTCTGTGTCTGACTAGTGTGGAAGTTAGAAAGCAGTCACCGCATCAGAGAAAGTGTGTGTGTTGTGCTTTAAACATCTGTCTCCAACTTTTCAACAACTGGTCTTTCTCTTTCCTTCTGTCTCCCTTTCTTTCTTTCTCTCTCTCTCTACCCCCTTTCACAGAGGCAACAACAAGTCTTCCAACCACCAGTCGTCTTCGTCGTCCTCCTCTTCCTCCCTGTCGTCGTGCTCTTCCTCCTCTGCCCTGGCCCATGAGCTGGTCCAGCAGGCCTCCGCGCTACCTGAGGCCGACGCCAACAGCCAGGTCGACTGGACCTATGACCCCAACGAACCTCGATACTGCATCTGCAACCAGGTGTGTGTGTGTGAGTGTGTGTGTGTGTCTTGTTAGTGGCTCTACAACGAACCCTGATACTGCATCTGCAACCATGAGCTGGTCCAGCAGGCTTCCGTGCTACCCGAGGCCGACGCCAACAGCCAGGTTGACTGTGTGTGTGTGTGCATGCGCTTGTTAGTGGACCTATGGCCACAATGAACTCCGACCTCAGCATCAGCAACCGTGTGTGTGTGTGTGTGTGTGTGTGTGTGTGTGTGTATGTGTGTGTTGTTAATGGACCTACAACTCTAATGAGCCCTGATACTGCATCTGCAAGGTGTATGTGTGTGTTTGGTAGTTGACCTATTACCCCAATGAGTCCTAATGGGGCATCTGCAACTAGGTGTGTGTGTCTTGTTAGTGGACCTACATCGAACCCTGATACTGCATCTGCAACCAGGTGTGTGTGTGTGTGTGTGTGAACCTACAACCTACGATCATGTTTGTCTGCACTGACACCACATGGTCAGCCAGGTTGGGTTTGGTTGCATAACGCACAGCACAAGGAATATCCTACTCTGTTTGTTCGGACGCTGCTTGGACATTGCTACGTTGATGGACAGCACACGAGGTGTGATGACCTAGTGCCTATTTTAAAGTGTTGCCGACACTTACGGTGCCGACACACGCTTGTGTTGAATGCAGTTCTGGAAACGCATCTCGTTCACTTTACATGGGCTTACGTCATCCGTTGCCCAAGTGAATTGTGGTTATGTTCAGGGTTCCCGCGGATCCTTAAAAAGTCTTAAATACAACTTTCTGTTTTTAAGGCCTAAAAAAGTCTTAAATTGTCGGGGATATCTTGAATTTTCGAAAGGGAGGTATTAAATTTGCGAATGGGACCGCCAGCGAGTGAGCGAGCGCAAGAGAGCGAGTGAAAGGTCTCCATCCATCCGAACGCAATTGTATAAGTAACTATATAAGGCTACGCAAGGGAGTGTAGTGGTTGCAGAGTGAAGACGATTTTCACGGGTGTGGTTAAAGGTGTGAAAACGGTAATAATATGTACAAATATGCCTGACGTTTTCGTGGTGTAGCCGAGGCCTGAGAGATATGCAGGTAGCCTACGTGAGCGGGAGAAAGTTGATAAGCCAGTTAGCGATAGGGTGGCCATACGTTTGAATTTAGGCCGGACATATGGATTTTAAAAGCCCTGTCTGCCGTCCGGTGCAGCCTCAAGCCGGACGCTCATTTGTCCTCCTTTTTGGAGTTGCGCTGGGTATCTAAAATCTTTGTTCGGATGCAGCATGGTTTTACAAACTATGGACGCGAAGACTGCTAGTCAAATTATGCGCAGTGCTTCTGTCACTCGTCTAATAATTTGCTGCGCAATTTATGAAGGAACCACGGACTGACTAGGGAAGAAAGGGAAGAAAATATCTGTCTAAGTTATGATTCCTGTAGTATCTGTCAGCAGCTTGCTTGTCAGCCTTTCCCAGTAGGCGTACTTCGCAAAAGTTGTGAAATATAACCGCATATTTTTTTTGATTGTTGGCGACTGGCTACATAAAAAACGTGCGTTCATAATACGTGCGTGCTTGAGATGAAACCAGCAGTTTTCAGCAGGATCCGAGGAGGACCTCTCTCTTAATTAATTTAAAACAAAACAATGGTTTTACAATGTTTCAGTTAAGCTTTGGTTTAGATACAACTGGTATGCAAAATGTATAGTAGTGGATTAACTTTAATTTGCTGTGCTGTATATGGGACATGTCTTTGGCAAGTAATATAGGCTATTACAGATACAGGTGAAGAACAGTCAGTCTCAGCCAGTAAGCACAACCAGATATGTACAGCCAGCTTCAAAAGCAAGCAGCCCAGACCCTAAAATTGGGCATTTATAGCTGTGAAGGTAATTCACACAATTATTTTTCTTTCACCAAAATGTATTTCGTAACTTCTGTAGACATCCAAAATTGGGTGGGGGTTAAAATTAGTAGAAAAAAAAAAAAAAACAATTTTAAGTTGTCGTATGTATCTTTTTGCCGTGGTATAGTCTTAATTTTTCCATTAAGATGTCTTGAAAAGGTCTTAAAAGTCTTTAAATTTGCACTTGGAAAATGTGCAGATACCATGTATGTTGCGTTGCTTATGTCATCAGTTGCCGTAGTGAACTGTGGTTGCGTTGCTTTGCTCCCGTCGCCTCCGTCAAAAAGTTGAGAAATGTTCTTCTGTTGCACCAACGGGCAGCAACGCAAGACACCCGCCAATCAAACTATGGGTATGCTTCAAGGCTACACACACCCTAGTACACACCACAGCACACCCTAGTACACACCGTAGTACACACCACAGCACACACCCTAGTACACACCACAGCACACACCATAATACACACCATAGTACACACCCCCGACCGTCAGGACGACCCACCGGCATGCAGCAACACAACGCAAGTGTGTGTGTGTGTGTGTGTAGGGTTCCAACTACACTAACGTGTATAATAAATAGAATTCAATTATGTGGGAAACACTGAGCTGTACTGTAGTTCCCTGCTCACACCACTAGAGGCCAGTCAAATCAAAGAGAAAAGCAGTGCTGGATGTACTGTCATAGAACTGGGAATAGCGAGGAAAAGGGAGACGAAGGGAGAAAGTGTGTGTGTGTGTGTGTGTGTGTGTGTGTGTGTGTGTGTGTGTGTGTGTGTGTGTGTGTGTGTGTGTGTGTGTGGCGTCGCGTCTTGGCGTCTTGTATGCGCCTATATGTGCATGCTTTAAATGATTCTCTGCAAAAGAGATGCATGGTGAAGAATCAGTGCCAGTTTTGTAGTTTATCTGAAATGGAGGGCAAAAAATGATCCAATCAACCCGGAGGACGATGTTTGTGTGCGCGTGCGTGTGCGTGTGTGAATGTCTGCAAACGCGATGGCAAACAACACCTATTTTGGTCTAAAGGCCACTGTGTGTCATTCAGTTTTGTTGCAATAGACTGTGATTAGATGAACAGACTCTCTTTGAAGTATTTTAAGAAAGCTCTCAGCTGTGTGTGTGTGTGTGTGTGTCAGATATCCAATCTGGCCTTAATGTTTTCTAAGTATTTCAAGGAAGTGTGTGTGTCTGACGTCCAGTCTGCCTTTGGTGTTTTGCAGGTGTCCTATGGTGAAATGGTGGGATGCGATAACCCAGATGTAAGACCACTCCTTCATATTCATCACACTGTTGTAACTTCACTGTGTTTAGCGAAAGATGCTAAAGAAACTTCACTAACCTTTCTCTTCCTCCATCTCTCCTTCTCCATCTCTCCCTTTCTCTCCCTCCCTCTCTCCATCTCTCTCTCTCTCCCCCTCCCTCCCTCCCTTTCTCCATCTCCATATCTCTCTCTCTCTCTCTCTCTCCCTCCCTCCCCTCTCCCTCTCTCTCTCTCTCTCTCTCTCTCTCTCTCTCTCTCTCTCTCTCTCTCTCTCTCTCTCTAGTGTCCTATCGAGTGGTTCCATTACGGCTGTGTGGGGTTGACGGAAGCCCCCAAGGGCAAGTGGTACTGCCCCCAGTGTAACGCTGCACTGAAGAGGAGAGGCAGCAGGCACAAATAATCCCCTCTCATAATGCCCCCAAGTGGACCCAAAGTACCCCTCTCCTCTCCTGATGCCCCCAGGAGGACCCCAAGTACCCCCTCTCCTCCCCTAATGCCCCCCACCACCCCAAACCCATCCCAACAGAACTGTCCATCTCAGCCTTGCATAGGCTATTCCTGCTACGTCCCCACCGTGTGTGTGTGTGTGTGTGTGTGTAAAGAATGAGTAAGACACATATCACTGTACCTGCAATGTGATTTTCCCATGTGTATTAGACACGACATATCCATACCTCTGCCATGTCCTTTGCGCGTGTGTGTGTGTGTGTGTGTGTGTGTGTGTGTGTGTGTGTGTGTGAAACAGGTGGGTGGGGACGGTGTGGTCACACACTCAGACATTCCTCAAGCTGCCATGTGCGATGGGGGGGGTCGCGAGCCCTGACCCCTGAGCATGTCGCAGTGTGAAACGCCTCCTCTAATCCAAGTTCACAGAGAAAAGCAGCGCCCGCTAAACACCACCCTAACAACCTCTGTCCCATCTCTCACACACACACACACACACACACAGTGAGAGTGAGATACAGCTCTCTTTATTAGAGAAAAGGCCTGAACCCCTACACACCACACACCCCTATACACTTGTGTATACACACACACACATACACACACACACACACACACATTCACACCCAGTCCTCTGCTCAGAGGGTAAAGTCCAGGACGGATATATGCCCATCACTACCCATACCAGAGCGCAGCTAACTCGCCCTGATCCGGACCATAGTCGCACCGGATCCGGCCCTTATCTGGCCCACAGTCACACCGGTTCTGGCCCTTAACTGGCCCACAGTCGCACCGGATCCGGCCCTTAACTGGCCCACAGTCGCACCGGTTCCGGCCCATAACTGGCCCACTGTCATACCTGAGTTGGGCCAGCCCTGTTCTGGAGTTGGATCTTATCTGGAGGGGGGAGTTTGAAGTACATGGGTTAGTTAACTCTCTGGGTTAGTTAACTCATTTGGTTAGTGAACTCTCTGGGTAAGTTAAATCATTTGATTAGTGAAAACTCTGGGTTAGTTTAACCCAGGGTTAGTTAAATCGGAGGAAGTGGTAAACCTCCTAGTAGAAGAGCCCTGTATCTTAATTGTCCTGGCAGGGCAAAGACAGGGGTCTCGTTTTATAGGAGGACTACTACTACTACTACTACTGCTTGCTGTGAGTTATCTTACCCAGGCGTGCCACCCACTCATGTACTCAAAATACCTCCCTCTGGTCACAAATCGATGTTTGGAAACTTCAGAATGCCAGTTGATGAAGACGATAATGATTATGTGGAGATGAGAAAAAATGGTAAATGTTCATTGCTGATTGAAAGATTTTTTTTTTTTTTTTTTTTTTTTTTTTTAAGATGGTTGTGCTAGTTACTGGTTAAAGTGGTGTGTCTGTCAGATTTTGTTTTGACCAATGCTTCATCTTCAAGGTGTGAGCCCTGTAAAATAAACAAACAAAAAATTGTATAGAACAAAGTGATTATTGAGGTATGTGCGTTTATATGTAAGCGCGTGTGAATGTGTGTAAGCACGTCGAAGCGGACGTGCTGACGTAAGTGTCCGTATGTATGTATTTACTAGGCCGTTCTGCACTGAAATTGTAATTGTTTCCAGAGATGTGGAAAGAAAAAAAAACACAATAAAACTTTTTTTTTTGGTACTCGTGTTGTCCTCTTCATAATTTGTCTGAGCGGTGGTTTGCAAAAAAGGTGTCACTAAGACTTAACCGGTAGGCTAATTTCACTTTTTCACTTTTTTTGTAAGAATGTGATCTAGGCCAATTTATCGGTGATGCGAGCTGAAATAATGTGTTACCCCTATTCATTAAGATGTTAAATTGGAGACGTGGCATCTGGATTAGTGAAAAGCCCATTGATTGATGGTGGCTATCAGCCTTGGACTAATAACCTGACATCCTAAACTGAAGAGTGAGCGAGTCCGCGAAAACCATCTGTTGATTCGTTCATTCCTGTCACGCATTGGTGTATAGCCGTCACTGTTCCCTTCAGAGGATTGTCGTCCCACAAATAGCTATGGGTGCTTCTGTTCTGTCGGCTCTCGAAACGGGAGCGCATAGTTCGACCCCCCCGACCGACAAGACATGCGTGCGAATTTAGACTGAGCCACGAGACACTTGTAATGTAAAAAATAGGCAACGTTTTCTGGCTATGAAAAGGTTTCTGCAGTTATTCAGCTTTTCTTTCAGTTCAGTTTAAATTGAAATAAAGTAGCCTAGCGACTGAAAGCTGCCCCTTGGGATCATTAATTTCGGGAAGCAGTAGCCTACAGCCCTGTGTGTGTGTGAGAGAGAGAGAGAGAGCGCGAGGTGTGTGTGTAGGCGCGAACGCGCGCGTAATCCAGCGGTCCGCTCAGGGAGGAAGTCACTGTTTACTTTTTTTCTCCAAGATTAACGTAAACCAGGTGGGCCCTCCTATCTAACGGGACAGGCGCGCTCTGTGCCTATATGCTACCCTTCTCCGGTCGGGAATGGCTGAAGTCGTGTTATGAATGCAGTGTTGGTTAATTCGTCAGGAAAAGCTATACGTTTTTCTTCTCTGCGCAGTTTTTGGAGTAGCCGAAAGTTTTTCTGACAGCGGACGAAGGAGGCGTAGGCTATGAGACTTCACCACAGTCATGCGGTTTCGCTACACGGAGTGTTTTTAATCAACCGAGGGGCACACTACTCTGAAGGAGGGCAAAAGGAAACTTCTTCCAAACGCAGATTTTCTCAAAACCACTAGTGCTTACTTGGTCAACTGGAGTTTCTCTCTTTGGGCTGGTTTTCAAAAGCTTTCTCGTAAAAGTTTTCGCTTCCCACTCTCGACTAATAGATCAGTGGACGGCAGACGATGGTAGCATTTTACCCCTTTTTGACCCTATAGCTGCTGTCGTGGTGAAACGCTTAATGTTACGCAAACCTCCGCAGATTCCTGAAGCGCGCATTTACTGTTCATTTCTCGACACCGCAGGAGCGCAACAGTCTGGCGTCTGGGATGCGGCTGCCAAATAAACATCGCCAATGGTACGCCCTGTGTCTTCAGTCAAGACGCTCTTTCTAAAAGCGGGGATGCTCTTGCGACGGACCTGGACCCTCCGTCGCAGGTATTGCACGGCTCCCCTGTTGCTCATTGGAATAGCAGTCTGTCTTCTTTACCAAATGCTAATGGTCGATCGGAGTAGGTATAAAACCGACGGCCCAAGTCCACAAGAGAGAAATAGGTCTGGGATGACCTTCCTGGAACCAGAGAAGCTCGTATCAGCACTTGATGCATTTCAAGATGACAAAGTCGTAAGTAACCTATATCACATATAGCCTATAGTGGTTCACAAGCTATTGTGAATTGTTACAGATGTGTCTGTATGATTAAGTCTGTGTCTGACTTATTAAGTCTGTGTTTCTGCACCTTTGAGAGATGGTTGTAGTGTGTCACTGAAGCCCCCAATCCCCTTTTTTTTTATTTCCATTCTCTTCAGCATCCGGTTGAACAGGGACTGTTCCATAATTAGGCTATCATAATGGCAGATGAAGGAAATTGCCATTTCCTTTGAAACTCATATGGCTACCACACCTGCGGGGTTGAATTTATTAAAAAGTTCATTTGGAGTTTAGCGTGTGCTCAGTACTAAATGAGAAAAAAAAAAACTATTAGTTTACTTAAATTAAATATTGTTCTTCAACTCAAAATAGATCGCAATTTCCCCTTCGTAAGCAAGCAACCTGTTTGAAACAGTGAGCACACATTTATGACGGCTGTCTTTGTGTGGGTATTTCTGGAGGATCAACTAAAGGCCAAACGGCCATTGGTCGAGAGGCCACGTGCGTCTAACCGGTGGAGGAGGGGTTTTAAGCCCCCATCTCAAACACACACACGCATTTCTTTTTATCACAACATTGTCCTTCATGAGTGACACCAACGAGTTTGCATTGTGTGATTGTTTGATAGGCCATATGAAAATGAAAAAAATGACACCAGTTGCACTTTTTGTATCTTGCAATTTGCCACTTTTATTTCACAATTACTGAGTGTGTGTAATTCACCCTTTAATGAACACACTGCTGGAGAATGCCTGCACTGAGGGGTGGGGAGGTGGGAAGGGTGTGACGCCCAGGGCAGAGAAAGGGAAGAGGTGGAAGATCCCTCTGACTCTCTGGTAGCGATAAGCTCTCCATTAACCCAGACTGAGCTGGACGTGTGTGCTGAGGGAAATGACAGCTGTCAAGGCTCAGCTGGGAGTGTGCATCCCTTGCTGTCAAATTACTGTGTGTGTGCGCGTGTGTGTGTGTGTGTGTGTGTGTGTGTGTGTGTGTGTGTGTGTAGTATGTGTGTATGTGTGTCTGTAGAGTTCTGTCAAACCTGTGTGTGTCTGTGTGTGTGTCTGTAAAGTTCTGTCAAACCAGTGTGTGTGTGTGTGTGTGTGTGTCCTGACTCCAGTGGCGCCTCAGACTCTCAGAGATAGACCTACAGTATGTGTCAGTGGGATTATTTATGTCCAACTCGGCTCCACCTCTCCTTGGAGTCTCTCTCTCTCTCTCTCTCTCTCTCTCTCTCTCTCTCTCTATCTCTCTCTTACTCCTTCTCTCTATCCCCTTCTCACTGTTTCCCTGTGCGTGCCTAGATGCATAACACCATCACTCCAAAGCTAGCCCTAACACTCATTTACTAATGAGAAAATGCTATTGTAGGCTAATTCCCATCTCATATATCGGCTTGGGCTTGCAGCAGCACGTAAATAAAAAATGTTTGGTAAGCCTGTCACTCAATAGGGCCTTACTTTACATGTTGGGCAATGTTTGACTTTATTTATTGGCTAATTTAATAGCATAGCCAAATCTATTTCCTAATCTAATGCAGTAATTCGGATAAGCACACACATCCATAGATCAGTTCAGTGCTCCTAGATGCCAAGCGATAGCTTCAGTTGATAGACTAGACTCTTTGCTCATTGACTGACTTTTCTGTGTGTGTGTGCGTGTGTGTGTGTGTGACTGACTTTGCATTTTGCCCGTTATTTGAATCAGGGCCCACAGAGAAGCATAGGAAGAAGACATGAGCTGCTGGATCTCACAGGCCTGTTTGAGTCAGAGTCATCGATAAAGCTGCTGATATATATATATAAGCCTGTGGCTTGTGTGCATGTAGAGTGAAGCTAAGGGGGCGATTAGGAGGTTGCTTTATCATTTTATTTATTGTTTATCGGTTTAGATAGATAGATAGATAGATAGATAGATAGATACTTTATTGATCCCCAAGGGGAAATTAAATTTAATTTCTTGTTATTCGGGTTATAACTTGTTACTAACCCATATTCACACATCTATTCATTGAGCAGATGCTTTTATTAAAAGTTATTTACAAAAATAAGGAATAACATTCAAGCTCCAATGCAGGGTAGACCTTAGTAATTACTACTACATCAATCAATACTTGACTATTACCAGAGAATGGGAGTGCAGAAGGTTTTTGTAACAAATTTGTGAAATACCACTGAGTAAGTTGCTGATAACGCCAAGGACAACTTGGAGAAAGATACAATAACAGAAAGTGCATGGTTTCATGCAGGGAGACCATTCACTTCTGTTTTCAGATCTAGAACTGTGTGTGTGTGTGTGTGTGTGTGTGTGTGTGTGTGTGTGTGTGAGAGAGAGAGAGAGAGAGGCAGGGAGGGAGGGAGGGAGGGAGAAACACAGTGACACAGTGTCCAGTGTGTGTGTGTGTGTGTGTGTGTGTGTGTGTGTGTGTGTGTGTGTGTGTGTGTGTGTGTGTGTGTGTGTGCGCACTCCCCTATGTGTTTCTGTATATGTATATGTGCTTGGTTCTGTACCATGCGACTGACATGTTTGAATTTGAGAATCTGTGATTTTCTTCAGAGCTGTGTTTGTGTGTGTGTGTGTGTGTGTGTGTGTGTGTGTGTGTGTGTGTGTGTGTGTGTCTGCTTGCGTAAAACGGCACTATTTGTCTAGTGCAGACATGTACTGTGTGTGTGGCTTCATGTTTGTGAAGTGTGTGTGTGTGTGTCTACCTACTTCAGCATCATAGGTGACAGCCAGCTATGATGTCAAAGTAGGGAGACACTCCTACACACACACACAGACACACACACACACACACACACACACTGGACACTGTGTCACTGTGTTTCTCCCTCCCTCCCTGCCTGTGTGTGTGTGTGTGTGTGTGTGTGTGTGTGTGTGTGTGTGTGTGTGTGTGTGTGTGTGTTACAGTTTTGCCAAGAACATAATATATGAAGAAAGAGGGAGAAAAACCGAGAATTCCAGTGTCAGTCAGAGTAACGGAACATTCTGACAGTTCTGACAGAAAGGGGTTCTAAGAGAAGTTCTCCAGGACGAACAGAGAGGGTTGAAGAGTGGTTCTAATCTACATTCTGTACCACTACAAGAGAGGATTGTAGTCATTCTAACAGAAGTTCTCCAGGTCTAGCAGAGAGACATGAATAGTTGTTCTACGTTCTGTCTCTGAAAGACAGAGGTTTACAGAGGAGTTCTGAAAGAGTGCTGCAGTCGTTCTGAGAGACCCTCTAAAAGAGTCCTGTGGTAGTGATCTTTTCTTTTCTGTAGCTGTGCGATCACTCAGCTGAGGTCAGTCTGGAGTTATTCTCAGGTCCATAACGCCATCACCTGTTAGAGGTTTCAGTGACGACATGGTCAAGGAATCACCAGACTCAGGCCACAGTCACCAGTGGCCATCTGTTTCTATCTGTGTGTGTGTGTCTGTGTGTATGTATGTGTGTGTGTGTCTGTGTGTGTGTGTGTGTGTGTGTGTGTGTGTGTGTGTGTGTGTGTGTGTGTGTGTGTGTGTGTGTGTGTGTGTGTGAACAACAGGGAGAAACGCATCATAGAAGTCATATGGTAAAATTAGAGTTTGCCAAGAAAATAATGGATTAACAGAGTGCTAGAGAGTTCCAGTGTTGTAGCCAGAGCAACTGAGTGTGTGTGTGTGTGTGTGTGTGTGTGTGTGTGTTTCCGATTTGGGTTAAATTCCCATGTCAAGTCTTGTCATACTCTCCTCCTTGGCATAATTTGTTGCCTCACAGCAACAGCAATTTGAGTGAGAAATGTGTATCCCCCTGTGTGGACGAACATGTTCACTCATGAGCACATCACCCGTTATGACTGTGTGTGTGTGTGTGTGTGTGTGTGTGTGTGTGTGTGTGTGTGTGTGTGTGTGTGTGTGTGTGTGTGTGTGTGTGTGTACTAGACAAATAGTGCCGTTTTACGCAAGCAGGCAGACACACACACAGCTCTGAAGAAAATCACAGATTCTCAAATTCAAACATGGTACAGAACCAAGCACATATACATATACAGAAACACATAGAGGAGTTTCTGTGTGTTTCTATGTGTTTCTGTATATGTATATGTGCTTGGTTCTGTACCATGTTTGAATTTGAGAATCTGTGATTTTCTTCAGAGCTGTGTGTGTGTGTCTGCCTGCTTGCGTAAAACGGCACTATTTGTCTAGTGCAGACATGTACTGTGTGTGGCTTCATGTTTGTGAAGTGTGTGTGTGTGTGTGTGTGTCTACCTACTTCAGCATCATAGGTGACAGCCAGCTATGATGTCAAAGTAGGGAGACACTCCTACACACACACACACACACACAAACATGATCGTTTCCTTCTCTGCCCTGTGTGTGTGTGTGTTTGTGTGTGTGAGTGTTAGTGTGTGTGTGTGTGTGTGTGTGCGCGTGCATGACTGTGAGCAGAGCTGGTTTGTGGTTATGTAACGGCAGCCCCCAGTTGGTTCCCTGTCCTATGAGCTAGTTGGCAGTGAGTGTGAGCCAGGCCTTGGACTTGACCAGCCCTTTCAGACAGGACCCAGTGGGCAGGACCAGCACACACTGGACCAGCAATGTGTGTGTGTTTGTGTGTGTTTGTGTGTGTGTGTGTGTGTGTGTGTGTGTGTGTGTGTGTGTGTGTGTGTATGTGTGTGTATGTGTGTGTGTGGTGTGTACAGCACTGCCTGGCTGTGTGAGACACAGAGAGTAGACACTTTTCCTGCCATAGTTTTCCTCTTTTTCCCGGATTCAGATAGAGCTTCTTATGATTAAAATAGATTAGAAGAGTTCTACACATATGAGAGAAGAAGTTCTACAGAACTAACAGACGAAGAGTTTATAGAGTGGTTCCAAAAGAGAGTGCTGCAGTGTTCTAAGTTCTGAGGGAAGGTCTACAGAGCTAACGGGTGTGTTCGAAACGGGTAAAGTTGCTGCCTTTTAAGATATCTAACTGGGGAGCAAGGCAGCAAGTGCGGTTCGAAACCGAAAAAACAAATTCTGCTGCCTTTTAAGATATCTTAGAATTCCCAAATAACGGTCATTTTTGAAGGCAGCATCGATGCACACTTCATGCTGCCTCCTACCCATAATCCCTTGCGCAACGCCTGAAACAGCTGTGAAAAAGGTAAACAAACATGGCGGATGACATCGGTAATGGCTGCTGAATCTGTTTAAAATGTCATTTGTGTGATCTTATTTTGCTTAGATTTGCAGATTACAGATTAGAAATAAACAATTTACTATCTGATTATGCCATTGTTGTAACCATTAATAGCGCCTGGTCTGATATATCTGCCGGCCGAAAACTAATTTATACCGTTAGCCTGCTAGCTTACGTAAGCTAATTTAGTTTAACGTCAGGCCTTTTGCTAACGCCATACCGTAGTGTTAACCAAAGATTCTAGAGTGCTACGCTCATAGTGAGACAGCTCTCTATGTAGGGAGGGAGGCAGTAGGCAGCTGTCTCCCGTTTGGAACACACCCAACATCAGGGGGTTTAAAGAGTGGTTCTAAAAGAGAGTGCTGTAATGTTATAAGTTCTGAGAGAAGTTCTACAGAACTAACAGAAGGAGGTTTAAAGAGTGGTTCTAAAAGAGAGTGCCATAATGTTCTAAGTTCTGAGGGAAGTTCTAAGAGAAAGTCCTGCGGTGATTGTGTCTCTTCTCCTGCCGTGCGCGTACCCAGCTGAGCTCCAGCAGTCACCTGTTGCTCCTCTCGGGTTTGGAGTGAAATGGCCGTAACGGCTAAACCAGATGACCACTGACTGTGAGGCTCAGAAGAAAAAGAAGACTCCCTGCTGGTTTAACTTAAATCCCAGTCAGAAGAGCCTTCATCTGGTCAGTCAACCACCATCTTGGTCTGTGCTTTCTCTCTAAGTGCTGCCTTCCTGACAGGTGACGCAGTGACTCTGACAACAGGTTTTCATCCTAGCTCCTCGCCTCAAGCAGTTTTATTCACTTGTCATTGCCCAGGACACATGATTGACCGCGTGAACTCACATGGACTTTGAGAATCCTGGTTATTATTATTTTTGATTTTTTTCCGATTTTGTCTGCGCATGTAAACATCATATCCCAATTTCAGAACCCCAGATAAGCCCTTATCCCATTGTTCTAGAAATCCTAGCAGGAGTAGCCTACTCCAACAGTTTCTGACATTTGCTGGCAAAGATTCTAGAGCCCTATGTGCAAGATAGATTGCTGATTAGAACCAAAGTTGATGGTGTGGAGCTCTTTAGAATCTTTGGTGAGAACACCACAACAGAGCACTGTCATTAGCAACCAGGATTCTAGTATGTATCATGCATACAGGGATATTTCAGTAATAACCTGGTTTCTCTGTTTTATGAAAGCACCATATCCTGAACATGATCAAAATCGGGAGAAGCCTCATAACTTGGACACTGAAGTGCATGTGCACACAGTTATTGACAGCAAAGTCTTAACTTTGAATGGATAGATTTCTAGGGATATTTGACACTGCCATTTGACACTGCTAAGCATGTCAATAAAAAAAGCTGATTCACTGAGACTGACTTACTGCTGCATCTCCACCAGACTGTGTTTGGCTTGGATCCTGTGGATCCTGTGAACATGTCAATAAAAAACTGATAGACTGGCTGAGCCCATCGGATTGTGTTTGACTTGAGGATGATCCTGCGAAAAATATGTGCTGATGATTACACTCAAAGGCTTTTTCACGTCTGCTTGTTGCGTAACAGTCTCTTGGAACCAGATGTGTCTAACAATGCATGTCTAGGGACAACCAGGAGTAGAGGGGGTTTGGCCTTCAGGGTGGGCGGGAGGCGGCATCAGAGTCTACTACCATATGTGCGCCGCATTTGAAAATATCTAAACAAGTCCGCAGCCTTTGTGGGAGCCTTGTGAAAGCCTCGTTTCCATGGCGAGCAGATTCCTGCCTGCACAGCAGTCCAAGGAGTTTGACTGAAGTTCTGGGCTCCATATTAAGCAATGATCGAGGCTCTGTCCTAATTCCAATGTAATGAAACGTATTTTCTTCCTTGATCTGTGGCTTGTATTCTGCTTGAGCTACAGATGAGTAAAAAGGAAATTAGATTTAGAAAGTGTTGAGGGAAAGTTTTTTTTTTCTTTTTCTGCAGCTCATTGAATGCTTTTAAGAGCAGAAGAACAATAAACAGTATGTCTTGTGTTGTGAATACATCTGATTACTGTAATACTAGCCTACACATCCAAATCACAGACCAACTCACACACTCCAACACACACACACACACACACACACACACACACATATTCCACCCAGGCTGAGTGGTACCTGTTTTTGTTGTTTCTTTATTTTGCCTGATTTGTTTTGTTGCTTTGTTTATTTTGTGTGTGTGTGAGTATGTGGGTTGGGGTGTGTGTGTGTGTGTTGTAGCGGACCGCTCCATATTCTTTATGATAAAAATGTATTACTTTAGGCTTATCCAACCGGGTTGCTTAAACGCCAATTAGGTTAACGCCACGCAGTCAGCTGACTATAAAAGGCTGCTTTGGCCTAACCCGCGGAGAGAGAGCCAATTACAGGAAGCTCTATCGAGAGAGTAGTTACGGAGGGCATGTGAGACATGGCGGGAGCATTTTAAAACAGAACATTCACACTGGATAAGTTACATTGGATTCCTTGGATCGCATCTTTGTGGATTCTAATCCCTTTGAGGAATTACTATGAAGCAGCTGGATCCTGAGCAAAAAATAGGACCGCTCAAACTACTTTGTGTTGGCGACGACGGAATGGATCGCCAGCATGGCAAGATGTTTTCCTTTCTGTTGTCAAGTGTTGCTAAGATCCCTGGTTCAAGTCGTGAGGCCTACTCTGCAGCTCCCCTGGCTAGTCTCCCGCTGGTAACTCAACACTCATCTCCTGAAGTTCACGCTTCCCTTCAACCAGTATACAACTAATTCAGCATATTCCACAAACTCACTTTCCTTCAGTGACTCAGACTCTTTCATACTTTTTGTTTAAATAGCATTTTTGTTTTTGATTGTATGGAGGGATATCGATTATTTAAGTTGTGTATGAATATTTTTGGTTTAATTTAAACTATCACAATATATGATTTGGAACTTATAAAACGTGTTTGTGTTTGATTTGTGTGATAGTTTCGCTCTAACGGTGACTACAGATTTGAATCGGCAGCAAATACTGCCTGGCACCCCAGAGACAATTGAATCTCTAAATTTAAAAATAAAAGATTCAGATTAGTCACGTTACAGTGTGTGTGTGTTGGGGTATGTATGTGTGTGAGAGAGAGAGAGAGAGAAAGAGAGAGAGAGAGAGTGTGTGTGTGTGTGTGTGTCTCCTACTTCGGAGTTAGTGTATAATTTCATGCCCATGGACAACCATGACGTTTGAGGCTAAAGTTGGGCCCGCGATGGCCGACACCAGGCCGTGTGGGTTATGGTGGTTTACCATGGTGCTCTGGTGGTGTTGGTGTCATCTCCGTGGTTTCCGTCCGGAGTACTGTGTCCCCCGTTTGGGTTTCACCGGCCGGCTTTATTTAGAAGACGGGGTGCAGTGTGCCATTTTTAAAGGGCCTAAGGATGTGTTAATGATATGCTGATAAATCATAAACAGGGCTGGCTATGGCTTCCTGATCTTGGATCACTGGCCCTGGGGATCCTTTTTTTTTTTTTTTGACGGTGGCCTGCATCTGACCCGGGTCTGGCTCAGGATCACCCGCCATCTTGGATCAGCTTGGATCAAGAGTTTTTTTTTTTTTTTTTTGGTCATAATAGCTTTTGTTCTGACCCCTTTAAAAGAGTACAGCTCTATGATATCTATTTGGTTCTAACACTCTTAAAAGAGTACAGCTCTATGATATCTATTTGGTTCTAACACTCTTAAAAGAGTACACCTCTATGATATCTATTTTGTTCTGACCCCTTTAAAAGAGTACAGCTCTATGATATCTATTTGGTTCTGACCCCTTTAAATGAGTAC
>NC_063205.1:21534635-21539635 GCF_017589495.1 Alosa alosa | reverse complement strand
CCATGCCTAGGTTGGTTAAGAGTATTTTGGGTATTGGATATTGCAATGTGGTAATATGGTGGCAGCATGGAGGGGATTGTATTGCATTGGCCGTGAGGCCCCTTTGAAAATCAGAGGTTTACAGGCCGCGGTGGCCTTGGTGCCCCATTCTTTCAATATTCTGCTTTGCGTCCTACTAATAGCGATTTTTATTTAGCCTGTGGCCTGTCAAAATAATCTTAGCATTCACAGCATAAAATTAATTTAGTCTTTTAGCAGTGGAGAAAGTGACAGCGCCAAGAAAGAAAGTCGTCCAAAATTCACCCATTCTTCTCAGTTGAACTACTGCATAAAAGTAGCCTATTCATCACACAGACATCACAAGTATCACTCAGCTTTTAAACAATGTTAGCCGATAATTGCTGTGTTGAAACGGTTCATGAGAAAAAGTAAATAATATAATTCAATTTAATCATACATTCTACTGAAGGTTTTGCGTCCCATGATCTCCCTACCCATTAATCTCGGTGGAATACTTCACGAACCCTTCTTTTAACACATGACAAACCACATATCAGAATAAACAGCAGACCTTACCGAACACAAAAGTGTAAAGCAGTCCCCTGTACAGTTAGCCTTTCCAGAGTAATCTAGTTTTGAATTTGCAGTACATTTCGACATGCATGGATATGTCTCCAAATTTGGGCTTTACGTTTTACAATGTGTTTAAATTGTTCCACATGATTTCATAATGGGCCAAATACAAAATAAATGTTACAAATATCGCCTAGATATTGGTAAATAATAGGACAGCTGACTAAGAGTTTGTGAAAGTAGCCTTAATGATCACAAAATGCTAAGCATGCATCTAGGCTATTTGAGTTTCTTAAAGCTGAGCTGTGCTTAAATTGTTCAATACATGATTTCATAACAGGCCAAATATAAAATAAATGTTATATATAGCCTAGATATCTGTAAATATTAGATGATCAGATGATTTACAGTTATATGTAATATGTCATATTTCATGTTTTTGTAATGTTTCATACAGTGATGCAGGTCTACTGCAGTGAATAGGCTAAATACAACTTTGATTATTTTTATAGCCTACTACTGTATAGTTAACTTTGGCCTTGGTGCCCTGACATGTGGCCTTTGTGCCCCCCACCAAATATGCCCAACTGAAGGCCAAGTGGTCTTGCCCCCAGAATGGTGAAATTCCAAGCCTGGAGGGGAGTGTCTCCAGGACGCTGGTTTCACTGTTAAGCCTTCATGAGGTGTCGTGGGCCTAACTTAACGAAACATCGGTAAATGAGGGTGCCCACTTGATAACCCCAATGACATGCTGCATACTGCTGTTAGATGGGCCATTTGTCTTGTGTTTGTGACCATTGGTTGGCAGATTTGTGGTGTGCTTTTTAAAGTTAATTTGGGTAGTGGCTTCTGAATGTGTTTTTACCCTGGATTTTGGCACAAGGGATTATAACATCTAATTCTGTGTATATGACTGTAATTGGTATTTGGTTAACCGGTTCGTGTCATCAAGGAAAATACCTTAAAATTCTCTGATTGCAGCTTCTGAATCTTAATGTATTTTATGAAAGTAAACTAAATATCTTTTGGCATGTGTACAAAACAAGGTCTTTGAGGACATAGTCTTGGGCTTTCTATATAACACTGACCAATTTTTTACACATTTTTTAGCATCATTTTATCAACAACAAACAACTAATCTGTTCATCTGAAAACAATCAACAGACTAATACTATGACAACAGACAGATTATGATAACAAGTGTTATTTGCAGCCCACTTCATCAGTGAGGTCATGTGGGAACATGTCTGAACCATATGTTTTATGTATGTTTGTATGTATGTTTTTATGTAGGTTGTATGGTACCGGTAAATATGGGTTAGTCGTGGGAGCTAACACAGGGAGCCCTCTTAGCTGAAGCATCTGACCTTTAGGGTTAAAAAAGACTGGGGACCCTGAATAGACTCATCTCATTGCTAAAAACATATGTTTTATCTACATTTTATGTATGTGTTACGTATGTTGTGAGTGAGTTACAGTGTGACGTGAGGGCTGTGCGTGGGAGCTGAGACAGAGAGTACTCTCAGCTGAGGTAAAATATGCCTTGTCTCCACCGTGGGATAGTAGGAAACGCAATTTCGATCTCTTTGTATGTCTTGACATGTGAAGAAATTGACAATAAAGCAGACTTTGACTTTGACTGAGACGTTTGACCTTTAGGATTATTTGACCTTTAGGGTTATGTCTGTTTAAAAAAAGGAAAATCTCATTCCAGGAAGGTTTCAGTGGAGGGAGTCTCATGGCACCACACACACTCCAGTGTTTCCCACAGAATTGAATTGTATTTGTGGTGGTAGATGAAGGGGCATTCTGTGTCAGAGTCAATAAAATGAATTGCCTATAGTTATACTTGCCTTGCACGAGAAGTCGATATTGACAAGTAGCTGTAATGTTATAGTGTGATGACCTCGACAACCCAGCATTGCTCTAACGTTAGCGTAGGGATACTGCTTCTTATATGCTTGCACATAACTTAATTAGAGAGAGAGAGAGAGAGAGAGAGAGAGAGATGAAACAGATTTCATCCCATATAAATTAGTACAACATAGAAGATCGTTGTGTGGTGGTCAATGTTGATATTGTGGTGGGCCGCCACAAATAAGTCAATGTATGGGAAACACTGCACTCTGACAGGGAGGTTTCAGTGGAGGGAGTCTCATGGCACCACACACACTCTGACATGGCAGCCTCAGGTTGATGCCCAGTTTATGTTTTTAAATGTGACATAGCCATGTAAAATAAAGGCTTTTTATACATTTTTGGATACAAAGAGTGCCTTGGATTTCCTCCTTTTTCAAATGATGTTTGCATTCCCTACACCAAAGAGCCCCTTCAATTTGTTATGCAATTCCTGAGCACTTTGGATTTTTCCTCATCTTATGGCACCCTCAGGGTTGGCAAAGACAAGTCCGCACAGAGAGACAGAGAGAGAAAGAGCTCACTGGGGGGTTCAGCATTGACATAGTCAGCTGAGTTTTTGAATGATTGCTGTGTGGGTGTGGGTGGCAGAGAAAGTGTGTGTGTGTGTGTGTGTCATATGTGGTGTATATGACAGGGTGAGTATATGTGTCCCTGCATTCTCAGCATGTCTGTTGGAGGTGTATGAGTATGAGTATGAAACGTTTTTTGTTGCATCTTGTTTGTGTGTGTGTGTGTGTGTGTGTGTGTGTGTGTGTGTGTGTGTGTGTGTGTGTGTGTGTGTGCAAGGCCAGGGGAGGTGACCCAGTAGTGACACTAGGCTTGACTGGGGCAGATGTGTAAATATAGCTGCTTATTTATAACCAGAGAGGCGTTCTCTAAACTCACACCGTCAGCATCGGCAAGTCTCCCCTTAGTCCACACACACACACACACACACACACACACATACACATCTATGTACTGTACACACACACAAACATTCACATATACAAATATGTACAGTATAACTCTATGTAAACACAAACTCACACACACACACACAAACACACACAAACTATTCTGCCTGGTCAAACACACACCGGGCAGACACTCCAGGTGTACACACACACACACACACACACACACACACACACACACACACACACACACATACACACACACACACACACACACAGAGCCACATATTAGCATACATATACATATATAGCCAGTAATGCTGGGACCAGCTCTGGGTTGGGGGACGCTCACAGAGATGTTTCTGACCTTTTGTGTTAAAGTCAGATCGGTCCCCACCCATCATAAAACCTGGTGATTTTCCGTTCCCTCCACACACATCCTCTCTCTGCCTCTCTCTCTCTCTCTCTCTCTCTCTCTCTCTCTCTCTCTCTCTCTCTCTCTCTCTCTCTCTCTCTCTCTCTCCTGCAACCGATGACCAAAACATTCTAATGCTTTGATCCATGGAGTTCCAGTGCTTATCAGGAGCGGTGCATTACTGGAGAGCTGATAAAGTAGATTCACCTCTCCTCTCTCCTCCTCTCCTCTCCCCACCCCACCTCTCCCAACCCTCTCCTCTCACCTCCTCCCCTCTCCTCTCCCTTCCTCTCCTTTCCTCTCCTCTCCACTCCTCTTATCTCCTGTCCTCTTCTCTCCTCTCTTTTCCTCTCCTCTTCCCCCTCTCATCTCCTCTCATCTCTTCTCCTCTCCTTACCTCTCCTCTCTTCTCATCTCCTCTCCTCTCTCCTCCTCTCCTGTCCTCTCCCCACCCCTCCTCTCCTCTCTCCTCCTCTCCTCTCCTCTCCTTATTCATGGATGCCTCTGTACTTGGTATCTACCCAACCATCTCTCTCACACACACACACACACACACATAGGTTTGTGTTTGTCTCATAAGGCAGTAGCGGCTCCTCTCCCCCAGAGTACCCCATCATCATCATCATCATCATCATCATCATCATCATCATCATCGCAGGTGAATCTGGTCATGAGGACCTCGGCCTCCATTGCTGTCTAATGCAATTTGGTGCCCTGCAGGACACCGCGCTTCAGCTCAAATTCCTTGGCAGTATGTGCATGTGCTTGGGTGTCTCTCTACTTTTATCAGTGTGTGTCTGTGTGTGTGTGTGTGTCTGTGTGTGTGTGCATTTGGGGGAGAGGGTTGAGAAGGAGGGAGAGGAGGAGAGAAAGAATGTGAGTGTGTGTGTGTGTGTGTGTGTGTGTGTGTGTGTGTGTGTGTGTGTGTGTGTGAGTGTGTGTGTGTGAGAGAGTGTGTGTGTGTGTGTTTGTTTTTGTATGTGTGGGAGAGTAAGGGAGATAGTGTGTATATTTTATGTGTGTGTGTGTGTTTGTTTGTGTGTGTTTGTTTGTTTTTGTGTTGGTTTGTATGTGTGTGTGTGTGTGTGTGTGTGTGACTGTTTTCTGTTGGTTATTACTAGCATCAGAGCTCTTGCCGTACAATCCTGGTGTGGCTGACTGGGCCCTGCTGGTAATGAAATAATAATGTTTATGTC
>NC_063205.1:21507135-21509635 GCF_017589495.1 Alosa alosa | reverse complement strand
AAGCGCCTGAACTTCTCTCAAATAATAAATGCAATGAGTTTTCATCTTTTTTTTTAAAGGTAAAATTGACAAAATCCAGACTCAACATATCTGCTCAATTACAAATTCAACAACCTGAACTTCCAGCAACAAACAGAGGGAAACTAAACTTGATGTCAGAGTTCAGCTTGATAGACTACTGAAACACTTGAAAAACGGTACAGAATCTCAGCTCTTCCACATGTGTCTTAGACACTCTGCCTACCAATTTCTTCAAAACTGTTTTTCACCTCATATCGGCGGATGTCCTTCAAAGTAGTGCAGCATTCCTGGACCTTAGTGCAGCATTTGACACTGTTGATCACAATATTTTACTACACAGACTAGAACACTGGGTTGGATTTACAGGCATAGTTATCAGCTGGCTAAAATCATATCTACAAGAAAGGAGCTTCTTTGTTGCCATCGGAAACTGTACCTCAACACCAACGTCCTTGACCTGTGGTGCTCCCCAGGGGTCGATCTTGGGGCCACTATTATACAACCTCTAAATGCTCCCACTTGGACAAATCATTCAAAATAATTTGATTTCATATCATAGCTATGCAGATGACACACAAATGTACTTAGCTCTATCACCAAACGACTATGGTCCTCTTGAATCTATGTGTCAGTGTATAGAACAAATCAACACCTGGATGTCTCAAAATTTTCTTCAGCTGAACAAAGAAAAAACTGAAGTAATTATATTTGGTAAAAATGAGGAAAGACTTAGGGTTGCCACTCTCCTTGACACAAAAGGGTTGAAGGCAAAGGATACTGTTAAAAATATTGGTGTATTAATTGACAGTGATCTAAATTTCAACAGCCACATGAAAGCGATAACTAAATCAGCTTTTACCACCTCAAAAAATATTGCCAAACTCAGAGGGCTGATGTCAAAACATGACTTAGAAAAACTCATTCATGCATTTATCT
This sequence comes from Alosa alosa, assembly GCF_017589495.1. NCBI lineage: Eukaryota > Metazoa > Chordata > Actinopteri > Clupeiformes > Clupeidae > Alosa > Alosa alosa. Next base: position 21,508,678 of record NC_063205.1, on the reverse strand, counting down.
CCAGCAGGGTTGATTACTGCAATGGACTGTTCACAGGCCTTCCTAAAAGACTATTAAACAGCTTCAGGTGATACAAAATGCAGCAGCTAGGACTCTAACAAAAACTAAAAGAACTGACCACATTACTCCAATTCTTAAGTCCTTGCACTGGCTTCCAGTAAGTCACAGAATTGACTTTAAAAGCACTATTGCTTGTTTATAAATCAGTAAATGGAGCAGGACCTAAATACTTGTCAGACATGCTTCAGCAGTACACACCTTCTCGTCCTCTCAGGTCCCAGGTGAAAAACCTGCTAGTAAAACCTACAGTTAGAACTAAACATGGTGAAGCAGCTTTTTAGCTGCTATCTTGCTCAGCTGTGGAACCAACTTTCGGATTACATTAAAAAAGGCCCCAACTGTAGCCAGTTTTAAATCTAGACTTAAGACCAAACTGTTCTCAGATGCTTTCTGCTAACTGTGCCGAGTTACAAATTCTGAATCTGCCTTGATAATTATTCTACTTTGTCTTTTATTACTTTTTTTACTACTTTTGCCTTTGTTTTTTTGCTTACTAATTATTCTTTATTTTTTTGCTTACTAATTATTCTTTATTTTTAAATGATTTTACCTTGTGTTTTATGTTTTCTTTTTATTATGATCTTTACCTTTTAACTATTCTTTGACTATATTGCCCTTCTATGCTTTTATTTGTTATTATTGTTTGGTTTTGTTTATGTAAAGCACATTGAATGACCTCTGTGTATGAAATGTGCTATATAAATAAACTTGACTTGACTTGACTTGACTTTAGGGAACGTTCCCTAAAGGTTCTCTGAAGGTAATACCTTTAGGGAATGTTCAGGGAAGGTTCCCTAAAGGTTTGCTGGGACCTCATCTGGCAAAAAATGTTGGGAACCCCTGCTCTAGTCCCTGCAGCTATCACTAGAGCTCCTCAAACCCATCAAAGTGATCAATACTGGAATGGTTTTGTCAAGTAACCACAAGGGGGCAGCCATGGGTCATATATGTAGCCGGACCTACAGACACATGGGCGGCCCCGTCCACTATGTGTGTGAAGGCGTTGGAGCAGTTGTGAACACTTGGGATGTGTGTGTGTCATTGAGGAGAAGGTTTTTATGTCTGCGAGCAAAACCAAGCAACCGTGTCGCCCCTTTACCTCAGAATTCCAGCACTAATCCCACTTGATTGCACAGATGTTTCCATCAGCTATTGAATGTCTGCTTTTCTCCTTCTGGTCAGATCAGTTCACACAGGCTTGTGTGTGTGTGTGTGTGTGTGTGTGGCCATGAGTGTAACTGTGTTGATTTTCTTGTGTGTATCCATTTGTGTGTGTGTGTGTGTGTGTGTGTGTGTGTGTGTGTGTGTGACCATGACCGTACCTGTGTTTGTGTTCATGTGTGCATCCGTGTGTTTAAGTGGTGTGTGTGTGTGTGTGTGTGTGTGTGTGTGTGTGTGTGTGTGTGTGTGTGTGTGTGTGTGTGATATTTCTGCCTGAGTCATCACTCTGTTTCCCCCTGAATCTGCCAGATCTGTAGGGCAG
>NC_063205.1:21482135-21492135 GCF_017589495.1 Alosa alosa | reverse complement strand
ACCCGTCAAGTGTTACCGTATTTCCCAATAGAGAATTATTAGATCACAGCCATTCCATCACAATCACCAGATATTCAGCTGTTCATGAAGGTATCAATTTAAAAAAAATAAAAAACACACACACACACACACACACACACACACACACACACACACACACACACACACATACACACACATGTGCACATACACACACACAGACACACAGACAGACACACACACACACAACACACACACAGACACAAACAAACAGACACACACACACACACACACACACACACAGACACACACAGGTGCACATACACATAGACCAGATGTGTATGGACCTCCTGCTGAAAAGATCATTGACCTTTTCTGTGCAAGTAGCATGGTCACAGGTGGTGTGTTAAGCTCCCCTGGTCATGTGCACACATTAACCCTAACACACACACACACACACACACACACACACACACACACACACACACACACACACACACACCCTGCCCACACACACACACACACACACACACACACACACACACACACACACACACACACACACACACACACACACACACACACACACACACACACACATCACACACACACACACGCCCAGCACACACACACACACACACACACACACACACACACACAGTGCACAGTGCTTCTGTCTGTCTGTCTGCCCCTCTCTTTCATCTGTTAGCCTTGATCTAGATCTAGTTCATGTTTCAGTGTAAGATGATACTTCTGATCACTGATGAAGGGGTCTGTGTTGAGATATGATCTGTGTGTGTGTGTGTGTGTGTGTGTGTGTGTGTGTGTGTGTGTGTGTGTGTGTGTGTGTGTGTGTGTGTGTGGGTGGATGGCTGGATGTGTGGGTGCGTGAGTGTGTGTGTTCGTGGGTACATACTTGTGTGTGTGTGCTTGTGTGCATGTGTTCTGCTCAATTCCGTATCAGGACATAATATTTTGTGTTTGCAACAATTAAAAGACAATAAAGTACAATTTTAAAGAGGAAATTGGTCTACAACACCCTAGCAACCATCCTAATTACCCTAGCAACACCCTATAGCAGAAGTAAAAATACCTGTAAGAACTCCACAGTATATTAATTATTCTGTAATGTAATGTAATGTATAAAAATTATCATTGAAGATAATATAAAAATACACCTAAAGGAAAGGAAAGGATTTTTTTTTCATAATTGAAATGCACAATTGAATTGCATACTTCACTGATTTCAGAAAAGTCTTGATCCTGTACTTCTCCCAGCATTTCCTAAGAAAGTGAATGCAGATTGTGTAGATAACACTTTAAATGTTGACTAGCGGACTGGCGGCATGAGAGCTAATGTTCCAAATGTTCAAACACACACACACACACACACACACACACACACATGCACACACACACACACACACATGAGCATGAGAGCTAATGTTTGTTGTGTGTGTGTGTGTGTGTGTGTGTGTGTGTGTGTGTGTGTGTGTGTGATGTGTGTGTGTGTGATGTGTGTGTGTGTGTGTGTGTGTGTGTGTGTGTGTGTGTGTGTGTTTTGTGTGTATGAGTGTGTGTGTGTGTGTGTGTGTGAGTGTGAGTGATGTGTCTTGGGAAGCGTTCTGGAGCCATCTCAACTCCTCATCTCACCCTGAATCATTCAGAAATCACTTTCCTGCTGGAGGCCAAAGATCCAACTCAGTGTAGGGTTCTTTTCTTAAAAGTTTTTGCAGCAGAGTTTTGGCCAGACAAACCCAATTACAATTATTACGAAGTACATCCAGATCGCAGGAACACATATCTTTTTTTTTATATAAGATAATTGAACAAACCATTCTGAAACTTTCTGATTTCTTTTTTTCGTTTTCCAAAAGTAAGATCTTCCAAAAGCAACTATCCTGTACTGTAGTCTGTGGCTTAACAGGAGAAGCATGCAGAGATCACTAGTCCAAAACCAACATGTATGTATCAATATGTATGGTGTTGGTGCAACTGCACAAACAAATAAGTTAAATTGACTTTAATTCAATTCAAATAAGCTTTATTAGCATGATTTTCAAAGCAGAGTCACCAAAAGCGAACATTTTAAACACTGTAATATGAACAGATACATCTGTTCCAAAAGAAGGATAAAAAGAAAAAAAGGTAACACTTTATAATAACTACACACAATTCATCATTTAGTAAGCCTTTGTTACTTATTAGTTAATGGTTTGTTCATCATTAGTAATTTCTAATTTATCATCAGTAAAGCATTTGTTCACACAGTTATAAATAGTTTGTTCATAGTAAATAAGCCTATATCTAAAATATAGATAGATAGATAGATAGATAGATAGATAGATAGATAGATAGATAGATAGATAGATACTTTATTGATCCCCAGGGTAAAATATGTTTATAGATTATTGTTAATACTTAATAAATGATGCAATAATATGTTTTTGATTAAGTAATATTTCCATTATTTAACAGTTGTTTCATACACATGCACTAATGATGAGTTAAGGTGAGGATACATATTTTATAAACCACTTCCTAATACTATAATTCATAATTAACTCAGGAGTTACAAGTGGTTAGTTAATGATATTTTGTGAGCTCATCTTAAGTGAGGACGTTTTATGCCTTGCAACACATTTACAAATGAGTTAAAGTTTACACTCGGATTTATTAATTTAGCTGACACTTTCACCCAAAGCCACTTACACGTCAATGAAATTAAAGGGCAAAGTGGACGCCGGGGTTTGAACCCCCAACTTTATGGATTACTGCATGTTTACCCAGCTCCCTATCCACTACACTACCTCTGCCCAGTGGTATTGCAACAGTCAATTCAAAAATATAATGTAGATATGCATGTTTACTATGAGCAAACCATTTTTAACTGTGTGTAAACATGATTTACAAATGAGAATTAATGTAGGAATAATGCTTTGCAAATGAAGAATACAGCATTTAATAATAGTTTACAGATGTTTAATAACAGTGTGTAGTAGAAGAAAACAGAAACTCTTGCATAGTTGTAGGGGTTTCTATCTGGGCCAAGGTAGTGTAGTGGATAAGGAGCAGGTCTTGCATGCAGTAGCCTGAAAAGTTGGGGGTTTGATTCCCGGCTTTCACTGTTATGTCAATGGCCTTCAATTTAATTGACATGTGTGCGTTGCTTGTCTGCTAAAAGAATGAATGTGAATGTAATCTTTACAACTCATTTGAAAATGTGTTGCAAGGCATAGAAAGTCCTCACTTTAGATAAGCTCACAAAATATCATTAACTAACCACTTGTAACTCCTGAGTTAATCATGAATTATAGTATTAGGAAGTGGTTCCAAATAGACTGCAATGCGCATAACACATACACACGCAGATTGAGTGATTGGTTTGTGGGACTGTATGAGAGAAGGAACTTGCCTGGTGTGGGTGAACATTCATCACATGACGTGTGTGTGTGTGTGTGTGTGTGTGTGTGTTTGAGTCTGTGTCCTATTTCAGAAAATAATCTGCACATGTTTATGACAATGTGTACGCATGACTGTCACATACAGACACATGTTTTGAAAGACAGTGATGTCATTGTGTTGCTTTAGAAAATGTATATTGGAACCAGTAAAGTGACCTCAGAGGGACATACAGATACTTTTTTCTTGTTTTGCTGTTTTTTTTTTTTTTTGCTGGAATGAGAGTGACTCTTTGGTCAAATCCCAGGCAGGAAGGAATTGCATTCCTGATCATCATCTCAGTCACACCCTTCCACATCGAACATTTCACAGAGAACATACAGAATGTCTTTTATTGTTGTAATAATGGCAGTTATAGAAGATGTATTCTGAGAACTTGTGGCGGGTTGATGTGTTTGTGTGTGTGTGTGTGTGTGTGTGTGTGTGTGTGTGTGTGTGTGTGTGATTGTGTGGGTTGGTGTGTGTGTGTGTGTGTGTGTGTGGGTTGATGTGTGTGTTTGTGTGGGTGTGTGTGTGGGGGGGGTTGATGTGTTTGTGTGTGTGTGTGTGTGTGGGGGGGTTTTGATGTGTTTCTGTCTTAATGTCTGTTCAGACAGAGAGCTGGACTGTTGCCGTTCTATTTCTCTGTTCAAGTCGTACACCGAGCTGTTTTCACCAATTCAAAGGTTACAGTTGCAAATGAAATGCCCAGGAAATGCCCTCTGAAGTTGTACCGTGACTCGTCCACTTGCTTTGTGTCACATTAAATCGTAGAAAGAATAGTGTCCAACCTCGATCTGCCACTATGTTGCTATCACGTTTGGTTGTGTAAAATACTGTGTAATGCTTTATTACAAAATAGCTAACTGCTAACAATAGCCAATTGCTAACAAACAGTAAAGCATCTGGTTGACAAATAGAATGCAAACAGCTTGAATTTTTAACACTGACATGGCGTCACTGACAAGCTCAAAGAGTATAGAAGAACAAGAGGTGAAACTCAATAGAACGTCCCATTGCAACAAACGCATCCATAACGTCTGGGTTACAGATGTAACACCGGTTCCCTCAGTAGGGACCAGACCTAATAGTGGGACTTGATCGCCAGATCGGGTCATCTAATCGAAACTCCGAATGGCTGATGGACGCGTCAGCACACGCAGAGCCCGCCCCCAAGGCGAGGCTATAAACCCCACTGATGCGCATCCATCTTCCTCTTTCGCTGCTGAGCACCTCAGCAGAGACACACTGTGCTTACGTAGTAATAGGTCTGGTCCCTACTCAGGGAACCGGTGTTACATCTGTAACCCAGACGTTCCCTGTCGCAGGAACTGCGACCTATTACTCAGTGGGACCGCATCCATACACGCACAGAGCTGTGTCGATGCAGAGGGATCCCTTCACATAATATGCTGTCATAACACAGTACTAAGACATAACAGACCCCTGACCACCCGTGCTATAAGGGGGAGGGTGTAACCAGGGTGCAAACAAGGCATTATCCTATATATCCTAACATGGGTGAAAAAGGCCACATGCGATATACATCAAAGTGCTTATGCAACCTCAGAGCTCAGGCTTCAGTGCCACTAGCTCCCAAAACTGAAGATCCTGACACATCCAGCATGTAGAACCGTACAAAAGTATGGACGGAGCTCCACCCAGCTGCTTTACAGATGTCACTCACAGACAGGCCTCTGTGAAGAGCCCACGACGATGACACATCCCTTGTTGAGTGTGCATGTAACCCTGCCGGCGGCTCCATATCGAGGCTCTTGTAGGCAATTGCAATGGCCTCTACTATCCAGTGTGCAAGCCTGTCCTTAGATAGAGCTTTACCCTCTTGAGCTGCCCCGTAACACACAAACAGCTGATTACAGCGCCGAATGTACTGAGAGAGCATGTATCTCACCCACCCGCTTTGCAGATGCCAATGCCAGCAGCAAAGCAGTCTTAAGTGAGAGCATCTTAATATCCAAAGCCTGTAGAGGCTCAAAGGAAGGCTCTGACAGCGCACGTAACACCACCAACAGGTCCCAGGCCGGAAAGAGAGTGGGGTGGGAAATCCTGACACGTCTCACTCCTGCCATAAACCGAGAAACCAGCGGATGCGAGCCTGGGCTCGCACCACTGATGCCAAAATGACACGCAGATATGGCTGCCAGATACACCTTGATAGTGGAGGCAGCCTTCCCCTGTTCAAGTAGATCTTGAAGAAAGGACAAGACTACACTGACCGAGCACTGAAAAGGGTCATGATTCCTTGAAGAACACCACTGTGCAAAAACACACCACTTTAACGTGTACAAGGAGCATGTAGACGGGGCCCTGGCGCTTTGGATGGTCTCCACCACAGCATCAGACAGACCCGCCACTGAGAACCTCACCCTTTCAGTTGCCAGGCTGCCAGTCTCCACAGCGCTGGTCAGGGGTGCCACACCAGGCCGCGCGCCTGCGTCAGCAGGTCTCGCCAATGAGGGAGTACCCATGGAGTCCCCACTGACAAACTGCGTATGTCTGCGAACCAGGGCTGGTTGGGCCATATCGGGGCAACCAGGATGAGAGATTTGTGCTCCTCCCTCACTCTGGCCAGAGTGTGAGGAAGAATTGCTATCGGAGGGAAGGCATACAGGTGTGCCCTCGGCCATGGGTGGGCCAATGCGTCCACCCCTAGGGGCGGCTCGTCCCCTCCTAGCGACAACCACAGAGGGCACTGTGTGTTCTCCCGCGACGCAAAGAGATCTACATCGGCCTTGCCAAAGCGAGCCCAGATCTCCTCCACCGCCAGTCTGCTGCGCGCGGGTTGCCCCGTGACAGCAGATCTGCGCCCACATTGGCATGCCCTGGTACATGTACCGCCCGGAGAGAGAGAATGTCGTGTCTCTCTGTCCATAAGAGCAGGCGGCACGCCACCTGAAAAAGGGGGCGGGACCGTATCCCGTCCTGGTGGTTAATGTAAGCAATCGCCGTGGTGTTGTCCGTTCTGACAAGAACATGTTGCCCCCTCAACATTGGTAGAAAATGTTGGAGCGCTAGCATGACCGAGAGGAGTTCCAGAACATTTATGTGCGACTTGGCTCGCTCCCGAGACCAACGTCCGTTCACTGCTACGTCGTTGCAGATTGCACCCCACCCCGTGGTTGATGCATCTGTTGTCACTGTCACACGGCATGACACGCCACCCAGCAGCGCCCCCCTGAGGTGGAAGGCGTCGTTCTTTCAGATAGCAAGGGCCCTCATGCACTGAGGAGTAATTAACACCCGGCAGTGCCTGTCCCTGGACGAGTGAAATTTGTGTGAGGGGTACCACATCTGAAAACGCCTCATTTGCAACAGGCCCATTGGCAGGGCTACTGCTGCAGCTGCCATCATTCCCAGTAATTTCTGGCAGGTGAGCGATGACACTCGCTGCCTGACTCGGAATATCCTGAGACATATTTTTATATTCATTATTCGTTCTGGCGACAGGCGGACGAGCATTTCCCTGGAATTCAATTCCATTCCCAGGAAGGAAGCAGTCTGAGCCAGTGTTAACACACTCTTTGCGTGATTTACAACGAAACCCAACCTCTCTAATTGAGACAACATCATTGTGGCATGAAGAGAGGCTTCTCCTATTGACTGTCCACATAGGATCCAATCGTCTAAATAAGTGTAAATTCGCACACCCTGGTGGCGTAGAGGCGCAAATGCAGCCTCCACGCACTTCGTGAACACGAAGGGAGAGATAGCAAGTCCGAACGCTAGAACTTTGAACTCGTAAGCCTGCCCTCGAAACGCAAAGCGTAGAATTTTCCTGTGTCTGAAGTGTATGAGAATATGAAAGTATGCCGATTTCAGATCCAGGATTATGAACCAATCGTTTGGACGAATGCACCTGACCAACTGGTGGGGTGTGAGCATTCAAAATTTGCGTATCATTAAGTGTCTGTTTAAAGCACGGAGATCGAGAATGGGGCGCCAGCCTACGTTTTTTTTTGGTACAAGAAAATAGCGGCTATAAAACCCCAGAGCCATTTCGTTCGGAGGCACTGACTGAATAGCTCCGTTTTGCAGGAGAGTCTCTATTTCCTCCTGCAGAACGTGTGCCTGGCTCTCTCGCACTACTGACTCCACTATTCCTGCGAAGCGCGGAGGTGGGCGTGCAAACTGATTGCAGTCCTAACTTGGTTACAGTCCTCAGCACCCAGGGACTCACTGCACACGCGCGCCATGCCGCTTCGTGTGAAGGAAGAGATGCGAAAGTGTGCTGCGAGTTCACTTCCTTTATTGCCACATGAGGGGGAACAAGACTTTTGGACTCCAGACTCGGCACGGTGCTCGTTAGAGCCAAAGTACGCGAGGGAGTTTTGTCTGACAAGCATAGCGCTCTGGGAGCAAGCTGCGTTATTTCTGGACAAGGAGTGGGGGGAAAACACGTTTATGAGCATTTGTTCGGGCATAAGAATGGGCCAACATAATGTGCTTTGATGAACCTTTCTCTGACCATGTACTGGGGGAGAACAGGCATTTTTGGTGGGAGAGGATAACAATCGTCCCACATCCCCCTCATCTTTCCCCTGTCCCTAAGGCTGCGGCGTTCTCTCCGTCGAGCTCTGCCTAGCTCGCTGGGCCTGACGGTTGTCCCGTCTCCTCAGAGGTGGTTGCTGTTGAGGAGGTGGCGCTTGCGGAGGACGGAAAGTGTGTCTGTTCCATCCTATGGGGTTTGAAGCCTTTCAGAGGAGGCGCAGGAGAGCGAGAGCCAGCTTCTCTTTTAGGCGGCTGCGTCCTTTGAACGTCAGAACGAAAGGGGCGCTGGGCGCCTTATGGTGTCGAACGGGGGATCCAGGCTTGTAGCGCTTCTCTGTTTTTCTTGTTCGCCTCAAATTTTGCAGTCATGAGGTTCACTGCTTCGCCGAAGGTCCCTTGTGGACTCGTAGGTGCGTCCAGGAGGGGACTCTTCTCCGCGTCTGAGAGGCGAGAAAGAGAAAGCCAAAGGTAGCGCTGCGACACAATCAGCGCCCCATGTTGCGGCCGATAGCCTGGGCCGCGCAGCGAGTCAGCTGGAGAGAGAGAGGTCAGTGGCTTTTCTCAGCTCGACCCTAGGGTGACCCTAGGGTGGCCGCACTCCGGGTAAGCGCGGGACATCATTGTTGTTGTCAATAAAAATGATTCGCAGGCACTCAGTATTAGTGTTGAGGAACACAAATACAATTGAGTTGGTAGCCTTACGAAAGTGCTTGTAGGAAAGCTTCATATGGGATGAGCATGGGAAGCATGGGAAGAAAGAGGAAGATGGATGCGCGCCAGTGGGGTTTATAGCCTCGTCTTGGGGGCGGGCTCTGCGTGTGCTGACGCGTCCATCAGCCATTCGGCGTGATTGTAGAGTTTCGATTGGACGACCTGATCTGGCGATCAAATCCCACTGAGTAATAGGTCGCAGTTCCTGCGACAGGGAACCGAGCTGCAGCTCCGCCATCTTGGACTGAACGCAACACAACCATCATAGAACTTAATGATATCTGTCCAGATTAAAATGTTTCTTACAGTATAAAAAAATATATATATCTAACCTTTTCTCATACCCTGAATTCCCCAACTGTCATAAATATGATGAGTAAGGCTATAGGCTAGACTAAACTCTGAGCGTGATAAACAAAATCGGATATTTCAGACAGTAAAAGCCCCGATAAGAACCAAACCAGATTTGGTTCAAATCTACACACCTATGGCTACTCAAAAAGGTTAATTTATGAAATGTTATTTTGAGTTATTAAAAAACATCGTTGTTTTAGAATTTTCGAACGAAAGGGGTGGTAATTGGTAACCTGACATTAGCCAGATGAATTTCATTCCACTTAGCTCCGCCTAGCTTCACTCACATCCATCTGGGACCTCTTCCATTGAGAGTGATTTCTGCAACCGACTTTATGGTTCAGCCAATCAGGACACAAGGCGGGAGTTTCATAGATGTGACATAGCGTAGAAGCGACTGTGAGACTGTTATTAGCGTCACACGGGTTGGCTTCGATGTGAGTGGTTGAAGTAGCACGTCAATAGATGACGGACAAGTGGCTTATTCAATCATATGCAAGCATTTTTTGATTAGGCCCTGCCATCCTGAAGCAACACTTCAATGGATCGGTTCCAGATGGATGAGTGGAGCTAGGCGGAGTGAAATTCATCTGGCTAGGGTCAGGTTAGGTAATTGGTGCTTTGATTTACGAAGCTGAGCAGGGGCACTGATTGTAAAGTAGCCTACAGTTAAGAAAATAGATCGATTTCTGAGAGAAATGAAGTTGGTAGGCTATGTAAGATTAGCCTATTTACTCCATCCAATGTATGTCCCTCGTCGTGAAATGATTTAATTATCGTTTTGCCGCTTGCTGATAGCCATGTATGCTAGTTAGTTAGCCTCTCATTCCAGTTGACAGGCTGGCTAACGTAGCTTGAGCTAAGTGATGGCCGTGAGCGTCTATTTTGTTTCCAGGTTAAACATACTGTATTTTCGAGTAGACTTACAGTCCGGAGGGAACAGTGATGGAAAGTAAACTTTCCGTTATGTTGTAGATTAAAAATCCATTGTAAAGTCTTTCTGTCA
>NC_063205.1:21472135-21477135 GCF_017589495.1 Alosa alosa | reverse complement strand
ACTGCGCTGTTGATGCAGGCACTGCTGTACTGTGTGTGTTTCACTAATTCACGGAGTGGGATAAATGCAGAGACCAAATTTCCCTCACGGGATCAAAAGAGTATATATACTTATACTGTTGTAAGGTTGGTTTTCCGCCTGAGGACGCTAGGGGCAGCGGGAAAAGTCACCATTTTCATCAGAACAGGTCATATAACCATCCAAATGATTTCTAAACGGGTTTATTACGCTGAAATAGTTGCCAAGTTCCCCTTTAAAAACGCCTGGAGACACATTGTTGTGTTGTGGTACAAATTTGCATTGAATTGCACCTCTGCACGTATGAATGCATTTGAATTAGTCTGATGCGGCCCAGATCCGGCCAACAACTGCTCCCAAGCTCTTCCTGCCTGTTGGTGTTCACAGGGTTTACAATGGTTTTCCCATGTCTGTGTGTGTGTGTGTGTGTGTGTGTGTGTGTGTGTGTGTGTGTGTGTGTGTGTTTGGTGTGTGTGTGTGTGTGTGTGTGTGTGTGGTGTGTGTGTGTGTGTGTTGTGTGTGTGTGTGCGTGTGTGTGTGTTGACTCTCCCAGAGATCCCACATCATAAAAACCCCACAAACACTAAATGCTGTCTACTACTGGGGCATTAACCAAATGAGAAACACGCCTCTGTAATGGAAAATTGGGAGCTCAAGTCCGTGTCATTAAAAGCAATTTCACTTAAGACTTCGATGCATGAGTAGAACATATACACGGCTTTTAAATGTGCGTCCACACACACACACACACACACACACACACACACACACACACACACACACACACACACCAACAACACACACACACATACACCAACACACACACACAAACACACCACACACACACAAACACACACACACACACACACACACACACACAACACACACACACACACCAACACACACACCAACACACACACACACACACACACACAAACACACACGCACAGACTTAAACAGAGACACACACAGACACACAAAGACACACATCCATCAGGGGGTTGGGGTGTTACAGCCAGTGCTATGTAACTCCCCAGCAACAGCACGCTGCTCTGCATGCGTGTGAAAACAGACCACAGAGCAATTGCAAAGCTTACATCAATCTTAAAGAATGACTCTAGCTGTTGCTGCAAGACGAGCTCACACACACACACGCACACACACACACACACACATAGACACACATAGACATACACACACACAGATACCGTATATTGTCTTATATTTTACTAAACTGCAGAGGCTGAAAGGGACAGAAAAAAATAAAGAAACGCAGGACTAACCCACTATGTCTTACTACACTACACTAACTCCTACTCAAACACACTGCTACACACACACACACTGCTACACACACACACACATTGATGCTTAATATGGCTCTACACCGTCCCACTACGTCTTAACTGTAAGCTACACTAACTCCTAGTCAGAGTCATATTGAGGTGGCCATGTAGCGAAGAGAGGAAACAGTCACACACACACACACACAGCAAACCTGCAACTGTATAAAGAGAATCCAAAGAGCAAAGCTTGCTGTGTGACAGTCGCAGAGTTCACAGTGCAGTGATGTGGTCATCACAGGCCGCAGCTAAGCACCCTGTGTGATCCTGATGAGAGATGCCAGGACACTGTTACCTGACCCCTCACCGCACCCCTCCACAGCACATTCTTGTCAACTTTAAACTACTATTGTCCTATGTATCATAGCACAATTAGCAACATAGCAAGAGCTAACTACCACAACATTTAGAATAATTAGCATTAGCCTATTTAATTAGTAAGAGCTAACAACCATAACATTTATAATAATTAGTGTTAGCCTATTACATAACATATGTAATAGCACAGTTAGCAACATAGCAAGAGCTAACAACCATAACATTTATAATAAATAGCATTAGCCTATTACATAACATAGGTAATGGCACAGTTAACAACATAGCAAGAGCTAACAACCATAACAATTATAATAATTAGCTTAGCCTATTACATAACATATGTAATGGCACAGTTAGCAACATAGCAAGAGCTAACAACCATAACATTTATAATAATTAGCGTTAGCCTATTTCATTACATACTATGTCACTTTACTGGGCCCATCCATCTTTAAGCTGATATAAGCGTGTTATAAACATGTTATATAATAATTATTCAGACATTTGTTGTCATTACAGTCTGTGCCAGTGATATAACAGATCAATGATTATGAAGCACATAGAAACACACACACACACACGTTATCCGCTATGGGAGCTTCATGTGGTTGTCTAGTCTCTGCGGCAACCACCTCTGGTGGTCACATAGGAAGGGACAAGGGTCACAGACACATCAGCTGCTGAGGAAGTATTACACACACACATACACACTTACCTACACGTACACATACACACACACACACACACACACACACACACACACACACACACACACATACACAATACACCTTACACACACACACACACACGCACACATACACACACACACACACACACACACACACACACACACACTTACCTACACACACACACACACACACATAACGCACGTTCGTGTTTGTGTGTGTGTGTGTGTATGTGTGTGTGTGGGGATGCATGCATGCATGCGCGTCGGTTTTGTGTATGTGTGTGCGCAGGTGTGGGACAGCACTCATATCCCTCCTGATTCATGTCTGTGTTGTTCTGTTCTCATTAAAATAGATTAGTTGCCACAATGGAACGCAAAGCATGGTATTTGTGTGTGTGTGTGTGTGTGTTTTGTTTGTGTTTGTGTGTGTGAGTGTACATATATGGTGTGTGTGTGTATGTGTGTGTGCAAGTGTGTGTGTGTTAGCGAAAAACAGAGTGATAAAGAGAGAGAGTTAGTAAAAGACAGAGAGCGAGAGAGAGTGTGTGTGTGTGTGAGAGAGAGAGAGTGTGTCCAAGAGAGTGTGTGTGTGAGAGAGAGAGAGAGTGAGAGAGAGTGTGTGTGTGTGAGAGAGAGAGAGTGAGAGAGAGAGTGTGGGTGATGTCTGATTTATTCCTGAATTATGAGGTGCAAACAGATCCGCCCTTCTGCGTTGACATTCCGTGTAATTTCTGACAGCCGGTTGTAGCCTTTGACAGGCCATACAATAGCCTGGGTTTTCCCATGCTGCCTTACGCACGCAATTATATTCACGCTGCTAGGCAGCCTGGATTCCATGGACTTCATTTTTACCTTAACGAAGGAACCAATCACAGAATGGAGGGGTGTCTTGCTGTCCGCAAAACCATGACGACACACCAAAGCGGTTATGAGCTACGTACAGATGCATTTGATAGACATTCGTAGCGCCCAATAAACGGCTCTGGGCATTCGTAAACCACGTTTCAAATATGAGAAAATGAACGTGTAGTTACCAGAACATGTTACCAGTTCTCAACAAGATGAGGTTTGGCATTAGCCAGGCTAGCGATACAATGTCCCTGCATTTTGGATGAGGTGAAACGTGGCCTATTAACAGCACTCTAAAAGCTGATCTGCTTTCCTAAATAGCTTTCACTAGTTCGCCGTCGGTATGATTGCTATGCTTGAGTGTAAATTAAGCGCCTGTTTGGCAAGGTAGCAGGCCGTGGTCCTGGAATGCCTGAAGCAGAGATCACGATAGAGCAATGGGCGCTTGCACCCCCTGTGTAAGGAGGATGAGTAACTGGGCTATCAGTGAAATGGAGGAGTAGGGGGAGGAGGAGGGATCATTTCACAAATGCCGGAGCGTGTGACGTAAGAAAAGGAGGCCGGCTTAAATAACCTGGCAGCGGTAGGCAGGTGGGTTAATTGCTGTCAATCATCCCTAAGCTCCTCCTGAACTTTGTTTAGAAAACATAATTTAAATTATGTAGACCCTGTTATAACTCACATCTGATTGGGTACTCACTTTAATGCTCTGCTCTGATTGGCTGGTCTTTTGAGCTCACCTTTGGTTGGATTCTCATGGTGCTGGCTTGTTTAGGTAGGATGCTTAGATTATAAGCCATCTAGAATGGAAAATAGACCAGAAAGACGTGCATATTACAGTTGCATATATGAGCAGTTAAACTGAAGACACACACACACATAGACACACACACACACAGACACGTGTATGTATGTGTGTGTTTGTGTGTGTGTGCGTGTGTGTGTGTGTGTGTTTTTTAAAGAGGGATCCTCTAAGACAGAGTGTTCTGAGACACAGAATGTGTGTGTTCAGAAAGGGTGTGTTCTCTGTAAGAGATGGAGAAAAAGAGGGAATATGAGTGTGTGAATACATTTATGACAAATGGTGAGCAAGGGAGAGTGTGAGTGTGTGTGTGTGTGTGTGTGTGGTGTGTGTGCGTGCGTGCGTGTGTGCGTGCATGCGTGTATGTGTACAAATGTCCTGCATGCCTACTGCGTGTACTTCTACTGCATAAAGTTTCGCAAATAAATTAGTTTGATTTACAGAAATGGCCTACTGTCACACTGCATGCAGGCTATAACCAAAAGCACACCTTTTGTAAATAAGCGGGTCGGATCGCGGGTCGGGTATAATTTTGTCCTAATTAATATTCGCGGTCCGAGTTGCGGTCGGGTTGATTAAAATATCGGGAGACCGCCGGCCGCTTGTGACCAAACCCACGCAACACTGATAGACATTATTCAAAACTTAAAATTCTACAGATTTCATTGAATATGTTTTGTTCTCTACATTACATTACACGAGGTGGGAGGCAAATCGGAGATGTAGCTGGTGTTTTGGATGATGTGGGTCTTAATATTTGAATTTCTTTCTCTGTGTAATCACTATACAGTCTGTGTAGTCTGTACTTAAATTATACAGTGTCAAAAAGCAATTCTAGGTATGTTCCCCCAGAGAATTGGAGGTATGTTCCCCCAGAGAATTCTTTTAAAAAATGACCCCTCAAATGATTTCTTCTAGTTAGTTTTGAGGGAATATGGATACATTTATAAAATAAGCCATACATAGATTTAGGTTATATGGA
>NC_063205.1:21444635-21464635 GCF_017589495.1 Alosa alosa | reverse complement strand
TGGGCCAGGACCAGCCTCTCGAAGCACTCCAAGATGATGGGGGTGATTGCAACTGGACGGAAGTCATTAAGGCTTGCAGTGTAGTGTTTTGGCACCGGCACAATGGAGGTCGTTTTAAAGCACGCATGGACATCTGCCTGGGCTAGTGACAGATTAAATATGTCCAAACCTCAGTCAGCTGCCCAGCACAGGCCCTGAGTACGCGCCCGGAGATACCATTAGGACCAGCAGCCTTACGTGAATTAGTCCTGCTCAGACACATCGGTGTTGGAGTGTGAGGGGCTGTTGGGCTGCAGAGAAAACAAAGTCCATAGAATCCAGGCTGCCTAGCAGCGTGAATAAAATTGCGTGCGTAAGGCAGCATGGGAAAACCCAGGCTATATCAAAGCGGCCATAGAAGTGTTTCAGGTCATCAGGCAAGGAGGTGTCGGTGACGGGGGGAGTTAGTAGTTTTGTAATCTGTGATGGCCTGGATACCTTGCCACATACAGTACGTCGGGGATCAAAGTTGTTCTTAAAGTGGTCCTTAATCCTTAGCTTTGTGGTTGTGCTTGGTCTTTTTGATGCCCCTTTTCAGGTTAGCCCTAGATGAGCTATAGGCTTGAGCGTCACCTACTGTACTGTAAATGCGATGTCTCGTGCCTTCAGCAGGAGTCTGATCTCACTGTTCATCCATGGCTTCTGATTAGGGAAAGTTCAGCTCCCTCTGGCCACACTTTGACTGTCCTTACTGTTGGTTTCACACGTTTGATGAGTGCTGAATACTTGGGCAGTAAAAACAATGAGAGGTGATCTGAGTGTCCTAGATGGGGAATGGGAACGGCTTTGATAGATAGATAGATAGATAGATAGATAGATAGATACAAAACAGATATATAGTCTTTAAATTCGAGTGGTTGAAGATTTTGGTCTTCAAGTGGTTTAGATTGTGTGTGTCAGGCTTAAGTGTGTGTGTGTGTGTGTGTGTGTGTGTGTGTGTGTGTGTGTGTGTGTGTGTGTGTGTGTGTGTGTGTGTACGTAAAGTGGCTCTTTGGGGGCGTGTTATGAAAGACTCGTTTTGGCCCGAGTATGTCCCAAGCTCCTACCCAAATGCCAGATGGTTTATTTAGGCCTGTATACATGGTATGGGGAATTTATCTTCTTTGTGTGTGTGTGTGTGTGTGTGTGTGTGTGTGTGTGTGTGTGTGTGTGTGTGTGTGTGTGTGTGTGTGTGTGTGTGTGTGTGCGCGCACTTGTGTTTTTATTGCCATGTGAGTCCTTCTTTGAATGCACATGTGTGTTTGTTGGGGTCCATATGTTTGCGTATGTCTGTGTGTGTGGTTGGGTTTTTATGGTGTGTGTGTGTGTGTGTGTGTGTGTGTGTGTGTGTGTGTGTGTGTGTGTGTGTGTGCGTGTGTGCGTGTGCGTGTGTGCGTCCGTGCGTCCGTGCGTGCGTGCGTGCGTGCATCTGTGTGTGTGTTTAAGATAAATGTGTTAGAAACTGAAGCTGTCTTATAGGTATGGTATGTGTTTAATGTCTTGTGCGGGCTCAAGTGTGATTTAATGTGTGTGTGTGTGTGAGTGTGTGTGTGTGTGTGTGTGTGTGTGTGTGTGTGTGTGTGTGTGGTGTGTGTGTGTGTGTGTGTGTGTGTGTGTGTGTGTGTGTGTGTGTGTGTGTGTGTGTGTGTGAAAGGGGGCACAGTACACTCAACAATCCCCTTCACTGGCTCAGTACCTCCATGATATTCTGCCCTCTCTAAAACTCACACACACACACTCTCTCTCTCTCTTTCTTTCTTTCTTTCTTTCTTTCTCTCACACACATACAGACCCCCCCACACACACACTCTCTTTTTTCTCTTTTTTACCCCCCCCCCAACTGATTCCCATCATATTTCGATGCAATACATCTTTATTACTCTTTCTCTCTGACTTTCACTGTACACACACACACACACACACACGCACGCACGCACGCACGCGCACACACACGCACACACACACACACACACACGCACACACACACACACACACACACACACATACACACACATACACACACACACGCACACACCACGCACACACATATGAGGAGCCGTCTAGGCCTTAATTCATACTTGTTCTTACACACACTATATATATAGTCATTTTATATGTATGTATGAGAGGGTATAGTAGTGTATGTGAAGGAGTATAGTAGTAAATGTGAGAGAGTATAGTCGTATATGTGAGAGAGTATAGTAGTGTATGTGAGAGAGTATAGTAGTGTATGTGAGAGAGTTTGGTAGTGTATGTGAGAGAGTATAGTAGTGTATGTGAGAAAGAGTTTAGAAGTGTATGCGAGAGAGTATACTAGTGTATGCAAGAGAGTATAGTAGTGTATGCGAGAGAGTATAATAGTGTATGCGGGAGAGTTTAGTAGTGTATGCGAGAAGGTATAGTAGTGAATGCAAGAGAGTATAGTAGTGAATGTGAGAGAGTATAGTGGTGTATGCGAGAGAGTATAGTAGTATATGTGAGAGAGTATAGTGGTGTATGTGAGAGAGTATAGTGGTGTGTGAGAGAGTTTGCATGAAACGGAAGGAGTTTGATTTCTCAGTTCCTGAGAAATCAAGTAGCCTAGGCAATTACAATAGAATAGGCACCCCTCATGTCTTTGTAGCCTAATTTGCATTCGGTTTGCAGTAATAGTTTAATATTTAGTCACATAGGAGTTGGCTGATTTTTTCCTCGAGCACTAGGTCTACACGAACATTGTTGACAGTGTAGGTCCCTCCCCTTCCTTGATTTTAATTGGTTAGCTAGAGAGAAGTGACATTGACAAACCAATCAGGAACTGAGAAATCAAACTCCTTCCGTTTCATGCAAACTCCCTTCAGTTTCATGCAAACTCTCTCACACACACCACTATACTCTCTCATATACACCACTATACTCTCTCACATATACTACTATACTCTCTCGCATACACCACTATACTCTCTCACATACACTACTATACTCTTTACTCTCTCACATACACTACTATACTCTCTCACATACACGACTATACCCTCTCATACATACATGTAAAATGACTATAATAGTGAGTGTGCATGAGCATAGTGGTGTATGTGCAAGATTATGATAGTGTGTGTAAGACCAAGTATGAATTAAGGCCTAGACGGCCCCTCATACACATACACACACGCACGCACATGCACACGCACACACACACACACACACACTTAAACACACACTTAAACACACACACACACACACTCTATTGAGTACCGAAGTGTGACATTCCGTTTCCATGACGGCAGAATAACTGGATCTAAACAAACTTTCGAAGTGGCTTAAATGGCATTGTATGTATGTGGCATCATTTTGAGTTAATAAAAAGAAATATATCCATTTAAACGTGTTTTACCTGCTAGGCAGCAGCTTAGCCACCTGACACGGATTTCCTGGCAGGTGTAATAGAAAGAAACAAAATTCCAGTTAAAGGAAAATTCCGGTATTTAGCACTTTGAGTCCCTTTTCTGGTTTGTTTTGAAAGAACTAGAGTGGTGGACACCGAAATTTTGACATTTGGTCCTGTCTCGACTTTTCTGACTCGTTTTGAATCGCCATTGACTAGTCAGAGTGGCTGCCTACAGGCATGCTCAAACCAGTCCTAAAAGAACCCTTAACGTTCGTTTTCAAAACTGTGCAACTCACCGAGTGGTTTTGAGTGACGTTTTTTGCTTAAAAAATAAAGCCAAAATACGTCTGTGTATTTAAGGATTTTAACCGCATGCTGTGAAGTTACATGCAGGTCTCTTTTACGGAGGAAACCCATGCTAAAATAAAACTCTGTAGTTACGAATTTGATCGTGTTGGTATGAATATATGTTGTAGTATGTGATTCCTTCAGTGTAAAAAAATATACTAACATCTTAGAAACGTAAAATTATTGAAATAGGTTAAGAAAGCCACCGCTAATGGTGATTTCAATGGTTAGATTGATTTGTTTAGATCCAGTGAAATTGCTGCCTTGGCAACGCTACGTCATTTCAAGAGAGTTCCAATATCAGCATCACAATTGTTCCCACAAGGCTTCCGTTTTAACTTATGTATATCTTAATGAAGCAGAAGTAGATTGGGAACAAAATAGAACGTTCAAGCATTGTTTTTATTTTTCTCGTTGAAAGGGTCTATAGGTTTGGTCTACTCAATGTGGTTCTTACCGAGTGTGATTGGAAACATGGGGAGGTCTGTTCCCAGCTTGAGTAATTGAGAAGGGCCAGAAGAGCTGTCCTCTCCCATACAATGAAGGATTTGCGTGGAAGCGTAAGGAGGAGATAGGATTACACCGTAGTATTTGGCCTAATCCTGCCTCTGTGGGATTACGCAAGAAGTGCCTTTCCTGAACTGGTGTAATCCATCATAACAATGGCAGCACCAGCCACAAACACACACACACACACACAGACACACACACACACACACACACACACACACACACACACACACACACACACAGACACAGACACAGACACACACAGACACAGACACACACACAGACACACACACACACACACACACACACACACACACACACACACACACACACACACACACACACACACACACACACACACACACACACACACACACACACACACGTGTTGTGTTAGCCATCAGCCTTGCAGACTTTCCATATGGGCCTGTGTTCTACTCTGGTATGGTGTGTAGTTTTGTTTTGTGTGGTGTGGTGTGATGTGGTGTGGTGTGGTGTAGTGTGTTGTTGTTTGGTTTGGTTTGGTTTGGTTTTGTGTGTTTTGGTGTGGTGTGGTGTTTTGGTTTGGTCATTTCTTTTGAAAAGGTTACTTGTTTAGCAGATAGATAGATAGATACTTTATTGATCCCCAAGGGGAAATTCACGGGTCTCAGTAGCATACAGACATCACACACAACATGCACTTACAGCAGAAATGGTAAACATAAGTATAAGTATAAACATATAACTAAACTCCACTGTACAATAAAGACAGTAGAAGATAAGAAAGATTAGAAAACTAACAAAACTAAATACTAAATACACTATATAAATTAAATTAAGAAAGTCCAATGTGCTTGAGGGTGATCAAGCATAAGACACTTGTAGTGACAGGGCCGGGACTGGTAAGGTGCTAAAGGGAGTGAGTGTCATGGTGAAGGTGCAAACAGTAGTCCAACCATAGTCCTTAGTTATGTGTGCATGGCAAGGTGCACTCAAGAGAGTGAGTGTCATGGTGAAGGTGCAAAAGTAGTCCAACATTAGTCCAACAGTGCAACAGTGCAAGAGTAAGGTCTAGAGACCAGCATGAATAATATGGACAAATAGGAGAGTAAAGTATAATGTAGACACGGTAAAATAAAAAACTATTTCAGTGCAAGAACAGGTTGAGGTAATAGGGTTATAGCCATTCATTCATTCAGTATTGTAGCAGAAGTAAAGCAGTAGTGGGCAGTCAGTACTCAAAAATGGAGAGGGTGGAGAGGCAGACAGACTAAGCAGAGAAGTCTATCTCTCCTCGTCCCTTTAGTGAGGCATTGAACAGTTCAATGGCCCTAGGAACAAATGACTTCCTCAGCCTTTCAGTTGTGCATGGCAGTGAGCGAAGTCTCCAGCTGATCAAGCTCTTTTGGTTTTTGATAGTGCTGTAGAGCGGATGACATTCATTGTCCAAGATGTTGATCAGTTTTTTTAGGGTCCTTTTGTCAGATAATGAAGTGATGCACTCCAGTTCAGCTCCCACTACAGAGCCAGCCTTCCTTACCAGCCTGTCAAGTCGCCCAGCATCCTTATTATTTGTGCTTCCTCCCCAGCATACCACTGCATAGAGGGCGCTGGCCACAACAGACTGATAGAACATCCTGAGGAGCTTGCTGCACACGTTGAAGGACCGCAGCCTCCTCAGGAAGTACAGCCTGCTCTGTCCTTTCTTGTAGAGTGCATCATTGTTGGCTGACCAGTCCAGTTTATTGTCCAGGTGGAGACCCAGATACTTGTAGGTGCTTACCACCTCCACATTGACCCCCATCAATGGAGACTGGTAGCAGAGCAGGCTTAGACCTCCGCGGAAATCCACCACCATCTCCTTGGTCTTTGAAGTGTTTAGTTGAAGGTGATTGAGTTTGCACCACTGCACAAAGTTCTCCACCAGGCTCCTGTACTCCTCCTCTTGCTCGTCCCTGATACACCCCACAATTGCAGTATCATCAGAAAACTTCTGCATGTGGCATAACTCGGTGTTGTAGCAGAAGTCAAATGTGCAAGGTGAACAGGACTGGAGAGAGCACAGTTCCCTTGTGGCGCTCCGGTGCTGCTGATCACAGTGTCAGAGAGGCAGTTCTTCAGTCTGACGAACTGTGGTCGCTCGGTCAGGTAATCTGGTTACCAGGTGAGCGTCCACACCCATCTGCAAGAGCTTGTCTCCCAGTCTGAGGGGTTGGATGGTGTTAAAAGCACTTGAGAAATCAAAGAACATGATTCTCACAGCACTTTTCCCCTTGTCTAGGTGAGAATGTGTCCTGTGTAAAAGATAAGTGATGGCATCATCCACGCCCACTTTCTCCTGGTATGCAAACTGTAACCGGGTCTAGTGCATGGCGCATCTGGGGTCTGAGCATACCTAAGACCAGTCGCTCCATTGTTTTCATCACATGTGATGTTATAGCGACAGGCCTGAAGTCATTAAGCTCACTGGGGTGTGGTTTCTTGGGGACAGGGGTGAGACATGATGTCTTCCACAGTGTTGGAACCTGTCCGAGACGTAGACTCCAGTTGAAGATGTGCTTCAGTGGCTCCCCCAGTTCAGCAGCACAGGCCTTGAGCAGCCTTGGACACAGTCTGTCAGGCCCGCTGCCTTACGAGGGATGAAGTTTTTTAAAAGATAACTTACTTGATCAGCTGTAAAGATGGGGGGGATGAGGGGAGTGGAGGGTGAGGAGGAGGAGGGGTGCTTCTGAGAGGGTTGTCGTGTGGCTAGAGACTGATGGCCGTTGGCTGAAGCCATTGTTGCCGCACTACTCGTGGTCACCATGTGGGGGAGAGGTGCGATAGCCTGATCAGCAGTGATGATGGAGGGGGGGAGGGGAGGGGAGGGGGGCAGCATCTGGGGTCTGTGTGTCTGATGGCTGTTGACTGAGGTCGTTGTCACCTCATTGTTTGTGGTCGCCATGTGGGGGAGGGGTGCAATATCCAGTGATGGTGGGGGTGAATGTTGCACTGGTAATAAGGTGGGGTGGGGGCTGGGGGATGGGCAATCGAACCTGTTGTAAAAGTGGTTCAGCTGGTTCGCCCTGTCCAGGTCTCCCTCCACAGAGCTGCTGCTCTTCTTAAGGCCAGTGATAGACTTCATACAGTCCCACACCTCCTTCATGTTGTTATCTTGCAGCTTCTGTTCCATCTTCCTTCTGTAGTCCTCCTTAGCCTCTTTCAGCTTATTCTTGAGTTCCCCCTGTACTCGCCTCAGCTCTGCCATGTCCCCCTCCTTAAACGCCATCTTTTTCCTATTGATAGCAGCGTACAGTCCTTGTGGGAACAACAATGTCCATACAGAAGTTCAGATAGTCAGTAGTGCAATGTGTGACCTCCTCTAAGTCCTCTCCATTCAGTAGCACACTCCAGTCAGTGGACTCAAAGCAGTCTCTCAAAGCCTCATCCGCTTCCGGTGTCCACTTCCTGAAGGTGCAACTGAACTGCTGAACTGGTAGCCTCTGAACTTTTGGCACTGTAAGCATCCCTCACGTTTGCATACATGAGATCTATTGTCCTGTTTTTCCTAGTTGGGCAGTCAACAAACTGGTAAAAGTTTGTGAGGGTGGAATCCAGTGTAATGTGGTTGAAGTCACCAGAGATCGCAAAGAAGGCATCACTGTGCTGAGTTTGGAGCCTAGCGACTGTAGAGTGAATGACGTCAACAATGGCGTGCGAGAACTCCCTCAGCATGTAGTATGGTCGTAGACTAACCGCTAGTAACTCCACATCCTTACAGCATACAGTCTCCTTCACTGTAACATGTCCGGGGTTGCACCATCTATTGTTTATGTACAGCACCAGTCCGCCTCCCTTCTTTTTGCCAGAAAGTTTACAGTCTCTGTCCAAACGAGCTACACTGAAGCCGGGCAGCTCAACGTTAGCTGGGGGGATATGGCTTGTTAGCCACGTCTCCGTGAAGCATAGCAAACTACAATCCCTGTACAGCTTCTGATTTCTTACCATGGCAGCCAGTTCGTCAGTCTTGTTGGCCAGTGAGTTCACGTTTCCCATAACCATCGAAGGAACTGAGGGCTTGTGTTGCCACTTCTTCTCCCCGACGCCTAGTCCTCACTTTAACTCCCGCTCTGCACCCCCAAAGCACCACAGCTCCTCCGGGATGTTTACGTGAACCCTACCAGCATTCCGTCGTATTGCAAGCAGCTGATTCCTTGTGTGCACAAGTTTGTTGCCGCTGGACCATTGTAATAGATCCATATCCATAGGATAGAATGAAAACACTCCTCACAGTGCGTAATCCAAAAAAGTTGCGAAGTAAAAAAAGTAAAAAGTAAACAAAAGACGGTAAGAAAAACACAGACACACAGAGCTACCTCGACAGGCTGCCTCTCTCGACGGCGCCGGAACCGGAAATCCTTGACATGACCTTGTTCCATGGCTGAGCCATGTCCTCTCTAAAGTCAAAGTTGTTCATCTCCAGCATGTCATTCAGGTTCTCAAGTGTTATTATTCTCTGTCAGTCCTCTCTGTGCCATGATTGGCTGATGGCCAGTATCCTCTGCTGTGATTGGCTGATGGCCAGTGTTCTTTGCCATGATTGGCTGATGGCCAGTGGATTGTGTGATGCGTGTCTCTGTCCGGTGTCTTCATTGGTTGATTTATGGTTGGAATAAATCATCATTTGGACATGCTCCCTCAGGCCAACAATGACATGCTTTTGGTGATGAGTGTGTGAGTGTGTGTGTGTGTGTCTCTGTCTCTGTCTGTTTGTCTGTCTGTCTGTCTGTCTGTCTGTGTGTGTGTGTACAGTCCAGTTCTGTTGAAGACAAATTTCCAAAAAATATGCCAATGTCCAAACACTCATGCGTAATGCCAGACTGGTATGAAGAAAAGGTCCTAAAGGGAAGAGGAGGAGAAGCCCTTATAAGCACACGCCCTGATGCAGGTGTACGCAATCAACCTAATTAACCTAATCAGGCCCTACCTGCCTAAAGAGGCCCAGAGGGTCGTGACACTTGTGAATGGACTAAGACTGTGTGTGTGTGTGTGTGTGTGTGTGTGTGTGTGTGTGTGTGTGTGTGTGTGTGTGTGTGTGTGTGTGTGTGTGTGTGTGTGTGTGTGTGTGTGTGTGTGTGTGTGTGAGTGGACTAAGACTGTGTGTGTGTGTGTGTGTGTGTGTGTGTGTGTGTGTGTGTGTGTGTGTGTGTGTGTGTGTGTGTGTGTGTGACTGTGAGTGGACTAAGACTGTGTGTGTGTGTGTGTGTGTGTGTGTCTGTGTGTGTGTGTTTGTGTGTGTGTGTGTGTGTGTGTGTGACTGTGAGTGGACTAAGACTGGCAGGGCTATCAAAAGGAAAGTCTAACTGGCAAAATTCTGCTCCATCTCAGCTGTGATAGGCAGTCTTGCTGTGTGGCGTAGGCAAGGCTTTATGTACCCTTGAATGTCAAAGCTGTATCATCTCTGAGAATATTTGAATCCTTTCTATTAGAAATGTGATTAGTGGATTCAAATAAAGAATTCAAATGTGTGTGTGTGGTGTGTGTGTGTGTGTGTGTGCAGAGATTGTGTGGAGTACTCAATGTGTGTGTGTGTGTGTGTGTGTGTGTGTGTGCATGCATTGCCAGGTTCAGTTCCTATAGAAGATTGACTTTCTGTGATCCTTGATCTTGAGAGAGAGACACAAACACACTGAGACAAACAAACAAAGAAATAAATAAACAAACAAACAAACAAACAAACAAAACAAACATGCAAACAAACAAACATGCAAACAAACATGCAAACAAACAAACAAATAAACAAACATGCAAACAAACAAATAAACAAACACGCAAACAAACATGCAAACAAATAAACACAGCCAAAACAAGAGTGAGAGACAGAGAGCATATAAAGAGTAGCTGCATTATCCTCATCCTGGCTGCACTGTTTCTTTGTCATTCCGCCAACGGAAAATTCCTAAATCCACTTCATGCGTGATTCATTGTATCAGCCTCTGTTTCGTCCAGGGGAGGACCGTGTGTGTGTGTAGGTGTGTGTGTGTGTGTGTGTGTGTGTGTGTGTGTGTGTGTGTGTGAGGTAGAGTTACTCAGCTTCTGTCTTGAGAATCCCATCTCAGGGATAACTGTCCACTCTCTCCTTCAGGATTATGGGCCTGTGTCCCTTTGGAGAGGGCAGGTGGGTAGTATGTGTGTTTGTGTGTGTGTGTGTGTGTGTGTGTGCGTGTGTGTGTGTGTGTGAGTGTGTGTGTGTAGCTGTTGAAGTCTTTGTTTCGGGTTTAGCAAAAGCAGGTACTCATGAACAAAGGCATGTGTGTGTGTGTGTGTGTTAGTTCATGATCTTATGAGGATAATCCCTCTGCTTCCATCCGTGTGAGTTAAGCGTGCTCTTTGATCAGACCAGATTAAGCGATTTTAGGGTCTTCTGAACTCTGGAGCTCTGCTATCGACTCTAGTGCCTCATGAGCTTCTCACATATTTAGGAAACACAGCGACTTCTGTTTCAAGCACACACACATACACAAGCATAGACACAGACACACAAACACAGACACACACACACACACACACACACACACACACACACACACACACACACAAACATATAAGCTGATTTCAGATATAGGTGTAATATAATGTCCGCCTGTAAGCATCATATCTGAATCACCTGAAGGGTTGGACATCCATTTGACAAAGATCCACATATAGTGCGGAGGACATGTCTGAAAGCAGCTATACACACATTCATCACTTTAAAACACTTCAAAACACTCTCCCTCATTCCTTCTCTCTCTCCCCCTTTCTCTCTCTCCCCCTTTCTCTCTCTCCCCTCTCTCTCTCTCTCTCTCTCACTCTCTCTCTCTCACTCATTCCCTCTCTCTATCATCCTGCCACTCACTCCCATAATGCTAGTCTGATTGTCAAATCACATCAGAGAAATATACCCATGTGTGTATGTGAGTGAGTGAGGGAGGGAGTTTGTGTGTGTGTGTGTGTGTGAGTTTGTTTGCGTATGTGTGTGTGTGTGTCTAATCATAGACTTCTCATAGAGTCTTCTCATCCCTCTTTCATCTCTTCTTTTCTTTCTCTCTCCCTCTCTCTTTCTGTCTCCTTCTCTCTTTCTCTCCTTCTCTCTTTCCCTCCTCTATTCTCTGTCTCCCCCTCTCTTCCTCTCCCCCTCTTTCTCCCTCCCTCTATATCCCTCTCTCCCTCCCTCTCATTTATCTGTCTCCCTCCATCCATCCTTCCCTCCCCTCTGGCTTCTCTTTCCTCTCTTCTTTTCTTTCTCTCCCTCTCTCTTTCTCTCTCCTTCTCTCTTTCCCTCCTCTCCTCTCTGTCTCCCCCTCTCTTCTTCTCCCTCTCTTTCTCCCTCTCTCTCTCTCTTTCCCTGTCTCTTTCCCTCTCCCTCTTTCCCTCTCTTTCTTTCTCCTTCTCTCTTTCTCTCTCCTTCTCTCTTTCCCTCCTCTCCTCTCTGTCTCCCCCTCTCTTCCTCTCCCTCTCTCTTTCCCTCTCCTCCTCTCCCTCTTCCCCCCCCCCCCCCTCCGTGTTATTCTTGGCGTTTCGGTGAGAGTTTGCGGCGGCGGAGCAGAAGAAAGCGCCGGCCGGTTTCCTGCGTGCCGTGCGGCGCTGCGGAGGCCGCGCTGATTTATGCCGACGGGCCCGAATCAAACGGCGCGTCGTGTTTGCGCGGATACACTGTGCACAGGTACGAACAAGAAAATCCCTGTTAAGTTGTCTTGTGGCACTTTGTCGAGAGGCTCGTCGGCCGCGTGTGGAATGTGGGCAGTCTGCGCGAAGCCCCTGGACAAAGCGTCGGACAGAGGGGCTGAGGATGGAGCGAATCAGACGGGACGAATCGTACGGAACGGTGTGTGTGTGTGTGGGGAGGGGGGCGGCTGTTCTGAGTAGGAGATGTGTGTGTGGGGTCGGGGGGGTTCACGGGTTCTCTGTAGTGAGTCCAGACCCGACGGCACCCACCAAGGACCCTAGAGGTCATGGAAGGAGCCTCCGACTCTCGTTTAATTTTTGAGTAGTTTCAGCTTTGTACATGCAGTATTTTCATCATTTGTATTGTATTTTGTACTGTCACAGACACTGAATGTAAATCTTGCGATAGCCCAGAGATCGTGCCACCCATCCATCATTGCAAAACAACTTGTTGTGTAGCATTGTGAAATTGTTGCTTAAAATTGAAGTGTTTCTAATGTTTCTGTGAGGATTGTTTGTTTCAGCGACGGGTTGGTTCAGGTAAGCTCCAACCCTCTAATATAGCCTACTGTATAAACAGAAACCAATTTTCCATTATAGTCTATGGTAGTCAGTGTCAAATCAACACAGTTGCCTAGAGATATGTAAAACCTGAGCAATCTTTAATGTGATTAAGGAGCATACTATGAAAAAACATACATTACATTTTTCCTAGTGAAAATAGGAGTTGACTTGTATTGTAGCCAACTGTAATGATATTTTTTCACAAAATCAGAAAAATGATCTGACCCCCCCCAAAACTAGATAGATGAGAGGGGGAGAGAGAGAGAGGAGGAGAGGAAGAGGAGGAGAGGAGGAGGTTTTGGAAACTAGCGGTGACTCAAAAGGCGGTCACTCAAAGCTCTGGCGTCTGCCTCTTGGAGACTCAGAGACCATCATCCATCTTTAGCATCCATACTTGAAGAGGTGAGGTCAAAGGTCATCTTACTGATGTTGTCACGTCTCCTCTGCCCCCTCCCCTGTGCCTGTCTGCAGGACTGCGGCCTGATCGTCCGGCCGGACCAACCCTGCGGTCTGGAGCCCCTGCGTGGGGTGAGGTCTTCAGGCGAGTCCCAGGCTCCAGATCGGCCTCCATGCTCCTCAGGAGACATGCCTGGTAAGACCTCATCAGTCTCCTGTGTTGGGCTATATATATATATTAGGGCTGTCAAAATAACTGATTAATTTCGATTAATTAATTTGAGAAAAATTAACTGATTAAAAAAATTAGTGCAGATTAATCGATTCCTTATGACCTTTGACCCCGAGCCGTTCTAGTCAGTAAAAATTAGACTGTAAAATGAAGGAGAGAGAAGAACATGTGCTG
This sequence comes from Alosa alosa, assembly GCF_017589495.1. Taxonomy (NCBI): domain Eukaryota; kingdom Metazoa; phylum Chordata; class Actinopteri; order Clupeiformes; family Clupeidae; genus Alosa; species Alosa alosa. Next base: position 21,451,358 of record NC_063205.1, on the reverse strand, counting down.
CCTGGATCATTGATTGGAACATTTACTTTTAAAAAATGGCCTGATGGTGTTGATAAAAAATGAAGTGTTGAAAATAACGTCCTCTGCAATGTCTGCAACAAGGAATTTGCATATCACCGGAGTTCATCAACTCTAGTCGCGCATCAATGCAAAGAAATAAGTGTTGACATTGAGGGGAGTGTTAATTTATTTTTTTGTGTCCCATAGGTTATATCTGTGGCCTGAAATGCCTTGTATGTGAAAAAAAACGTCTTCCCGAAGCACATTTGAATTTATTTCCTCAGCATATTAGGTCATATCATATATTATTATGCCAATTATTTGAACAGTGAAAATAATAATAAAAGAGTTTTTGAACTTTAATGTCACTGATGCTGATTATTCGATGATTCATTTGAATGTAAATATTTAAAATACTTTCACAGCAAAAATGATATATGCGATTAATTTAGATTAATTAATCACAGAGTATGTAATTAATTAGATATTTTTTTTAATCGATTGACAGCCCTAATATATATATATATACAGTTCAGGCCAAAAGTTTGGACACACCTTCTCATTCAACGTGTTTCCGGGGTTTTGCGATCGGTCAATTCACTGTTTTTTGTTATTAGCCCTGATTCTACGCCAGATTGTTGAGTAGTTTCAGCTTTGTACATGCAGTATTTTCATCATTTGTATTGTATTTTGTACTGTCACAGACACTGAATGTAAATCTTGCGATAGCCCAGAGATTGTGCCACCCATCCATCATTGCAAAACAACTTGTTGTGTAGCATTGTGAAATTGTTGCTTAAAATTGAAGTGTTTCTAATGTTTCTGTGAGGATTGTTTGTTTCAGCGACGGGTTGGTTCAGGTAAGATCCAACCCTCTAATATAGCCTACTGTATAAACAGAAACCAATTTTCCATTATAGTCTATGGTAGTCAGTGTCAAATCAACACAATTGCCTAAAGATATGTGAAACCTGAGCAATCTTTAATGTGATTATGGAGCATACTATGAAAAAACATACATTACATTTTTCCTAGTAAAAATAGGAGTTGACTTGTATTGTAGCCAACTGTAATGATATTTTTTCACAATATCAGAAAAATGATCTGACCCCCTCAAAACTGATATTTCTGTCTCTTTGTAATTCAAACTATGGTTGGTTGTGTGCACAAGTCCACAGCACCAAGCTTGTTAATATTCTCTTGTTGCAACAATGTGATTCTGTTGCAACATGACAGTTTGTTTAAACAAGTTAGGTGAATTGATATACAAATGTAATGCGGGCAAACGAATGGAACTACTTCATAGGTGTGCAAGTATCTGAAAGTTAATTGACGTTCTAAAGAGTGAATTACAACAGGAAATTCAACCAATTGACATTCTAAAGAGTGCATCACAATAGGAAATTCAACCAATGTAAATGTTGCACTTTCACTAAAACTACAGAGAGCTGTTTGGATACAATATTTTTTAAATTATTTTTTTTAATAAATGCTTCAATTAATGCATTCATATCATACAAATGAATTCATTGAATGTAATTTCTTATTATTTATGACATCTGTTAAATGAAAATCAGAGTTATTGCATAAAACTCACATCTTGAAATTATATAAGAATGTATTTTGATATTATGGAACTATATAAACAACTTTAAATAATAGCTATGGTTAGGCTATCAATATTTAGTGGGGTTTTGGGTATTGATATCCCAGCTAAATAAAATAAAATCAGAGCATCACAGTTTGAGTTTTACTGTGCTGTAGAAAACTGTTAAATAAAAATACAAATAAAATATAAATAAATAAAATCAAATGACAGCATCACAGAGTTTTACTGCACTGTCATACTGCCAAGCCGCTGAAGTCAGTCACATGCTGTTCACCAGATTGCTGCCAAAACCTCAACTACTTATGACTGACATTTCCTACCCATTTACTTTCTTTCTTGGGAACGAAGATGTTTCTCCATTTATATCTTTGGTTTTGTATGTATTTTGTATTTTTATTAATTTATGAAGTAAGTATCGCACAGATTTTAAGACATTTCCATGTTTGTTTGTAGTGGTGTGTGTGTGTGCGTGCGTGCGTGCGTGGGTGTGTGTGTGTGTGTGTTATAAACAGGCAGGGTTAAGTGCTGGATCAGAGGTCAAGCTGTGTTGTAAAAGCAAAAGGTCTTTTCACCGCAGGGTAGAGCACCGCTGATTCTGTGTGAACTAAACACACACAGAGACAGACAGAGAGAGGGGGAGTGAGAGAGGGGGAGTGAGAGAGAGAGAGAAAGGGGGAAAAAGAGACAGAGAAAGAAAGGACAGCAGTCCCCTGTCTGAATCACAGAGTAAGGCTAAAAGGAGTTTTTAAAATGTTTTTAAAATTCCTAAAAAAGCTCATGTCTGTGTGCTGGAAGCATATCTACATGACTTTCCTGCATCGTGTCCCTGCTTTGAAGTCTGTCTGTTTGTCTGTCTGTAATCTTCATGACTTTCCTGCATCGTCTCCCTGCTTTGAAGTCTGTCTGTTTGTCTGTCTGTAATCTTCATGACTTTCCTGAATCGTCTCCCTGCTTTGAACTCTGTCTGTTCAGTTTGTCTGTCTGTAACCTTCTGTGTTTGTCTAAATGAGTGTTTCTTTTCTCTGTCTCTCTCTCTTGCTGTCCTGATGACCTGTCCGTCTGTCTGTCTGTCTGTCTGTCTGTCTGTGTCCTCCTAGGTCGTTGGGTGGTCCCCTGTTTGAGCTGTTCTGATAACAGGACGTGTGATTGGCGGGAGGTTGCCTGGCGACCAGACAGCTGTTACCACCCAGTGCTGGACCAGCCACAGCTGCAGCAATGCATGATGGACCGCAAGGTAAGATCAATTAATCAATCAACCAATCAATCCATCAATCAATTAATCCATCAATCAACCACTCAATGAATGAAAGAATCAATCAATCCATCAATCAATGTCATTGGTCTCTATACAGGGGCCAATACATACAGTATGCATAAGTGCATTTGAATATGAAATGCGCAACACATCATGCATTTTACCCCTTTTTCCACCATTAATAAATAATCATCCTAAAATACCAGTAGAACGAAAGTTAACTTTTCAACCCTGTCTACAGAGTCCTGTTCCACACACACCTTCTCGTAGATGTCATGTGTGTGGTTGTTTGGGTGTGAAACGTGTTTACATAGACAACAATTAAGACGTTTAGCAAATCTTGACCTATGGCGCCCAGCTACGGACATGGTGCTGTCTGCAGGCTCGCTTTGGCTCACTTTGTTGTACAGCCACTGCACTAGTGATGTAAATGTGGAGGCTCTGGTTGTACCTTGCTAGCTTAGCGGGATCTGAGCCTGTTGACCCAGAGTGCAGTTCACCCCAGGGTCAGGGGTCGTGTTGAGGGTGTGTTAGCACCGGGCGGATCCGAGTTAGAAGTGGGGTCTGGACCAGAACCAGCCCCGGCTCTTAAATCAAGTCCTTAACGAGCTACAGACCCAGTCCAATGTGGCCGTCTGGCGATGGCCGCCGTCTAACTCTCGGCCAGTCCTCCAGTCAGAACCCTCTCCAGTTGGCCGCTTTTCTGTCCGCCGTATGAGCGAGAGGTCGCCTCAGCCATTTAGCAGGGTAGAGGAAAAGAGAAAGAATGTTACGGCGGAATCAGGAGCTCAAGAGAAACTTCCAGAAAGGTAGCGCAGCGGCAGCAGCAGTGAAGTGGAGGAGGCTATCTGGGCCAGTGGTGAAGGAAGAGAACAACACGTGGAGCTCCTGGAACCACCAGCTGGCTCATAGCACGCTAACGCTAATGTCTCCCAGACAGCGCATGAAGAGAGAGAGAGAGGGAGAGGAAGAGAGAGATAGGGACAGAAAGAAAGAACCAGAAAGGGAGAGAGGAGGGAGAGAGAAAGAGAGAGAGAGATAACCAAAAAGGGAGAGAGGAGAGTAGAGGAGAGAACCAGAAAGGTAAAAATGATAGAGGCAGGGAGGAGAGGATAGGTGGAATAAGGGTAAGAATGAGTGTAGAGGGTAAAACAAGGAGGGAGAAGGGAGGAAAGGAGAGAAGCAGAGAGTGGGAGATGGAGAGAACACACACACACACACACAGAGAGAGAGAGAGAGAGAGAGAAGAGAAGTGTAACTGCATTATCAACCCACTGTCTAACTTTCTCATACATGCGCACAACATAAAAACTGTCTACACATCCTTCTTTATCGTAAAGTGCTGATTCACTAGGTGCAACACCCAACTGGGTCCGTGTAGACACTAGTTACATTCAGAATAGCGGCAGGTTCAAACACACCTGGCTCCACAGGAAACAAACGAGCTCACCGAGAGCCTTTCGTGCAACTATTCAAATGGAAGGAAAAAGAAACGCTCAAGCCTGTCCCTCTCACACTTTCATAACCACACACACACACACACACACACACACACACACACACACACACACACAAACAACACACACACACACACACACACAAACACACACACACACCCATCATCTCTAGCTTCACACCGCAGCACCCCAAGATCTAGCTTATGTCACATCATCATTAGCCAATTTAGGATAAGCATAATTACGTTTTCCTTAAAAACCTCCAGAGCGTCAGCTGCCCTCGCTCCCAGAACCATGTTCTACGTTCTACAAAGGCCTCCAAAGGGACCGAGGAAGAGAGGAGACAGAGAAAGAGAAGTGAGGGATGAGAGAGGAGAAGAGAGGAGAGGGGAGGAGAGAAGGTGGGAAAGAGGGGAAAAGAAAAGAAAAGAGATGTTTACTGGGGAGACTGCATGTGGATATTTGTCCCTAGAGATCTGCATATTGAGACATTGAGATATTGACCAAGACAGGACCGGTCAGCGATGGGAACTTTTCCAAACACCTGATTTTGTCACACTCAGACCGTTTACACGCACACACACACACACACACACACACGCTCACTCACACAAATTTACAGGCTCTAGTTTGGCAGAGGAAACTCAGCTAAAAAAGTCCTGTTCCGCCCAAGCTGAAGTAGAGCAGTAAATTAAAAAAAGGTGTGTGTGTGTGTGTGTGTGTGTGTGTGTGTGTGTGTGTGTGTGTGTGTGTGTGTGTGTGTGTGTGTGTGTTGGGAAACGTAAACTCGGAATAAGCTCTGTGGTTTATGTGTGTGTGTGTGTGTGTGTGTGTGTGTGTGTGTGTGTGTGTGTGTGTGTGTGTGTGTGTGTGTGTGTGTGTGTGTGTGTGTGTGTGTGTGTCTTTATCTGTGTGTCTGTGTTGGGAAATGTAAACTCAAAATTAACTCTATGGTTTATTCAGTGGAAAAGCTCTGCCAGTGAAGACGTATGGAATCCTCATCTTGCATCCAAATCTGCTCCGATGCATTCAGTTTAAAGGGACTGCTGGACTGTGCTATTGGTCCATTCAGTTTAAAGGGAATGCTGGACTATTGGTCCATTCAGTTTAAAAGGAATGCTGGACTATTGGTCCATTCAGTTTAAAGGGACTGCTGGACTATTGGTCCATTCAGTTTAAAGGGACTGCTGGACTGTGCTATTGGTCCATTCAGTTTAAAGGGAATGCTGGACTGTGCTATTGGTCGGCTTTAGAAGAAAGGAGGAAAGGCTACACGTGTGTTTGTGAAATTGGGTGTCCATGTGAGCAAGTCATTATGTGTGTGTGTGTGTGTGTGTGTGTGTGTGTGTGTGTGTGTGTCCATTATGTGTCTGTGTGTATTCCCCACTGGTCTACCATCATGTCCTTACATGGGGATGCATAAATTCTCTGATTACTTTCTTTCTCTCTCTCTCTCTCTCTCTCTCTCTCTCTCTCTCACACACACACACACACACACACACACACACACACACACACACACACACCTGTGACCCTGGCTCCTGTCTGAATGTAAACTGTGTGTGTTTATGTATTTCTCTGCACATCCCCTGCAGTCTGACTTCTCCTTGCTCCTGACTCAGTAACGCTAACAGAGGCTTAATTATAGGCTCACACACACACACACACACACACACACACACACACACACACACACACACACACACACACCACACACACACCACACACATACACACACACACATAGATAGAGATTAATACTGACACAAACACAATCATTTACAGGCCTCCTCTTTGGCTCTTCTGTAAAAGATACAAACTGCAGCTTCAAGTACTATGCTGTAGGTCTCTCTCCCTTTTCTTGTTCTCCTTCTCCATCTCTCTCTTTCTTTCTCTCTGTCTCTCTTTCTCTCTTCCTCTCTCTTCCTCTCTCTTACTTCTCTCTCTCTCTCTCTCTCAATTCAATTAAATTCAATTCAAGGTAGCTTTATTGCATGACAAATATTTCTTTGCATTGCCAAAGCAGGTAATCAAACAATACAATACAGAACATACTATAGATAAGACATTTATACATATAATCTTGTGTGTGTGTTTGTTTGTGTGTGTCATGTGTTTGAGTATAGTGTTTTCTTTGTGTGGTGCTGGAAATGGTAAGTATTTCATGTGTATAGTGTGTGTAGTGTCTAATCACTGTCCCTTGCTCTATGGCATTCAGTGACATATTTAGCAGCAAGAGCTGCTGTCTGTCCTTGCTGTCCAAGTAAGATGGGCAGTACTTCCTGTTCTCCCAGGTTTTGGAACTCCGGGATTAGGTTGGTAAATTTATCGAAGTAGGTATCTCTAATAAGTTCATATTTCTCACATTGAAGAAGAAAGTGCACCTCCGTCTCAACCTCACCT
>NC_063205.1:21429635-21437135 GCF_017589495.1 Alosa alosa | reverse complement strand
CTGCCACTTTCACGAGGTGAGATCTGTGTGTGTGTGTCTGTGTGTGCGTGTGTGTGTGTGTGTGTGTGTGTGTGTGCGTGTGTGTGAGTGTGTGTGCCTGTGTGTGCATGTGTGTCCGTGTGTGTGCGTGCGTGTGCGTGCGTGTGTGCGCGTGTGTGCGCGTGTGTGTGCATGTGCGTGTGTGTGTGCGTGTGTGTGTGTGTGTGTGTGTGTGTGTGTGTGTGTGTGTGTGTGCGTGTGTGTGGGGGTGTGCGTGTAGGTGTGCGTGTAGGTGCGCGTGTAGGTGCGCGTGCGTGTGTGTGTGTGGTCAGTCATACAGCAATCATATCATACACCATCTGTGGTTTATAATTGTATGTAATGCTGACTGGACTCCCATTCTCGTCAAAACTCCTATTAGCTTCACGGCTATCATAACAGTCACGCTATTGGGTCAGAACAAGTAACGCAATCATTCCTTATGAATTATATAGATAGGATCGCCTACATCTGCATGTTGTTCTTACGCAACTACACAAAAAATCTCATTTTCCTTGTGGTTATCACAACAATTGTTTCTAATGGTTTGTAAAATACACCAGTGACTTTATCCTCCGTATGTCTATGTTTCTTTTTGTACTCTCATTGTCAGATTAAATCATTTACACATTGTTGCTGAAAGACCATTCTTATTTTTCTCATGTCATGTTTATCAATAACCAGTGTGGAATGGTGGATGGACCATTGGGGATGTGGAATGCAGAGACTGTGTGTGTGTGTGTGTGTGTGTGTGTGTGTGTGTGTGTGTGTGTGGCCACCTGCCATGTGTGCACGGGATCTAAGCAGGCTGCAGGCTGTAAGTTTGACTGGAAGCCGTTTGGGATTTTGGAAAGCCTCGACCAAAGGCAGGTGGCCAACATTTCTTTTTTCTGTTTCTCGGAAATCTGCTGCTGTCAAGGTGTGCTGTGATAGTTGTTTGACTTCTCAGCTACGACACTTTTTCAATCTTTTTTATCTTTTGTTATCTCTCATTCTCTCTCTCTCTCTCTCTCTCTTTCTGATGCTTTGAATTGTTCTAGGTAGAATATCCTGATCCTACCACCCACACCATAATCGCTCAAACACACACACACACACACACACACACACACGACTCTATGGCCCTGTAAATGTGTTTTTAAAAGCAGTAATTCTGTTTTTATTCAGCTATAAAACTTTGTCTCGGAGGAGTTAGTGACTAATTAGCAGTTAGGCCCACTTTCATGAGCTATTAGACTGCATGTTGGTGGCAGATGAGACAAGCTGGATCAAGGGTGTGTGTGTGTGTGTGTGTGTGTGTGTGTGTGTGTGTGTGTGTGTGTGTGTGTGTGTGTGTGTGTGTGTGTGTGTGTGTGTGTGTGTGTGTGTGTGTGTGTATATGTATGTGTGTGTGTGTGTGTGTGTCTTTCCAAAAACACCTCAGGCTATCCATGAATGTGTGTGCATGTGTTAGGTATTTGTTTTATAAGCTTTGCATCTATGAAGAGATTTTAGACCACCTGGTAAACCTCTCTAAATCCAGACCAGTACAGAGAACACACCTTCTATAGAGCACTGGTCCATGATGGTGAGAATTCTACTTTGCAGACGTGAATCGCTTGGGTTAGCTCCGAATTGTTAATTTGTTTATTTGTTTTTTCATGAGTGCACAAAGTGTTTACATCACAACAGCATTTATAGCATTTATATATGGTAATTATATATGCTAATCCCTACACAAGATGAGTCAGTGCCTCAGCCTTCAGAATGCCATTCAATAAACACTTAAACGGTAGTGATATTATACACAGGAATTCACTAATAAAATACACTGCAAAACATGGTGAAATAAGTGAGATATTTCTGAGAGTTTATTGCCATTGAGTTTTGTGTGAGGTCGGTGTGGATATGTGAGTGAACATTTCAGTGCTGCTTGAATGACAAGGTCTTGTGTCATTTTATGAACTCTAGCAGCTCATTTGCCAATAGGCTAATTGAATAAAAATATGCCAATAATTGAATAAAAATATGCCAATAATTGAATAAAAACTTCTACTCAACTCTCTACTCAAAGGTCTTGTGTCATTGGGGTGCTGTCAATGTAATTGTGACTTCTGTCAGTACTCTCTGATGTGTGTGTGTGTGTGTGTGTGTGTGTGTGTGTGTGTGTGTGTGTGTGTGTGTGTGTGTGTGTGTCATTGCCGTGCTGTCAATGTAATTGTGTTTTCTGTCAGTCCTCTCTGATGGCTACGCTTTCAATGACGAATATTAAAATGCATTAAGTCTACACGTTATCTGTGGGCATATAGGAATTTCATCAGTGCATGGATACACATTACAATAAGTTGGAGATTTATATTTATGATTTTATTGTTTGTACTGTAATTTATTGACATACAATGTCATTTGCTTACAGAAAAAAAGACAACAAACTATCAGTTCAGGAGACATAAAATGGAATGTGTGAAATATGCTTAATAATCTGCAACTTGTTCAACACTACTTTGTGCAATGGCTTATGTAATGCCTATAGTTGTTTTGGGGATAAGACTATTCAACAAAGAACCAGTAGAATACATTTCAACGTCAACCTGTCATAAGCACTAAGAAACAGTAGACAATTTGACTTATTTGTAATGTTGCAATGTTGCAATGAACTACTTAAAAATAGATATATTTATTAATAGATAATCGCTCTTCCGCCAAGAAATATATTTCTTCTACCTGAATGGTTGCCAAGAAACGTCGAGACGCAGCTACTTTAACTTTTTTTTTTTTTTTTTTGTTTAAGTATATTTTTTGGGCTTTTGGGCCTTTATTTGTATAGGACAGTGAAGAGTGAGACAGGAAGTGGGAGAGAGAGATGGGGTGGGACCGGGATATGACCGCAGGTCGGATTTGAACCTGGGTCCCCGTGAGCACTTGGACCCGTATATGGTATGAGCGCTGTAGCCTGTTGTGCCACAGCGCCCACCAGCTACTTTAACTTTTGTATCAAGTAATGGTAGCGCAGTAATATAGAACGAACGAACGAACGTCAAGGTGTATGTTTAAGCTGCAGTTTACAACGGCATCGATGATTCAGCCAATCACAATCAAGGACCGGAACTATCAGTTTTAGAAATATATATAAATATATAAATTATAAATTATTATCCAAGTTTGTGTGGTGTTCCAACATGATGTTTTTTGTATTTGTTCTGTTTTGTAATTTTGCATTGTGTGTGTGTGTGTGTGTGTGTGTGTGTGAACAGGTGGCAAAGCCCTCATATTCAGCCCCTCAGCACAGCCTTCTGCAGATGCTACGGCAGGATGGAGACTCTGGAAGCAAATCTGGAACCGGAACCGGAGCAGGTGATCAGGTGGACCTGCAGGACTCTCAGTGGCCCTCGTCCAACACCACGTACCACGTCAGGGGCCCGGTGAACCAGGTCTACTCCGAGATCCTACTCAGTAGACTGTGTGCTCGGGACAGGGGAAACAAAACCACGCCACACAGATGAAGGACAGGGGCTGTGTGTGTGTGTGTGTGTGCGTGTGTGTGTGTGTTACTACTGGCTTAAAATAGTAACAAAAACACAGGGAGAGACTCCAACCATGTTGAAATGCCTAGGTGTTTATTTCATACCATACATGTTTGCAAAACAGAGTATCAAACAAAAGGAATACCAAGCACACGCCTCCCCTGCATCATGCCTGGGCACGGGCCCTCTACATGCCATACAGTATGTTTGACACATCAAGTGCAGGGTCTTGAACAGATAAGACTGAAACAATGTGTGTGTGTGTTTGCATTTGTGTCTGTCTGTCTCATTATGTTTGTTGTTTGTCTGTTTGATCATTTAGCATTTTGTTTGTTGTGTGTGTGTGTGTGTGTGTGTGTGTGTGTGTGTGTGTGTGTGTGTGTGTGTGTGTGTGTGAAGAGGGAACATCCCTGGATCCATGTGTGAAGAAACTACTTCACAAACAGTTTTGCCTTCAGAGATTCCTCTTCCAGAATGCCTTTTAGAAATCCATGAAATATTATCATCCATCAAAACCATCAGATGCAGACAGGCCACATGTTGAGCTTCACAGCCAGACAATCTACTTCTGGTGGTGGATAAAAGGGTGTGGAAGGTGAGGGGCAAAGAGGATTTTCATGTGTGTGTGGAGGGGGGGTCTCCAGATGGCGACTGGTCCCCCTGATATCCTGCCAAAAACGGACTGCTGCAGCTGTAGCCGCGAAGGGGCCAATTACTTGTGGAGCTGCGGTGCACATCAAGAGGAAAAGGAGAGCCGAGAGAAAGACGGCTGGCCGAACGTTCCGACAACGTCCCGACGAACTTTCCAACCAAACGTTCTCTGCGCTCTAGCCATCCGTCGCATATTAGCAGGATGTCTTGGAGAGTTTCTACAGCGGTGCCTTTGATGTCGCCAATCCTGTAGACACTCTCGTGAAAGCTGGATGTATTTTCCTTCCTTGTGTCAAATGTACAAGTTTGTTCTCTAAGGTACTTCAAACCAAAGGTCTTATACAGATGGAATGCTTTTATAATTATTCTCAAAGTATGAACAATATAAATATTTCTATATTTTTCTACAGATGTATTGCCCATGCCTTTGATCCGTTTTATATAAAGCCTTGTGTTTACACGGAGGATGTCTGTATGTATATAATTTGTTGGTGGATTATTATGCAGGTTCTAACTTAAGAATTGATAACATGCCTGAAACTGTTCTGTTTGATTTCAGCGCGTAGCCTATCAGGCAGTGATCCTGAGACATATCAACCTACAATCTTCTAGGCTTCATTCTTATAAAAAAAGAACATATTTTGTAACTTTCCTGCTGCACCCATTTTGCCCTGTCTATGTATAAGCTATTTCCTGTTCTGTCTGAGTGAGATATTCTCACGTCGCTGGACTTTCAGGCCAAGCCTTATTCGATCCTTCGAGTTCATTTTCGGCGTCAGGTGTGTTTGTTGTACTACGATGTAGGCCTCCCTGTCAGAATGTTCACTGTGATTGGATTGGTGTCTTTTGTGGTTTAGAATGCCATCATTGGTCCGTGAGACCGGGGTTTTACCAAGTAGCAGCCTATTTGCCTAGCCTAATTATTTTCAAATTCCATTTGGATAAAGGCTGCTATAGGATCTCAGTAGGATTGTGTTATTGAAAGACATTAGACATGTATTCTGCGTTAATGTACAGAACGTTTTATTCTTATATTAAATTATTCTATTTCTTTTACCGATTGTGTCCTTTAAATTATTGTGATATTTGAAATATCACTATATTCACATTTTGGATAGCAATAAATGCCAATAATTCTATGGTATGTTTTAATTCTATTAATTATTTCACGTTGTTAACTAAATTATAAATATTTTTATTCATTGAAATATATCAAGTGCGACATTTGACATCATTATGCTTAAAATATTGCTTTCTCTAACGGTTTGTCCGAAGATTAACCAGATTTCAGCTCTTGCTGAAACCTTACCAGCTCTCAGCTCTCACCTGAAATCAGCCGCAATCTTAATCCAGCATTCATTTCATTCATTTTTACATTTCAACATGACAGATCGTAGCCTATTTTTATGGAAAGTGCTAAAAGTCTGAAACCGGCAATAAAAGGTTAAACATCAACACGTGAAAGGTTTTTTTTTACCATCAAACTCCGCTCATCAAATTTGTATTAATATGGGCTATTCTAGAATGTCTTTAGTGAAGGCTAATATTGAATTGAATGTTATCGGAATTTTGGCGCATTTTAATATGGCCAGGCAAGTACTGAAATAGCTCACAATCAAATAGTGTAGTTATTTGTTTTAAGAGTTTTCCCGTAACATTTGGCTCGATTTGCTTTCGTTCTGTATGGACCAAGTTAAAATGACAGCAAGTTAAAAAAAAGAAAGGCTACTGATCAAATATATGTATGGGTTGATTTCATGTTAACCCCCATCAACAAACCTGTCCATTTGGTGAAAACAATCACACGGAAATCTTTTGAATTGAAATCATAGAGCTTAGCACTAAGTCCTCCTAACAGGGCAAAGAAAAAAAATACTAGTCTCATATAGGTCACCATAGGCTACTCTGCACATATTTTAAGTAGCCTATTTATATAAAGTTTAAGTAAGTAGCCTATTTATATAAAGTTTAAGTAGCCTATATATATAAATCGACAAAAAAAATGAAATCCGCTTTCATAAAAATGTGAGTTTCAGCTACTCAACTCCTAACTAGGTAAGTTCCTATGCGCTTTCACTGGCATTCAGCCGCGCGCAGTCCGCGTTATGCCACTTGAGGGATCTTTTGATGGAATGCCTCCGTTTGTTTCATCCTACCTCAGCTCCTTGAGCCCGCTGCGTGCGCGGCCGCTTTCTGCCCAATTAACGCTCGGAATGAGCGAGCACGCTGAATATGCATGTGCGGCGTCGCCAATCGGAGTGTGGGAGCGCGCCGTAGGAAAAGTATTCACAGCGAATTCTTTTAGAAGAGGATAAAACCGTTTGTCGCCCAGTTAGGGAGCACCAATCAAATGTAATTTTATTACGCCTATCCGAGCGCAGTCAACAGTAGCGCCACTGTCAAAGTCTGGATTCCGCCCGTGTATTCATGAAGGTGGAACGGAGGGAAAACTTCTAATCAAAACCATTTTTGCGGATTAAATCTCTTCATTCCTCAAATGTAGCTGGCTGGCGCTTCCAGCAGCCGTCCGATGGACTTGCACACTCGCTGCGATATAATGCCGCTGTCCTGACCGGCGATCATGGAGAAGCCCACATGCGGTGGATTATACCTGTTCTACTTGATCTCTCTCCTGCTACTCTCGGAGTATCCCCTGTGCTGCCGAGGAAGTTGGATGTAAGTAAAGCGCGTTTACTTCAGATCTTGCCGTTGGTCTACGTTTCTCACTTGCTTTGTTATGGGGGTTAGAGTTTTTTTTTCTGAGATGCTGCAGAGTGTGAGACATTGTTTTCTCTGCTTTGGATGGAGGTTTTGGGATGGAGGCTTGTCAAACCAAACACGCCTGGCGCTTTCCTTCCGCAGGTGGCTGGGCATAACGTCGGTGGGATTACCGGAGAAAATGAGCTGCACCAATTTGCCCCTGTCCAACAAACAGAAAGAGATATGCAAGAAAAAGCCGTACCTCCTGCCCAGCATAAAGGACGGCGCGCGTCTGGGCATCGCCGAATGCCAGAGCCAGTTCAAGCACGAGCGATGGAACTGCTCCACTACCAAAGATCTGTCGGTATTCGGCTACGAGTCAAACAGTGGTAAGACATATATTGTTTTGTTGTTGTTGTTGTTGTTGTTTTGTTGTTGTTTTGGGGGGTTTTTTGCTACAAAAACATCATGGCAACTGGGAGTTTGTGATCTGGTTTTGTAGCTAATATAGAGTAAAATCTTGGCTCATCGCCACAATAGTCCCCCGTGAAACCCGTGACTATAACTAAATCTATTTGACATTTCGTTAGTCCCTCAAAAAGAACCAGAGTGCATTTTTGCGTTATAA
>NC_063205.1:21414635-21419635 GCF_017589495.1 Alosa alosa | reverse complement strand
GTCGGCGGCGACGGCTCGCGGCCTGCTCTTGCGGGGCGTGACGCATAACGATGAACGCGGCGCGATGGAAGCAGCTGCGACTGCAAGTTTGTCTGGTGCTGCTACGTGCGCTGCCGCCGCTGTGAGAGCATGAACGACATGCACACCTGCAAATAGCGCGTGTGTGTGTGTGTGTGTGTGTGTGTGTGTGTGTGTGTGTGTGTGTGTGTGTGTGTGTGTGTGTGTGTGTGTGAGAGAGAGAGAGAGAGATAAAGAGATATATGTGTGATTATGTGTGTGTGTGTGTATGTGTGTGTGTGTGCATGTGTGTGAGAGACAGAAAGAGATAGAGAGATTCTGTGTGTGTGTGTGTTTGTGTGTGTGTGTGTGTGTTTGTGTGTGTGTGTGTGTGTGTGTGTGTGTGTGTGTGTGTGTGTGTGTGTGTGTGTGTGTAGGTGTGTGTGTGTAGGTGAGTGTGTGTGTGTATGTGAATGTTAACTCTAGTTGCATCAGCTCCATCTGAATGAAGACACACACAGACCTGTGTGAAGCAGAGAAGGTGTGTGTGTCTGGCTCATGCAAACCGTACCTGGATACAACAGGTACCCTCCATAGAGGCTCCATGGACACTAAGCTCACCTGAGAGTCACCGACAGGTGTGTAAGACATTACACATAGACACACCTGCACAGGGCAACAGGCAGACGCACGGGTGAGACTCCAGGAGACGTAAGGGTCCAGCCTGGACCAGAGCAAACTGATGGACGCTAATGAACAAGACTAGCCAGTCAACACAGCAAACATGACCTCATGAACTTTCACCTTTCACCCCTCTGGCTCCTTCAAATCTCACACGACCCTTCCTGTGACCGCCGACCCCACCATACTCACTTCATCTCACTGTGTGTGTGTGTGTGTGTGTGTGTGTGTGTGTGTGTGTGTGTGTGTTGACTCGTTGTGCCAGTGGTAGGCTGTGAATAGCGACAGCTTGAATGAAGCACCATAAGACTCCATGAGAGAATGTGCTAGAGGAAATGCCAACAGGACAACGTGAACTGTGTCAAACTGACCAGAGAGAGAGAGAGAGAGAGAGAGAGGCTCTGGTCAGAACTCTCACCCGTAGAATGGACACAGACTCAGAGTCCAGAGTGGACTTTTTTTAACCAATTTCAGCTACCTGTCCTCTCCCTGAGTCCTCTGTCCTGAGTGCTCTGTCCACTCCCTGAGTCCTCTGTCCTCTCCCTGAGTCCTCTGTCCTCTCCCTGAGTCATCTGTCCACTCCCTGAGTCATCTGTCCTCTGGTCCCTTCCAGGTGCTTGGGTTCAGAGAACTCTTCAGTAACATGATTGCTGTCATGTATGCAAAGGGAACAGGAACTGTGTTGTAGATGTATTTGTATGGCAAAAAGTGAATATTTTATTATTATTATTATTTTTATTATTATTGTTATTGTTAATATTATTATTATTTTTTTTTTTTAAATGTGAGATCAGACAGTATTTTTCTTAAATTAGAAGGAGTTCCCAGTCACCCTCAGGATCCTCTCTGTCATTGAGTTTGGGTTGTTGCAGGAGACAACTAAGTTTGACCGCCTAAGTTGTGCAGTATGTCAAAAATAAAAATAAATAAATAAAAGTAAAATGAAAGTTCAATAGTAGCTTGATAGATGGTTACACTCAGTAGCAACTTAAAATAATAAAGATATTGTTATTATTGCTTCATGGTTTTCTGGGGAAGGACATCATGCCCCCTTTCTAACTTTGCCCACCCAACACCTTTGGTTAACCCTAACCCCCCTGAAATACTAGCCTGATATCACCAGACTCACTCACTTGGTTCCACTTCATTAAGAGAGTCTGGGTGCACTCTATTAGGAAATAATGTTTCCAACTCTAACAACATAATGGCTATAGACTTTGTGTTAAATTTGAAATCATTGGTCCAGCTTAGCCAATCACATTGATCTGTGATTCCTAACGTTTGTTTTGGAAAGTTACCTATTTCTGCCCGTGCCCTATTTTCATCCTTTTATGGGTATGTGTTACTTAATATTCATTTCTATACAAATCATGACCCACCCCCAAAAAAACAAGCACCCACCCCATAAGGGTATCTAAATGATCTCTGTGCCAAAAATAACAACAGTGACTCGGAAGAGCTGAAATGGTGTTTTGGAGCTCCAGTGGAATTTTGATTTTGCAACGGGAATTCTCATTTTAACTGTTGATGTGCTGAGTGAGTGGGCAGAAATAAGTATAAGTATATATACGTTTTTTGTCTCTGCATTTAACCCAATCGGTGAATTAGTGAAACACAAACAGCACACAGTGAACACACAGTGAGGTGAAGCACACACTAATCCCAGCGCAGTGAGCTGCCTGCTACAACGGCAGCTTCGGGGGAGCAATTGAGGGTTAGGTGCCTTGCTCAAGGGCACTTCAGCCGTGGCCCACTGGTCGGGGCTCGAACCGGCAACCTTCCGGTTACAAGTCTAGAGTGCTAACCAGTGGGCCACGGCTGCCCACCATAATGGGGCACCCAAATAGGGCCAACCATAACCAAATAGGGCACCCACCAGCCTGTTGTTCAAATCTACACACTTATGGCTACTTAGCAATGCAAGGTTCATCAGTCAAATATTTTGAAGTATTAAAAAACAAATTTTCAAACGAAAGGGGTGTAAATTGATATTTTTACCATTCCTACTTTGGCTGACCTTCACAAACAGATCATAAATCACATTGGCAGTCAGGAAACAATCTATTTACCTGTGTATGAATTTACACAGTCTTTAAACTGCAATTTTGTTATGTTTGCAGACGTTGCAACTAGCACAGCCAAACTAACGTCACTGATTGGCCCGCTATCCTGATGGATACATAAACGCATTGAAGGGAGTCAGACTAGCTTTTTTTAGTGATGGAAATGAGCTGCAACACAGGCGGGCAGGGCCAGGCTACTGAAATACCCTAATTGTATCTGAACACATCAGCAGTCAACTGAAGCTACAGGTGCACACTCACAACATAGCATGTTACACAGACAAACCAAGCTACAGGTACACACACAGCATAGCATGTTACACAGACAAACCAAGCTACAGGTACACACACAGCATAGCATGTTACACAGACAAACCAAGCTACAGGTACACACACAGCATAGCATGTTACACAGACAACAGAAGCTACAGATACACACAACAGCATGTTACACAGACAACAGAAGCTACAGGTACACACAACACAACAGCATGTTACACAGACAACAGAAGCTACAGGTACACACAACACAACAGCATGTTACACAGACAACAGAAGCTACAGGTACACACAACACAACAGCATGTTACACAGACAACAGAAGCTACAGGTACACACAACACAACAACATGTTACACAGACAACAGAAGCTACATGTACACACAACATGTTACACAGACAACAGAAGCTACAGGTACACACAACATGTTACACAGACAACAGAAGCTACATGTACACACAACAGCATGTTACACAGACAACAGATACAGGTAACATGTTGCACAGTCACTCCAGTCTCTTAAGCAGGCTCTCATTTAAATGTCATAACAGGCAAAGTGCAAAGTCTAAAGTTCAGCTAAAGCTAATTTAATAAGTTATGAAGATGTAAATACAGTATGTTTGTTTAATTTAATACCATGGCCAAGATCCTAAGTGTAAGCATTAGTGTGTAAGCTCAGTGTTCCTAGATGCCATGCCACACATCCCACCTCATGCCATGTCACACCACACACCCCACGCCACGCCACACACCCCACGACACACCACCTGACGCCACGCCACACACCCCACGCCACACCACCTCACACCACAGCTTTAGTTTGTGGATGAGAAACTTTCACTTCCTCATTCCCTGGGATCCAGCATGTTGTTTTTTGAAGATGGCATCCTTTTATTTTTATTTTTATTATTCATCCTTTATATTTTTGTAAATATTAAATCATACAATTATACTGAGATAGTGCCTCTCCAGGAAAGCAACAGTTCTAGTGTGTGAGTGTGTGTGAGTGTGTGTGTGTGAGAGAGTGTGTGTGTGTGTGTGTGTGTGTGAGAGTGTGTGTGTGTGTGTGTGTGTGTGTGTGTGTGTGTGTGTGTGTTGGGGGGGGGTTCTGGCACAGAGACACAGTGGGTTTCTCTATAAGACGCTGCTGGTTGATAAATTAGTAGCTGGGCAATTCCATGGAAAATTACGTTTTTTGTAACATCCATAACGCCAATAGAATGTGATGGTATGGTATGATGTGAATGATTACATGAAATTTGAGCATTTGCTATTTTTGGCTGAAGAATGTACATGAGAAAAAATGCACAAAAAATGAATGTTATCATTCTCATCATACAAATGCCAAGACATTTCACTGGCGTTATGGATGTGACCAAAAGTCCATTTTCCGTGGAATTGCCCAGCTCCTTTATAACACTGGGTATATGTGTGTGTGTGTGTGTGTGTGGGGGGCTTTCTGTGGCTCCTCGATGGTGTTTTATGCCCCCAACGTCGTCTTCCAGGCAGCGCTGCCACCGCTGACTTAAAGGCACCTAATCCTAAACATAACCCCAACCCTAACCCTAACCCATGCCTAACCCTAGTGCCTTCCAGACAGCGCTGCCTTGAAGACAACGTTGGGGGCAAAAAAAACTAAGAAACATAAAAGAGTGTAACTGAATTCGCACAGACTTTCACACACACACACACACACACACACACACACACACACACACACACACACACACACACACACACACACACAGTGTCCCCGTGCGTGTGTGAGAGCTTTGCATAAGGAGTGTTGTTTTGTGAGAAGTGGCAGAGTTGTGTGACATACCGCGAGTGCCTCATCTTTCTGGAGTGCTCTTAAAGCTGACTGTACTGACCTGCTAATTCCTCAGCATACACACACACATACAGTACTGTACACACACACACACACACACACACTTGAATTTCCCCTGGGGATCAATAAAGTATCTATCTATCTATCT
>NC_063205.1:21169635-21409635 GCF_017589495.1 Alosa alosa | reverse complement strand
AATGAAACCAGGATGATGATACTGCCCTCTAGTGTTGAACAGTGAAAGTACAGCTCATGCTCTCGGTTGTTGGGCAGAATGGGCCTGGCAGCCCATAGATATTAGAAAGCTAGATACCATATTGACTGTCGAGTTCTATTAGGTGGCATCGTAAACGCGGCCGCCATGTTGGTGGGGGCAACAATAACTGGAGGCCAATGGAGAAACACGTGACTCTGACTGGAAATCAAACAGGTATCTCTGATTGCGGCAAGTGTTGCTGTCACTCCTCCATAGACAGTAAACGTGCTGCCCCCACCAAGATGGCGTCGCTATTTATGTACGTTCGGGAGCCCAATGTGGTATCTAGCTTTCTAATATCTATGTGGCAGCCCATGTCCACACAGGATGGTGGCGACAAGGACACACTGAGGTTGGGTGGTGATGGGGTGAAGACACAGCAAACAGCAAATGTGGATTGTGGCGAAAAAAAAGTGCAGATTTATTCAGAGTGCTATAAAAAATATGTGATCTGGCACACACTGCCAACAAAAATTACTTTTGCACAAAAACAAACAAAAATAAACCCAGAGGTTTCTTAATTCTATAGCACAAATTCTAAATTCTCAAATCCAACACTCCGTATACTGTACAACCTGCAGATATTCTATCTATCACAGACACATTGAAATATAGTTCAGCATACATTTCAGGACGACTACTAATAATAACATTAGTATTTGCCTATAATTAAATAATAACTACATTGCAATACAGACAATCATTTTGTATTGTGACAATAGCTTCCTCTGCTCAAATCACACTTTCCCCTGTCCCAAACAGGAATAGACTAACCATTTCTATGGGGCTCGTGTTCCTTGGGGAACTACACTTAAGAACAAAATTATTCATACCCCTGGCAAATATTAATTTGATGTTGATTTTCTCTTGACCAATATGTTTGTTCTGACTGAACATGACACTGTCACATCCCAAAAGGTAGATAATGTGGTAGAAACATGGAATCAAAAAAGAAGCATTTTTATCATTTTTTTTACATTTTTATGAAAAATGGCATGTCCAAAATTATTCATACCCTTTTTAAACAATCACTAGAAACATCTTTATTTGCCATCACAGCTCTCAAATTGATTCATATAATACCTACCAATCCAAAATGATTCTAGACCACACCTTTTTAGCAGCAATCTGGGTTTTGAGGCAGGAACGATTATTTGCCATCACTCTGGCCTTGTGTTCACTTTTTTGAAAGAGTGAGGTCTGGACTATGGCTGGGCCACTCTAAAATCTTGATATTGTTCTCTGTTAACCATTTCTTGTCTTGTTTGGCTGTATGTTTTAGATCATTGTGTGGTTTAATGGTCCAATGCCGCCTATTGGGACAAGTCTCTCGTCACACTGCCTGATCTTTTCCTCTAGAACCTTAATGTGGGTGGGGCAGCCGTGGCCTACTGGTTAGCACTTCGGACTTGTCACCGGAGGGTTGCCGGTTCAAACTCCGACCAGTAGGCACAGCAGAAGTGTCCTTGAGCAAGGCACCTAACCCCTCACTGTTCCCCGAGCGCCACTGTTGTTGCAGGCAGCTCACTGAGCCGGGATTAGTGTGTGTTTCACTAATTCACGGATTGGAATAAATGCAGAGACCAAATTTCCCTCACGGGATCAAAAGAGTGTATATACTTATACTTACTTACTTATGTAGCCTCTTGTTTTAGTGTTACCGTTTACTTTGAGAAAGTCACCAGGTCCCCTACAATCCTACAGCTGCCGACTGAAATTGAAATGAGTTGATGGTCATATTCAAAACTATGAAATTTAAATATGACTGTCAACTCAGTCACTCAGCAAACATAGGAGGACATCAGAAAGATGTGCAGTGGTCTCTTTGTTTTCCCAGAGCTGTATAAAGCAAATCCATGCACTGTGAACTTCCTCATCTGTGTGCTGACCAGGCCTGGTGTATAACGTGGTGTGGCGCGGTATTACATTACAGGTTTTTTTTTCCAATTGCTAAAACACAATTTTGCAAACTAGACTGGTTTTATCAAAATTCACACACAATTCACAAAACCACACACCCAAAACTGCAAAATACCTCATATATCTATATATAACAAAAAGTTGAGTGTGTTCCCTCCTCAACGACTGTGTACGGGCCAGATAAGCTCTCAAAGCCCTGACGCTCTGCCTGTGAGGCAGCAGACGGCTGGAATTGGGTCAGCTCCAGAACCTGGTTGATAGACTGCTGATTTAGAACCTTAGGCAGGAAGGCTGGATTAGGCCAAAGTGACACGCCAGTGCCCCCTGCCTGCCACCTTAGGCAGTCTTCGCTGACGGAGAGGGCGCACAGCTCCCCGACGCGCTTGGCTGAACAAAGAGCCAGGAGAAAGCAAGTTTTAAGAGACAAAGATCGCAGATCTGCATCTAAAATGGGCTCATACGGGCCTTCAGTAAGTGACCTTAAAACAGTGGGCAAATCCCAGTTCGGTGCCCGTGCGCACTGGGCGAACCGGGCGGGCCCCTTTTAAAAAACTGACCAATCAGTGGATGCCTACCCAAGGGTCTGTTATCCGCACCCTGGTGAAAGGCTGAAATGGCCGAGGCATAAACCTTCACAGTACTGACCGCCTTGCCTTGATCCAAATAGGACTACAAGAAGCGCAAAACTTGTGGCACAGGGCAACCGCTGGCTCAAGACCCAAGCTGGCACACCAATCCGAAAAGATCCTCCACCTGAGTGCATAGCAAGCTCTAGTAGAAGGAGCCCTGGCATTGTTCAGAGTCTCTAGCACAGACTCAGCTAGATGTTCAATGACGGACTCTGCAGGGGCCAAACCCACAGGCGCAGGGCACCTGGGTTCGGATGCCAGATCTGCCCGTCTGCTTGGGACAGAAGATCCGCCCAGCAGGGTAACTGCCATGGCTGATCCTGCAGGAGCCTGAGAAGGTCTGGGAACCAAGGCTTCGCCGGCCACCGTGGAGCAACCAGCAGAACTGTGTGTTGGCCCTCCCTGATCCTCCACAGGACCTGAGGTACAAGAGGGGATGGAGGAAAAGCGTACAACAAGCCTGTCGGCCAGTCTTGTGACAGAGCATCCAGGCCCAAACTGCCTCCCTGTCCAACGAGAGAGTACCACTCTGGGCAGTGAGTCGTTTCCGCCGACGCAAACAGGCCCACTTGTGCAGTCCCATACTGAGCCCAGACCTGGCTGACCACCTCTGGGTTCAATCTCCATTCCCCCGGGAGTGGCCCGGTCCTGGAGAGAATGTCTCCAGGCACCGCCTGGACCTTGTGCCGCCTTGGTGATTGACATGATACACCGCCGAGGTGCTGTCTGTCCTCACCAGAACATGTTGGCTTCGCAACCCTGGCAGGAACCTCTGCAGGGCGAGATGGATGGCCTTCAGCTCGAGGGCGTTGATGTGCTCTGGCGTCCAGGAGGGAGGCCACACCCCTCGCTGACAGCCCTTCCCAGACAGCTCCCCAGCCTGTCAGAGAAGCGTCTGTCGAGATGACTTGCCTCTTGTGAGGAAGGCCCCCCAGTGGAACACCCTGGTGCAAGAACCTCCTGTCCCTCCAAGGGCCTTGGGCTCGGATGCAAGCAGGAGACACCCGCAACTTCACATGCCTGTCGTCTCTCGGGTGGAGCTGAAAGGCATTGAACCAACACTGCAGGGGGCCTGCCTTCAGCAGGCCCAATGGCAGTACCGCAGCTGCCGTGGCTATTAAGCCCACGAGCCTCTGGACTTTGTGGGCGGTGACCAGTCTGCCCAGCCGAAAGCCTGTCAGAGCCTCGGTCAAGCTGTCTGCCCTCCGTGGAGTGAGATACGCCGTCATGCTGACCGAGTTGAGGAGGACACCAAGGAAATCCGCCTGCTGGCGGGGCTGCAAATTGCTTTTTTTCCAGTTGACCGTGAAACCCAGGGCCTGGATATGGGTCAGAATTGCTTCGGTGTCGTGCACCACCTGCACCTGAGATGGGGCACAAATTAGCCAGTCGTCCAGGTACGGTAGGATCTTTAGGCCCTGGACCTGGAGGGGGGCTAGCGCGGCTGCCACCACGCGTGTAAAAATTCTGGGGGCCA
This sequence comes from Alosa alosa, assembly GCF_017589495.1. Classification (NCBI taxonomy): domain Eukaryota; kingdom Metazoa; phylum Chordata; class Actinopteri; order Clupeiformes; family Clupeidae; genus Alosa; species Alosa alosa. The sequence continues at coordinate 21,405,549 of NC_063205.1, read as the reverse complement.
GTGAAAGGCCAAATGGGAGGACCTGAAACTGGAACACCCTGCCTTGGAAGGCGAAGCGGAGGAAGGACCTGTGTGCTGGGCAGATAGAGACGTGGAAGTACGCGTCTTTTAGATCCAGAGATGTAGACCACTCCCCTTCCTGGATGGACCGAATCACTATTCCAGTGTGGACCATTTTGAATAGCAGCACCTTGAGGTACTGGTTCAAGGGCCTGAGGTCTAGGAAGGTCACAGGCTGCGCTGCAGGGGCTGTCGACATCCTCCAGGAGGTGGGCGGCCCCAAGGCAAGCAGGACACTCTCTATGCCCGTCATTGGGGACCATCGTGGCCCTGTAGACTCTGCAGTAGTGTGCCGCCATAGCCTACCACAGAAAAACACAATGCAATACAATACAATACAATACAATAAGGCACTTACCTTGGCCGTTCAACGCACTGGGTCTGCAAGCAGCAGCCCGTAAAAGAGATACACCAGTGGTGTAATACCCGTGCCGCGGGTGGCCTGGAAGCAGCGCGGGACACGCAGCAGGCTCACACTGGCCCAGCTAGCTGCGGACAGCGGCGACGGGGTATAAAACAGATGTACAAAGAAGGCGGTCACCAGTGCGTGAACGCACCCGCCGACGTACACTAGTGGACAACTGGCAAAGAGACACACAGCAGCCCGCACCTCGTGCAAGACTGCACCTAGCAGGCACAAACAGCTAAACTTACCTTTGCAAGTAGCCTAGCACACAACAACAAAGCTAACAAGAAGCACCCAGTAACATTAGCGCCTAAGCGGCCGAGCACATACGCGCTGATCAGGCCCACACAGGTTCCGGCTGCCAGAGCAGTAAACAGAAATAATAATGGTGGCCCACGCCGGTGCGCGAACGCACCCAGCAGACTCACACCAAGCCCAACTAGCCGTGAACAGCCAGATAAGGTACACAGTAGTTAACAAACAACAACCCGGAAACCTGGCACACACAAAAGGGAAAATAACACCAAAACGGTGGCCCGCAGCAGTGCGTGAACGCAGGCAGCAGGCTCACACTAGCCCCTCCGCCGTGCGGTATGGGGTGAACTCAGGAAAGACGTCAACAAGTTAAACAAAGTTAAACAAAGTTAAACGAAGATTTCCTGAAAAAAAAACACAGGTTACAGCCACATGCAGACTAACAAACACAGTCAAGCAAGAAAGCAGTGAAAATACGTACTCACGTCTCACAGGTCTCAGATGAGGCGATCAAGGTGAGAGACTGAACCGGGCAGCAATCTCCGCTATTTACAAGCTCGAGTCGTTCTGCTTCCGGAGGTCATGGGCATGACTTTGTTGACATATGGTCTCGGTGATAGGCAGAACGAAGGAGATCATTCCTTTTTTAGACCGTAGTGACGGTCAGAGTGAGGTCGAAACAGATCGAAGTCCATGGAATCCAAGCTGCCTAGAAGCGTGAATAAAATTTAAAAAACCCAGGCTATAGTGCAACATATGCACAACAGATATATTTACATCAGAGTGAACAAAAATATGCTCACAAAAAAAAACAGTAAACGAAAGAAAATTGCAGAAAAATGTTTGAACTGCCATGAACTCCTCTACCAGCTCTCACTCTTCCTCTACATTAGTATTAGTTCCACTGTGCATACACATTTGAGTCTTGCTGTGGTTGATGGCACAAAATAAATCAATTTGATATCGGATCGCCCCGTATTACCACCAGCCCTGTGTTTCCATCCTCTTACGTGTATGTGTCACTTACTATTCATTTCTACACAAACCAAGACGGCGGATTCCTAAAGAAACGCAAGTACCCACACCATAAGTGTATCTAAATTAGTACCAAAAATTTACATTTTACCGTGACTCAAAGAGCTATACCAGGCCAGCACTAACCTCCGGATAGTTCAGGCAGTAAATACCCCGGTAAGAACCAAACCAGATTTTGTTCAAATCTACACACCTATGGCTACTGAAAAATGTAAGGTTAATTTATCAAATGTTATTTTAAAGTATGAAAAAACATCGTTTTTTTAGAATTTTCGGAAGAAATGTGTGATAAATGGAGGTGTTACGATAACTCAATAGATGTTCTGGAGTGAGGCTCGTCTGTGGAGGGTGACAGGAAGTGTCCACCACATCATCTTGTTTATTGCCACTTGTATTCACATCTAGATGGTTTGTGTGTGTGCGAGTGTGCCAGCGTGTGTGTGCTAAGGCCATGCGTATTTCTATACAGCAGTTTTAAAAGACAGCTACTGTGTGTTTGTTTTAAAAACATCTTATTGGATTTGTTGATCATTTAGGCAGAATGATGAACTTTGCTGAACTGATTTTCATCCTGACAACTGGACTTGCCTTTGGACAGGTAACCACGCCACCGATGACTTTAAAAACATGATTATGTACATGATTAACACAATACACAGGAAAGACTTGGGGGAAATTGGGGAAAGTACCTGCGTTTCCTTATTTGAGTTGATGTTTCATTTTGGTTTTAGTTCTTCCTGAAGCACTGTCAAGGTTACCCAACGTCTGGTCAATAATGTTTTTCAAAAGGATCATGTAGCATGCAAGGGTCACCCCTTTCTGTGTGTTAACAATTGTGTAATGTTTGATTTGGGAGAGAACCTGAGTTTTCCTTTTGAGTTGATGATTCATGTTTCATTCATTCATGTCCCCCCCATCGTATTAGTTAAACTTAGTGGGCATTCAATAGATCAGCAAAACTAGAAGGAAGGTCTTGTACCTCCCCTTCCTTTTGCGACAGTATAAAATAATACCTCCACACTGACGAAGGTACTGTAACTTGCTGTATGTCTCCTCCAGGTAAGATTTGTGTGTATTTTCAGGATGTACAGGATTCTTTTTGGATGTACTAATTCCATTGCTGTTGGTTACCATTTTCTCTTACTTTATGGTAAGGGTACATGAATTATCATGAATTCATGTATGACTTAATTCAAAATTATGCATTTCGTTATTTCTTAATTGCATGGACCATCAGGAATGCACATTAGTTCATAGGCAGAAAATATAATCATCATGATTATCATGATAATCACCGTACCTAATGCTTTAGGCTACGTTAAGACTGCAGGCAAAAGTGGCCCAAATCTGGGCCAGGTCAGACTTCTTCAGAAGTAGTGTGAACACTCAAAAATCTTGCCCAGATTCCATGTGTGTTATCCACTGTCTTGCATTCAACCCCCTCCACATACATGAATGTATAATGTAACATTGCACATTGTTCATTAGAAGATACTTACAGAGTATACTGTCACATTGACAAGAAGACAAAACTGTTTTGACTATCTTAACATAAACAATGGCATCATGACTTGTCATTTTGATTGTACTGATGTTTCATTAATATTTGCTTTTCAGGCATAAACTAAGCATTTTGAGCAAGATATGTGCTTTCGCATTTTATCCACTATGTAGTGCAGTTTGCACTTATTGTTTTGTGAAATGCACTAACTGTTGTGCAAATGATTATTATGATTTGAGAAATGCACTAAAGCAACTGAGTAAAACTGTAAGATGATTCACTCTTGGCGTCCCCCTACAGTTGGGGCTATGTTGCTACCCAAACACAGAAAGTTGCTAGGCTGGTAATCGCCTCTAGAGGGCCGCTAACACAATGGCAGAAGTGCCGTTTGTCAAGTTATGTGCCATGAAAATGATTTTGGAAACGTAATGTTAAGGTAAAAAAAAAACTCTTAAAGGTGCCTTTAAAAAACACTTTTTTTTTTCATTTAAATTGAAATTGAACCTGCAAAATCTTACAAGATAATTTTTTGCAAACATGATCCTGGACATGCTGCAGAGAAGCGAAGACAACGAGGATGATGATGGTGAAGATGGCCTCACCTGCACTGATTCTTATCTTCACAGCTGGAGTTGCCCTTGGACAGGTAAACTGTGTTGCCATAGTATAGCACACTTGGGCACATCACCGTCTTTTCATTCATGTCTCAGATAACCAAGTCTCTAATAAGGGCCGATGATGTACTGTTGCTTCAGGATGAAAGACAAGCAGTCGAAGGACAGGCGCTTCCACTGGATATGGCGGTGGATTCGGTTGATGACCAATACCAGGGTTGTAGGGACAACATGGCAGAATTGGTGAAGACTGAATTTCTTCCACGTGAACTTCAAAACACGACAGTCTTTGGTAAAGCATGGAGAAACATAGAAACAAAGAACAATCTCTATTATTGTGACAACGATGTCTTGTCAAGGAACCATTGCATTGCTCTGTATGTGTACACTGATAATGATGTATATGCTGATTTCAATCAGGCTGATCGTAAAGGTAAACACAACTACACTACCGGGACTTATGAATGGTACTCACTCCAGTTTTACTTGACGGAGGCTGTCCAGATTCTAACAGGAAAACAAAATAACTGCAAAATAACATATCGTGGTACAAACCTCACTTTTGATAAAAGAAATGTTCTAGACAAAGTGGTCCGATTTGGCTCATTTGCATCCTCTTCTTTTGTTCTTGATGAAGCACAGAAATTTGGAACAAAATCTTGTTTTAATATCACTACGTGCTATGGTGCTGCAATGCAGAACTATTCCAAATATTCTTACGAGGAAGAGGTATTAATTCCTCCATACGAGAAGTTCATTGTCACTGATGTCTTAGAGAAAACAAAATATCCTGACCTCTGGTGTGACACTGTGTATGTGCTGAACAGCACTGGAACCAGAAGTGACCTGAACTGTGCCGTAGCAACAATACCAACAACAACAACAACAGTATCTGGCCAATCTCTCCCCTTGCATCTGGCAGATCAGTCTCTCTGGGTGGCCAGTCTGTGTGTCATAGCTTTATTTCAGACTGTTATGCAGTAGGTAGTGGGGAGCTTGCACACCTTGATAAATTATACTACAAGGTGCAGCTGTTATTCAGTAGGTAGTGGGGAGCCTGCACACCTTGATAAATGATACTACAGGTGTGCAGCTGTTATTCAGTAGGTAGTGGGGAGCCTGTAACAGGATGTCTTTGTACTTGTACTCTGCACAATGACAATAAAGTTGAATCTAATCTAATCTAATCTAATACACACACACACACACACATACCTCTCACTATCTGTATATGCATGTGTGTGTGTGTGTGTGTGTGTGTGTGTGTGTGTGTGTACTTCACTACACTACAAAACATGTTCTCACACTGAATAGTTGCAGAGAGGAAAATGAAATCATCTCACAATGCAACAACAGCACCCCCACACACACACACACACACACACACACACACACACCACACATGCATGCATGCACACACACTCACCACCGCACTTTAAAAAGCGTGGGAAAATAGTTTGTTTCCTGTTCATGACCTGAGAGATGATGCAGCCGTTTACAAGACTCACTAGAACAGTAGGCTGCACTAGTAGAAATCTCCTCCTCATCTCTCCTCCTCATCTGCTGTTCTACTGTGCCTCCATACAGGTAAGCCACCCCATAAAATTAATATATAATACAGTATATAGAGACATTTTTTACTATGATGTAATGTAAAATATGTGATGCGATCTGGGAAAACCCTTCACATTTTAAGTGCAATTTTACCAACTTATGATTCTGATACCATCCTAGCAGCATTTTGGGAGGATGGGATCCAGCATTTTGCTTCTCAAAACAGCTTTAAGTGAGACAAAAACGCTGGGGTACTTTTGGTTGGACCAAAACCAAAGCGAGACATTGTTCTTTTGTTCTTAGTAATCTGGGGAACTTGGCACACGGTCAAACCAAAACTAACAAGCCAGTCGGTGTCATCTTAGATGCAGAATTAAGTTTTAAGCCCCATATCAGTAAAGTTACTCAGACAGCCTATTCCCACCTGAGAAAAATTGCCAAAGTGCGGCCCTTTTTAACTCAACAAGATGGACATATAAAAACATATAAAGAAATTGGCACTCATACAGAACTCTGCGGCTAGACTTCTAACTAAGACCAAGAAGAGAGAACACATCACCCCTGTGTTGACTGAACTGCACTGGCTCCCTGTTTGGAAGTGGAGAAGCTGCTTTTATCCATTATGCCCCAAAACTATGGAACACCCTGCCTCTGAACATCAAGCAGGCGAGTTCAGTAAATATTTTTTAAAAAGATCTGAAAACATACCTGTATAAGAAAGCCTTTAGTTAACTCATCTTATCTTGTAGACTACTTTTTAAGGGAAAGGCAGAGAGCAACTGTGAGAACATACTAAGGCGCTAACCCATAGAGTCCACATCAACAGGCCTAAGCATTTGTTAGCCTAAGGATTTGTTATATATATATATATATATATGCTAAGTATCATATGGATCATAAATCATATGGATCATAAACGGCCACAGCAATGAAGGGAAATGACTGATAATGACTGACTCCTCTTTATTATTGTCTTACACGTTCCAAATGTAAAGTACTTTCAGCTGCATTCTGTATATAAATACAGATTTGCTATACAAATCAAGCTTATTACAAATAAAGCTTATTGTGATAGGAAGTGTCATTTTCAGTTTACTGCCTCTTGTATTCACACCTTACTATTGTGTGTATATATGTGAGTGTGTGTGTATGTGTGTGTGTGTGTTTGTGTGTGTGCATGTGTTTGTGCGTGTTTGTGTGTGTGTGTGTGTGTGTGTGTGTGTGTGTGTGTGTGTGTGCATGCACGCTAAGGCCATATGTAATTCTATACAGCTGCTCTATACAGTTACAGCTACAGTACATTACAGTATGCCGTTACAAGTATGACGTTATCAGCTGTGTGCTTGTTTTTAAACATCTTGTTGCGTTTGTTGACATCATTTAGGCAGAATGATGAACTCTGCTTTTCTCATTCTCATTCTCATTCTGACACCTGGAGCTGGCGTTGGAGAGGTAATCTCACCTCTAATCACACACAAAAAAATGATTACGTATCAATATGGTTGTATTCATGAGTTAATCATATGTGTGTTGGGTTACTTGGGTCTTGTTGCTGCAGGTGGAGTATCCATTGGACACGATGGAGATGTCAGTTGATGATCAGTACCAGGGCTGCACAACAAATATGTCACACTTGGTAGAGAATACATATCTAAAAAAGGAACTTGAGAGAACAAAGAACTTCAGTGCAGCTTGGAGTGAAGGCCAGCAGTGGTGTTCCAGTAATAAGAAAGGAGATAATTTGGGAGGAATTAATTACTGCACTGCCTTGTACGTGTATACTCTACTTGACCCACCGATATATAAAGCTTTCAATACTGACACTCGTGGTGGGAAAACTCAATACACAGGACAGACATATCAGTGGTATTCTCTTCACTTTTTGTTGACACGTGCAGTACAAGTTTTGAAGGATAGAGAGAGGAAAAATGGAACTGAATGCAGATCAGTGTATCGTGGTACAGGGGTTCCATTTAAAAAATATGTTTTGAACAAAGAGATTCGATTAGGCTCATTCACATCCTCTTCCCTCAAACTCAACGTGACAAAGAGTTTTGGAAATGTATCGTGTTTTGAAATCAACACATGCCATGGTGCCAACATCACAGAGTATTCTGCCAATCCAGATCAGGAAGAGGTACTGATTCCTCCATATGAGACGTTTAACGTCTCTCAAGTCTCAGAGAAAAGAAACAATCCTGGCCTGTGGTGCAACACTGTGTATAAGCTGCAGAGCACTGGGATCAAAACCAACCTGAACTGTTTTGGGGTGTCAAATCAGGCTTCAGGCAAATCTCTGATTTATCACACATATGTGTTGCCAGTCATGATTTCATTATTTTCTTACTCTGAAATACTATGCTGATCATTTCCTTTTACCAACATTTTAACCACTCAGTTTATTTCAAATCTTAAAAATATGGAGGTCAAAATATGAAAGGCCTAATCATTCACCTTTCTGATAATCCAGAACATAAAGGTACCTGGATGATCTGTATTTTTCTGATAGTCTGTAACATGCAGTGTAGTATCATTTAGACTGGGTGATGAGTAGTTCATGTTTGTGATAATGTTTCATGTATCAGTGTGTTCATGTATAGACTGGTCAGTCTGTCTGTCCTTTGCTCTGGGAGATGGCAACTCTTAGCATGGGTGATTAGCAGTGTTATTTCCCATACAGAAATTAAGTTTGTCTTATATTGTATTTTTTTAGGCAGTACACGATTCTCCTCCTTTATTATACATGTCATCACATTCCTCCTAATTTACTGTCTGATTTGGGCCTGCAATCTTTATCTTGTTTTGGTACGGCAATCTTCATCTTATGTTTTTTGGTACGGCAATCTTCATCTTATGTTTTTTGAGACTGCAATCTTTATCTTATGTTTTGGGACTGCAATCTTTATCTTATGTTTTCGGGACTGCAATCTTTATCTTATGTTTTTGTTTGTTTGTTTTGGCTTGCTTGCTTTGGTGTGTATCTTTTCTCTTTAAATCTCTTTAAGTTGTAAGCACTATACTTACAACTAGCCTTGCTAATTCTAGCACTTATCTTATATTTGGGGCAGCCGTGGCCCACTGGTTAGCACTCTGGACTTGTAACCGGAGGGTTGCCGGTTCGAGCCCCGACCAGTGGGCCGCGGCTGAAGTGCCCTTGTGCTGAAGTGCTACCTAATCCCTCGCTGCTCCCCGAGCGCCGCCGTTGAAGCAGGCAGCTCACTGCCCCGGGATTAGTGTGTGCTTCACCTCACTTTGTGCTGTTTGTGTTTCACTAATTCACCGATTGGGTTAAATGCAGAGACCAAATTTCCCTCACGGGATCAAAAAAGTATATATACTTATCTCCTGACTAGAACTGACACCTGACTGTATAAAAACAGCACTCACTGTTGCACCTTTTCTTATTGTACTCTACCTTTTAAATTGTTCTATTATTGTTCGGAGAATTGTTTTTAAAAGCTGTAAACTGTTTACCATGTTGTAAGTCACTTGAAAGTGCGTCAGCCAAATGTAATGTAATGTAATGTACTGTAATGTAATGTAATGTAATAAATTAAATGTGCTATGACACGCATACACGCACATTTGCATACACAGAGAGGAGCGTGAAACCAAAGATTGTCTAATTACAACTACTCACAATGCAGCCCCCCCCCCCCACACACACACACACACACATACACACCCACACACACACACACACACATACACGCACGCACAAACGCACACGCACACACACACACTTCACCACCCCCACAACATGTTATCTCACAATACAACGGTTTCACATCTAATTCACAGCATGAGAAAATATTTTGCTTCCTGTTCCTGACCAGAAACTGTCATGATGCAGCAGTAAAAAGGTCAGTTTACAGTCAGTCAGTTCTCCTGATCTCAGTGCAGCAGTTTATAAGTCACTTGACTTTACACATTGAGTCTGTTTTTTTCTGATCTCCTCGTCTGTTGTCCTACCTTGCCTCCATACAGGTAAGTCATGTGTACTGGTCTTTAGAAAACTCATTTTTCACTTTTACGTAATATAACATATAAAACAAATCCATATACTGAGAACTTGCAGACAAAGAGGAGCTGGCTAGAATCTCCAGATATGCTCCAGTTAGTAATGTTGGATTTCTGACAGAATTAACCATATTTTCACATACGCCATTAAGGTGCATTTTTTATACACCTGTGCCTTCTTTTTAGGAGAAGTATTTCATTTCAGCAGGTGTCTTTCGTTACATCGCAGAAAGGATATTCTAGCCTAAATTTTGACTAGACTGAAAATCTGACATGATATTTACCCAGTTCATTAAATTAGTATTAGTTCCACACATGCATACAAGTGTTATGTAGTTGATGGCACAATGTAAATCAATTGATAACCCAATGGATGTGTTTCGTCATAGTTCTGGAGAGAACATTTCCACATTCATTTCACTCTTGATACGTCTGACCGTAAACGGAAGCTTTGTGCGTGAGGCCCCAGAGAGAGGATGAGGGGAAGGCAGACAGCAACTGTGGCCCCTCAGTGGAGGGTGACAGCCCCGCCACATCATTTCCTGTTTACTGCCTCTTGCATTCACACCTTACTGGTGTGTGTGTGTGTGAGAGAGAGAGAGAGAGAGAGATGTGTGACTGTGGTGTGTGTGCATGCGTGCGTGCGTGCTTGTGTGTGTATGTGTGCGCATGCATACTAAGGCCATATGCAACTCTATACAGCTATTCTTTACAGTTACATTTTTCAAAGATCTTGTTGCATTTGTTGACATTATTTAGGCGGAATGATGAAATCTGCTGTACTGGTTCTCATCCTGACAACTGGAGTTACCTTTGGAAAGGTAACCTCACCATTGATCCCTTGCAAAAACATGATTACGCATAAGATAAAATGACCATATGTGTGTTGAGTTATTCGTGTGTCTTCTTCCTGCAGGAGGAGTACGCATTGGACATGGCGGACAACTCTGTTGATGATCAGTACCAGGAATGCACAGAGAAGATGTCACGCATGGTTGAGAATACTTATCTAAAAGATGAACTGAAGAGGTCAAAGAACTTCAGCGCAGCTTGGAGTGAAGGCCAGCAGTGGTGTTCCAGTAATAAGAAAGGAGATAATTTGGGAGGAATTAATTACTGCACTGCCTTGTACGTGTATACTCTACTTGACCCACCGATATATAAAGCTTTCAATACTGACACTCGTTGTGGGAAAACTCAATACACAGGACAGACATATCAGTGGTATTCTCTTCACTTTTTGTTGACACGTGCAGTACAAGTTCTGAAGGATAGAGAAAGGAAAAATGGAACTGAATGCAGATCAGTGTATCGTGGTACAGGGGTTCCATTTAAAAAAGATGTTTTGCACAAAGAGATTCGATTAGCCTCATTTACATCCTCTTCCCTCAAACTCAACGTGACAAAGAGTTTTGGAAATGTGTCGTGTTTTGAAATCAACACATGCCATGGTGCCAATATCACAGAGTATTCCGCCAATCCAGATCAGGAAGAGGTCCTGATTCCTCCATATGAGACCTTTAAAGTCACAGAAGTCAACAATCCTGGTCTCTGGTGTAAAACTGTCTATAAGCTGCAGAGCACTGGGATCAAAAGCAACCTGAACTGTTCAGAGGCGCTAACAAGCAAGGCTTCGTCAGACCAGCACATCGACGAACTTTGATTTGGTACACATCCGCCACCGCCTTTTAGGGGAAAGCAGATCGCTTTGATTGAGTGGAAACCAATGGAGCAGCATCAACGTGGGGAGGGAAAAGGGCTAATGGGAGTCAGGTTTCTGGTTGATATACAAGGATACAAGGATACAAGGAAGTTTATTGTCACATGCATATAGTTACTGGATGTAAGAAATGCAGTGAAATTATGTCTGGTGTCAGCCTATTTGTGCATTTATTGGGGGGGGGGCAAAAGTGCAGTAGAAGAGGGGTTTAGTAGATTAAGTGGCAAGGGCTGCATAAGAAAGGTGGGGGGAGGATTGGGATTGGGGGCACCAACAAGGAGCACCAAGAGCAACAGGGGCAAGGAAAAACTCCCTTACTAAGGAAGAAACCTTGGGCAGATCCACGGCTCAAGGGGCTAACCCAACTGCCAGGGGTCTTTGTGTGTGTGTGTGTTGGGGGATGACAAGGGGAGATGGGATAGTGTGCTGGGTATGTGGGGAGAGGGCAGTGTGCAATATGTCATGAGACAATGTGCTGTGTATTGGGGGGGGGCAGTGTGCTGTAAGTATGTTGCGGATGTGTGTTGGAGAAGCTTCCTGATGAAATAATGTGCTTAATGGACTTACTATTGCAAGCAGAGTACTGTATGTATGATGTATGTGAGTGATGACAGTGAAGATGTGTGTGTGGGTGGGAGGGGAGTGGAGCAGTGACTGTGTGTGAATGTGTGTAGTGTGTGTGTGGGTAGGTGGGGGCAGTGTGTTGTAAGTATGTAGAGGATGTGTGTTGGAGAAGATCCTGAAGACAATGTGCTGTGTATGTAGGGGGCAGTGTGCAGCAAGTATGTAGAGGAGGCTTACTGTAGCAAGCAGTGTGCTGTATGTATGTATATTTTACATATATATTATTATTCGGCTACTCTCATTTTGCGTTCATTGACTGTGGTTTGTGTTGCATTCATTAATCGACTTGTTAAGAAGTCCTTCCTCAAGTGGCCGCGACAGAAAGATCGCTAAGGCCTCTTGCACACTGTCTCCACGGCGTGAGCGTGCACACTGTCTGTGTGACATGCACGTCTCAGACGTCTCTTTTAATATTCAGCGGGGCCGCCACAGTGCCGCAGGCATTGTGCAAACGGCCTAAGGGCTGTTTCAGGCACGTTTCACCCCGGGTTCATGGTATGAACGCGGCGTGTCTGCTGCGTGTCAGTTGCGTGCCGCTCACCAGAAACGTGTCTGACGCTGCGCTGCGGCGGCCTCGCTGCCAATTAAAACGTCTCTACATTTTTTTTCTTTACTGTTTTGAATGGAAACGCTTCCAACACGCTTGCGTGTCTCATGAAAAATAGGCGTCGGTCCTATTCCTTGCATGCACTTGTTTTCGGCGTGGCTCGAGCTGTGCCTGAGACGTGCGTGTCACGCAGGCGGTGTGCAAGCTCTAACCTGTTAACATGGGAGCCGAAATAAAAACGGACACGCAACGCAGCTGACACCCTCACGCCACGCACCCGGTGTGAAACGGGCCTCAGACCAGGTGTGTGGCGTGAACATCGCATGTCTGTTATGTGTCAGTTGCGTGGCGGCTGCGTGCCAGTTTTCTATGTCTTTGCTTACAAGAAACGTTTGACGCTCACTCCATGCACCCGGTCTGAAACGACTGTCTTGCTCTTAAACTGCACCAATTAACGTAATTATGCTCTCCTGTTAACTTCGGGAAATAGACCCTAGGTTGTTTTTGCTCCTTTCCATTTCTGTTAGGCTATTTGCAGGTGTGCCCATTCACGGGATACTAAACGTCATTAACCACCTTAGTCCAGACTAGAAGATTGGAAACTTATCATGGTTTAAACTTACATTGTACTATGTCAGAACAAGTCGTAATTTTGATGTTGGTTAGTTGAACAATGCATCATACCACATTAGTAAAAAGCTAACCTCCGTAGTTGTACAGGAAATGCACCCCAGACTGGGTGATGAGTATTTAAGTTGTAAGTTATATTGTATTGTGTTGTAATTTCTTATGTAGTATATGGGAACATCGGCCCTCCCTGAATTCTCTGTTTTGGCTTGTTGTGTACTTATTCTCTTTACTTTGATGCACACTGAGTCTTTCAAATAAATGTGCCATTATAAACTTGACTTGAGTCTCAAATGGCATTAACATTGGGATCCAGATCATCCAACACACATGCACGCACACACACACGCTCAAGCACGCACGCACATACATACACACACACACACATACAAACACACACACACACACACACACACACACACACACACACACACACACACTTCACCTTCTACATTACAGTCATCCTCTCTCTATATGTTATTTCATAATATGTAACATGCAGTGTGGCATGGCTGATTTGTAGGCCTATTTTATTATAAATTTCTGATAATCTGTAACATTACATTATATTACATTTGGCTGACGCATTTTTAACCAAAGCGACTAACAACATGGTAACAGATTAAGTTTTAACGCAATTCTCAACAATTTTAGGACAATTTAAAAAACGGTAGAGTACAATAAGAATAAGTGCATCAGTGAGTGCTGTTTTTAACAGTTGAGTGTCAGTTTAAGACAGCTGGTAGCCTGGGTTTTCCCATGCTGCCTTACACGTGCGATTTTATTTACGCTGCTAGGCAGCCTGGATTCCATGGAGCAAATTTTGGCCTCAGTTTGGGGACCAATTACGGTCAAGGGAGGGAGGGCAGCAAGACGATGACGACACACCGAAGCCGTTATGAGCTACGTACAGACGCATTTGTTAGACATTCGTAGCACCCAATAAACGGCTCTGGGCATTCGTAAACCACATTTCAAATACGAGAAAATGAATGTCTAGTTCCCAGACTATCCCATCTCAATGATATGAGGTCTGAGTTAGCCAGGCTAGACGGCTGGTAAGTGCTGGTATCAGCATGACTAAGTGGTGTTATGAGAGGAGATGTTCTCTAAAGAGCTGGGTCTTCAGGAGTTTTTTAAAAATGGAGAGGATTGTCCCTGCCCTTGTAGGAACTGGCAGTGTGTTCCACCAACGAGGAACAACAGATGAGAAAAGTTTGGATTGGCCTGAGCGTACCGATGGTAAAGCTAGACGTCGTTCGTCTGAGGAGCGCAGCGGTAGCGTATGTCTGTATGAGGCCATTCAAGTAGGTGGGAGCAGAACCGGAGACTACTAACATGCAGAGTGGTATCATTTAAACTGGGAGATGTGTAGTTTCTGATGTTTCTGATAATCTGTAACATTCAGTGTGGTATCATTTATACTGGGTGATGAGTAGATCATGTTTGTGATAATGTTTCATGTATCAGTGTGTTCATGTATAGACCTGTAAGTCTGTCTGTATAGACCTGTCAGTCTGTCTTTGCTCAGGGAGATGGTAACTCTTAGCATGGGTGATTACAATGTACAAGTTACAACTAGCAGTGTTATTTCCCATACAGAAATGAAGTTCTATTGTGTTGTGGTGTATTGTATTGTATTGTATTGTGTTGTATTGTATTGTATTTTCTTAGACAGTATATGATTCTCCTCCTTTTCCTATAAATGTCATCACATTCCTCCTAGTTTACTGTCTCTGATTTGGAACTGCAATCTTTATCTTATGTTTTGGCTTGTTGAGTAGGCCACCTTTTCTCTTTAAGTCTACAGTATATAAATGAAATGTGCTATAAATGATTAAAGTAGCATACATAAGATAGCATCGGCGTGTTTTGGACTGTTTGCTGGCAACACCCAGAATGCTGTGCGGGAGGTTTATGGTTTATTTAGGAATTATGTGTGCTGTATACTGGTCTGCGTGTAGCCCTTCTTGGTTCTCTGGTGTGTGAATGTGACTACCCTGTTCGTGCATCGGTGTGTGTGAATTTGCATAGGTGCCAACTCTCACACATTGGCCGTGAGACACACGCATTTTAATAGTTTCACACACTCACACGCCACACCCCCGATTTCTTACGCTGACGTGTCAACACGGTCGGTCAGATGCCTGAAAAATGAGTTTAGCCTATCTAGACCTGTTGTCAGAGACGGTGAGAGGGTTCAAGAGCACCCCCTGTCTGTGGAATTTTCTAAATTTTCTTTCATTTGCGATGCTTCAGAAGCCATCCCAGGCGCATTCCCCCCCCCCGCATTTCCCCGGCTTCAGGTATGCTTTGAGTATTATTGAGTATTTTTCACGCTGAAGTGTCAACCTGGTAGGTCAAATACCTGGCAGATGAGGTTCAACTAAACTAAACCTATACATATGATATCACACATCGTGAACATGAACGAATCTAAGCTTTCCAATGATATTAGCGCCAAGTTGCTGTGATAAATGGTTCCCGAGTGCACTTTAGGCTAATCATATGCATTTTGCACACAGTGCACACCCATTACTCTCGGTTTAATATTTCACTAACCCTTCACACAACACGTGGCAAACCCAATATCAGAATAAACAGCAAACCGTACCGAATACGAGGATATAAAGCATGCCTAGCAACTATAACAACCTGTTAAAATGTAGACCTACCAGAATTCATGAAAGTACGTCTAGTTCATCATTTTATTTAATGGTGTAATATTAGGGCCATTGCCATAGGCTATGGAGCAGGGCCGGTTCTCCACACTAGGCCCAGCAAGTTAATAAAGGCCCCCTCCCCCTATCTCCCCTTCAGTCAAACTTGCGACAGGTAGCCTACAGTTATAGCGACAGCAAGTGCCTACAATTATAAGAAGATGAAGCGGATTTACCCTTCAGGGCATGAAAAACGAAAGAGGAAATTACAGGAGAATGAACAGCGGGAACAACACTCGGGTAAAGCCGTGTTCGTTCGTTTAATGTCGACAAATAATATTACTACGCAAGGCTCCCACCCTCGTATAATGGATCCGACGCCTATGGGGTCAAGTGCCCGTATGCACGCGCTTAGCCTACTCGAGGTGACGCAATGTGACAACGCTGAGCGCACCAGACACCACGCGCAGACAGTCGTAGGCCTGTAGCGAAGTTTGACAAGAAATGGAAGCTACTTTTCTTACAGTTCTTCTAGCTGTTTGCAGGTACGCTCTCTGTAAAGAGGCACACATCTTTGATGGGGATGTTGTTAATTTCGCTGTTGGGGTCGATAAACTGTTAGTCCTCACGGATAGGCCTACTCAGCTTCACCAGATGCGGCTCGACCTCAACCCAGAGACGCGGAAAGAAATATAAAATGCAACAACTTCAAACAAAGTGATGACTTTCTTTTCATCAGTAACGGCGCAGTGATAACATGTGGAACATACGACTGCGGATACTGTGAAGTTCTTGACATCAATAATATTTCCAAGACGATACACAAGGAAACCATGATCGGCATTGGAGCCTATCCAAACATAGCGGTTATTATTGACCATGGACATGGAGATAACAAATACTTAATGGCGGGGGAAAACACAGAAAAATCAGAATGTGAGATCGATGGCCTGGTAACATTGCGGGACACAAAAGATGGACAGTTTACAGGTGGAATTTTCTCTAAAACAGACATCCATGGCAGTGGCGCAAAAAGTGGGTATGCGCTATGCGGCACATAGGGGCGCAGCTCCATGGGGGCGCCAAAGCGATGTTAAAAAAAATAATATATTTGGTATTTTCTATATGTAGCTACTGCTGTCCGTTTCTAAATCATTTCAACATTTTCTCAATGTTCTATAACATTTTAGAGCACTAACAGGCTAGAGTAGGCGCCCTATCTCATAAGATTCCATCATAGAATTTTGACATAGAAGAGGGAGTGGGGGCGCCGTGGACGAACAGATAGGCCTCTGACGAGTAGTGAGTTGCCGTCTATGGAAAAAGATGGATACAGCAAAAAAACCTGTTGACGACTAAAAATAGAAAAAGAAAGAGGGAAAAGGAGATGGCATGTCAAGGGATGCAACAGCAGTTAAATAAGTGGATGGTGAAAGGCAACAGGTAGGATTTAAAGTGATGACGTCTGTACTTGGAGGCTTGCAAATATGAATGTTAACAGACTAACTAGCGTTTGTTAAGCATAATGCCGATTGAAACATAGCCTATTCCATTCAGATAGCTGGGTGGCTACCATGATTAAACTGCACTTTTAATGGCCAACTGCAAACAGAAATGTCATGCTAGCAGCAACATGTTTCCATATCCTAACAATGAAGGCTCCTTGTAATAACTTAATATTGTGTTGTCAATGTGGTGCAAACAAACAAGGCTAGAGTGCCTATCAGCCTTATCCATTGTGAGCAATAGCTGGAAAAAGGACATTATGAGAACCGTTTAGACTCTCTTAAAGTGGCAATGCACCATTTATCAATAGGCTACTTATCAAGTATAACATCAAGTTAAACATTAAATTGGCAGCATTTCTTTAAAAACATATTCAATAGACACTAATGCAAAGTAATAGTGTAAATTGTTGGCCTTTTGTTTTGCTTTAGTTGTTTGTGTTTTTTTTTTTTTTTTTTTGGGGGCAATTGTTGTTGCATACCCCTCAAAAATGGGTAGCTGCGCCCTGATCCATGGGATGCCGTCCGCAAGCATTCACAATATTAGTGGCTCAGGAGTAGAGTTTGTCGATGGCTTCCAGCACACATGCCCATGACCTCGAGGAAGCAGAACGACTCGAGCTTGTAAATAGCAGAGATTGCTCCCGGTTCAGTCTCTCACCTTGATCGCCTCATCTGAGACCTGTGATACGTTGAGTACGTTACTTTCACTGCTTTCTTGCTTTGACTGTGTTTGTTAGTCTGCATGTGGCAGTAACCTGTGTTTTTTCAGGAAACTTCGTTTAACTTTGTTTAACTTTGTTTAACTTGTTGGCGCTTTTTCCTGAGTTCACCCCCATACCGCCGCGGCGGAGGGGCTAGTGTGAGCCTGCTGCCTGCGTTAAGCGCACTGCTTTCGGGCTGCCCGTTTCAGTGTTATTTTCCTTTTGTGTGTGCCAGGTTTCGGGTTGTTGTTTGTTAACTACTGTGTACCTTATCTGGCTGTTCGACCTGGAGTTGGACTTGGTGTGAGCCTGCTGGAGTGCGTTTAGCACCGGCGTGGGCCACCGTTATTATTTCTGTTTACTGCTCTGGCAGCGGAACCTGTGTGGGCCTGATCAGTGCGTATGTGCTTTCGGCAGCTTAGGCGCTAATGTTACTGTGTGCTTCTTGTTAGCTTTGTTGTTGTGTGCTAGGCTACTTGCAAAAGGTAAGTTTAGCTGTTTGTGTCTGCTAGGTGCAGTCTTGCACGCGAGATCACGGGCTGCTGTGTGTATCTGTTGTGTACCCGTTGCTGCTGTCCGCGGCTAGCTGGAACCAGTGTGAGCCTGCTAAGCGTGTCCGCCGCGCTGCTTCAGGTCACCGTGTACTGTATTACACCACTGCTGTATCTCTTTACGGGCTGCTGCTTGCAGACCCAGTCGCGTTAATGCGGCCAAGGTAAGTGCCTTATTGTATTGTATTGTATTGTGTTGTATTGCATTGTGTTTTTTTTTCTGTGGTAGGCAATGGCGGCACACTACTGCAGAGTCTGTAGGGCCACGATGGCCCCAATGATCGGGCATAGAGAGTGTCCCGCTTGCCTTGGGGCCGCCCACCTCCTGGAGGATGTCGACAGCCCCTGCAGCGCAGCCTGTGACCTTCCTAGGGAGGAACGGCTCCGCCGGGCTGACCAGGCATGTGGCCACGTGCGTGGACGGGACAGGCGGCGCTCACCCGACCGACCATCCCACTCTCATAGGCATGGCCGTAAGCATACGCACAAGCGTAAACGGCAACATGAGTCCCCTTCCAGGCATGATCAGGTGGAGGTCCCTGGACCTGCTAAGCGCTCGGCTCCAGCTGCCGTGACCGAGGGTAATGGCACGGAGTCGCTTCAGATTCTCTCAGCTCTCCAGGCTCTGGCTAGGAGGATGGACAGGCTGGAGGGTCTCCAGGGCACGTCATCCCCTTCTCTGCCCCCTGGCCAGGAAGGTCTCTCCCCATCCAGGCCTGAGAGCCATGGTGCGGATGTTGATCTGGGTGATGTGGATGTGCTGTCGCTCCATGCCCCTCGTTCTACGATCGATGACGTAAGCGGGGACGGCCTCCTGGATGAGCTACATTCAGACATGGTGCAGCCAACTGATGAATCCACGGTGCCAGGGGAGGTCCCCGTCGGCTCCTTGATGTCACAGGTGTTGAGTGCCTCCAAGATCCTGGGTCTTCAGGCCCCTATGCCAGACATGGCTTCCCTTGGGGGCGTCTGGGAAGGCGTCTCGCACAGCAGCCCACCACCCTGTATACCTGTGGCAGTGGATTACACGAAGGTGCTGCAGACGGCATGGGGTAAGTCGCTACAGCGCCCCCAGTTCAATCCAGGTTGCCGTCAGCTGGCAAAGGCTGCCTATCCGGCCCGACTCAGGGCTGGGGATATGTCACCCGGTCGAGCAGTCCATCGCCGCCTGGACTTCCCTGGGGCCTGCCAATGCATCTCCCAATCCACGCTGCCAGCGTAAGGAGTGTGCCAAGACGGACCGTCTCATCAGTCACTGCTTTGGCCGCATCAGCACGGGCAGCCCGTATGGGCAACGCCCTGGCCATCACTCTGGCGGCTCTGCGAAAAACGATGAGCCCGGAGGACCATGATGCAAGGGCCCTGGTGGATGCCGCACTGTCAGCCCACTCCCAGCTGACGCGTGATGTGGGGAGTGCTATGGCCTCTGCGGTGCTGTGCCGTAGACAGGTGTGGCTTGCCCAAACCTCTCTCCCTGATGCCATCAGGACAGACCTTTTAGGTCTCCCCGTGGTGCCTGGGCATGTGTTCCATCCAGACTCCCAGGGGGTGCTGGACAGAGTGGAACAGGCTGGCGCTTCTAGAGAAACTGGTCAGCGTGTGTGCCACAGGCGGGCTCCGGTTCCCCACAGGGCAGCATCAGGTAAGTATGGGGGGTGGGGCAGCCCGCCCGAACACCACAGGTAAGTATCAACTATGCTGCCCCACGGGACCCGGCGGCTTTATGCACCAGACCAGGCTCAGCCCCAACTCCCTGGCCCAGAGGGACAGCAAAGACCTCGGCGGGCGCCAGGCAGAGTTGCAGGCAGCGGTGGCGGTCCTGCCCTGGGATCGGGGCTGCACGTCGATTGCCCTTCCCAGCTGTCCAGGACCTCCTGGGAAGGGATTGTGCCAGACTCTTGGGTTGTGGCTACGGTGACTCACGGTTACCGCCTACAGTTTCGACGGCGGCCCCCTACGTTTTCAGGGGTCAAGATGACGTCTGTGAAAGACCCCCTTTTAAATTCCGTGCTTGTCAAGGAGGTCCAGGAGTTGCTTCTGAAAGGGGCCATCTCAGAAGTACCGCTGCACGCACGGCACACTGGGTTTTATTCCAAATATTTTATTGTGCCCAAAAAAGACGGAGGTTACCGGCCGGTCCTCGACCTCAGGCCCTTGAACCAGTACCTCAAGGTGCTGCCATTCAAAATGGTCCACGTTGGAATAGTGATTCGTTCCATCCAGGAAGGGGAGTGGTTTACGTCTCTGGATCTAAAAACGCAGCGTACTTCCACGTCCCTATCTGCCCAGCACACAGGTCCTTCCTCCGCTTCGCCTTCCAAGGCAGGGTGTTCCAGTTTCAGGTCCTCCCATTTGGCCCTTCACTGGCCCCCAGAATTTTTACTCGCGTGGTGGCAGCCGCTCTAGCCCTCCTGCAGGTCCAGGGCCTAAAGATCCTACCGTACCTGGGCGACTGGCTAATTTGTGCCCCATCTCAGGTGCAGGTGGTGCACGACACCAACACGGTTCTGACCCATATCCAGGCCCTGGGTTTCACGGTCAACTGGAAAAAAAGAGCAACTTGCAGCCCCGCTGAGCAGGCGGATTTCCTTGGTGTCCTCCTCGACTCGGTCAGCATGGCGGGCGTCTCTCACTCCACGGAGGGCAGACAGCTTGACCGAGGCTCTGACAGGCTTTCGGCTGGGCAGACTGGTCACCGCCCACAAAGTCCAGAGGCTGTTGGGCTTAATGGCCGCGGCAGCTGCGGTACTGCCATTGGGCCTGCTGAAGGCACGCCCCCTGCAGTGTTGGTTCAATGCCTTTCAGCTCCACCCGAGAGACGACAGGCATGTGAAGTTGCAGGTGTCTTCTGCTTGCATCCGAGCCCTGCATCCTTGGGCCGGACAGGAGGTTCTTACTCCAGGGTGTTCCACTGGGGGCCTTCCTCACAAGAGGCAAGTCATCTCGACAGGCAGCTTCTCTGACAGGCTGGGGAGCTGTCTGGGAAGGGCTGTCAGCGGGCGTGTGGCCTCCCTCCTGGGCGTCAGATCATCAACGTCCTCGAGCTGAAGGCCATCCATCTCGCCCTGCAGAGGTTCCTGCCAGGGTTTCTTGAAGCCAACATGTTCTGGTGAGGTCAGACAGGCGCCTCGGCGGTGTATCATGTCAATCACCAAGGCGGCACGAGGTCCTGGCGGTGCCTCCAGGTGGCGGAGGAGTTGCTGTCATGGGCATGGCCGCGTCTGGCTTCAGTGAGGGCAGTACACGTTCCAAGTGTGGAGAACAGGGCGGCCGACATTCTCTCCAGGACCGGGCCACTCCCGGGGGAATGGAGATTGAACCCAGAGGTGGTCAGCCAGGTCTGGGCTCAGTATGGGACTGCACAAGTGGACCTGTTTGCGTAGGCAGAAACGACTCACTGCCCAGAGTGGTACTCTCTCGTTGGACAGGGGAGGCAGTTTGGGCCTGGATGCTCTGTCACAAGACTGGCCGACAGGCTTGTTGTGCCTTTTCCTCCATCCCTCTTGTACCTCAGGTCCCTGCGGAGGATCAGGGAGGGCCAACACACAGTTCTGCTGGTTGCTCCCACGGTGGCCGGCGAGGCCTTGGTTTCCAGACCTTCTCCGGCTCCTGCGGGGTCAGCCATGGCAGTTACCCTGCCGGGCGGATCTTCTGTCACAAGCAGACGGGCAGATCTGGCATCCGAACCCAGGTGCCCTGCGCCTGTGGGTTTGGCCCCTGCAGAGTCAGTCATTGAACAGCTAGCTGAGTCTGTGCAGGAGACTCTGAACAACGCCAGGGCTACTTCTACTAGAGCTTGCTATGCACTCAGGTGGAGGATCTTTTTTTTAGTTGGTGTGCCAGCTTGGGTCTTGAGCCAGCGGTTTGCCCTGTGCCACAAGTTTTAACTTCTTGCAGTCCTATTTGGATCAAGGCAAGGCGGTCAGTACTGTGAAGGTTTATGCCTCGGCCATTTCAGCCTTTCACCAGGGTCTGCGGATAACAGGCCCTTGGGTAGGCATCCACTGATTGGTCAGTTTTAAAAGGGGCCGCCCGGTTGCATCCAGTTAGCACTGCGGGCACCAAACTGGGATTTGCCCACCGTTTTAATGTCTCTTACTGAAGGCCCGTATGAGCCCATTTTAGATGCAGATCTGCGATCTTTGTCTCTAAAAACTAGCTTTCTCCTGGCTCTTTGTTGGCCAGGCGTTGAGGAGCTGTCGCCCTCTCCGTCAGCGAAGACTGCCTGAGGTGGCAGGCAGGGGGCACTGGCGTGTCACTTTGGCCTAATCCAGCCTTCCTGCCTAAGGTTCTAAGTCAGCAGTCTATCAACCAGGTTCTGGAGCTGACCCAATTCCAGCCGTCTGCTGCCTCACAGGCAGAGCTGCGACAAGTTGCTCACTCTGTGCCCAGTCAGGGCTTTGAGAGCTTATCTGGCCCGTGCGCGGTCGTTGAGGAGGAACACACTCAACTTTTTGTCTGTTATGGGCGGCCGAAGCAGGGACTACCGCTTTCCAAACAGCGGCTGTCGCGTGGCTGGTTGAGGTTATTTCCCATGCCTACCAGGCTCTGGGAATGCCGGTCCCTTCGGGTACAAGGGCTCACTCCACCAGGAGTATGGCTACGTCTTGGGCTGCCCTTAAGGGGTACCAGCAGCGATATCTGTGCAGCGGCTTCATGGGCGGCCTTGCACTTTTACCAGGTTTATAGGGTGGGCGTCCACTTTCGCCCAGCTCGGTTGGCGGCGCTGCCCTCATGTCCGTGACCGGCGAGGTTTTAATGGTTAGCTTAGAGCTCCTCGGCGACTTTTTTGGTATGTGTCATCCCTTTTTGGACCGGAGTGACGGTCAGAGTGACGTCGAAACAGATCGTAAAGTTACGCGTGTAACTATGGATCTGTGAGACCGAGGATGACGCCACTATCCTTGTCGCCGGACCATCCTGAGGCGCTCAAGGTAGGAGACTGAACCGGGAGCAATCTCCGCTATTTACAAGCTCGAGTCGTTCTGCTTCCAGAGGTCATGGGCATGACTTTGTTGACATATGGTCATCCCTCGGTCTCACAGATCCATAGTTACATGCGTAACTTACGTTTTCGACATCAGCCGATCACACACAGCGCCTGTTTCAGGTTTCTGTATCAACAAAGGTGACGCGTGTCAAGATAAAGAAAAGAAAGAGGTAAGAAAATGAAAAGTAGTTATCAATGTCCTTAATGTTGACAGCTACAGTAAGAGCTAAATGTAATTTTGCCGTTATAAAGTCCAAGTGCAATATCCAGTGTGGATAAGCTATGAGCCACATCATGTAATTTGCGTGTTTCTCTTTATTATAGTCTAATAAAATCACGGATAAAGTTCTCAGGCCCGCTGCTGTGGTGTTCAGGAACAGCTCCATCACATCTGTCGCTGCTTTGAAGAGCAACTCCTGGATTGTTCTTTTCTTTGGCACTGGAACTGGACGACTGATCAAGGCTGGTCATAATTTCACAAGTACAACACAGCAAAAGCTTCCTGTTTTTGTTTGTTTGTTAGTTTGTTTAAAGGAGAATTCCGGTGTGATATTGACCTAAAGTGTATTGAAACATGATACCGAGTGTGAACGTATGTCTCATAGCCCATCTCGGCTTGTCCTCTGCACTCCAAAATCTGGCGCTAGTTAGCCGATGCTACCAACAGCTTTTTCAATAGTGGTGCTTCGGCATCGGGCTAGCCATGCAAATAAATCACTGTTTTACACCCATTTACGAGGCTCAATGTATCTCCACACTTCATTGGTAGACTTCCGAGGGCCCTGACATTTAAAACGAGACATTGAGAACTTTGAAAAAGCACTGGTAGTTTACTTACAAGACGATTTCTACAGACAGTATCTTCACGAAGTTTAGCGTTTGCAGCCATCTTGAATTTAGTCACGATAAGTCGAGCAACGAGTAAGAATGAACAGGTATGATAAGGGATCAGATTCCAAAAATAATTCAGAGGAAATGCATGGTTTCCAGTTGCTGCTACTGAATCCATGCTGTTATGAACATTCTCATGCTTTTTAAGACTTCTATTCTCTGTTCCGCTCCAGATGCACGTTCCAGGATGACTGTTCCAGCTCGCACTGGGTCTCTCGGTTCCTGGGAAGTCCCAACAGAGGGACATTATGTCTGTCCACATGGTCAGACGCAGCACTGGGCAGGTAGAGGAGGCTTTTTTTATGAATGATTTAATTGCATAGTTTAATAGTCTTATTATGAGTCAGATCCTGGTATGAGTCTTTGGTTTTCTTGTCTTGTCCCATGTCAGAACATCACAGTGACAGCTGCACCCAACCTGAATGGAGGCATATGTTTCTCATGTGCTTTAGAGAAGTGTGACAGTCTGGGCCCCTCCAACTGTTCCTGCACCTACTAGTGAGAGCTTCCCTGCTTATTACTGCTCCAGTAAACCACAGTGGACAGCTGTAATATATAATAATAATAATAATAAGCTTTATTTGTATAGCACCTTTCATACAAAGAATGCAGCTCAACGTGCTTTACATTTGGAACAAGAAACACAATAATAAAAAACATCAGTCATTCCTCGTCATTGCTGTGGCCATTTATGATCCAATCAGCAACATATCAGAAATATAGAAAAAAACATGTAACACAATAATAGAAAAGAATCAGTAAGTTATCTTCGTTGTAGTGTGTGTGACCCAGAGAGCCTCTGTGTGTGCTAATGTGTGCAGGACTCCGCCTCAGAGTTAGGATCACATTCCAGACGGAGACGCTCACTAAGGACGTGCTTTTGAAAAACTGCTCCAGCATCAGAGGAAGCCCGACTTCTGCTTTGTAAGAAAGCTGTTTTCCTTCCTCATATTCAGTGTGTTTGAAGCAAATGAAAAAGCCCAGAGTTCTTTCAAATATATATATTTTTTTTAATCAATTTTGCAGATTGTGTGTGTGTGTTCCACAGGTGTATGGAGTGCTTCTCTGCAGGGTGTGTGTGGTCTCTCTCAGGTGATGCTTGTACCTGGAGAACAGCATCCTCAGATAACTCAACCAGTACACAGGTGAGACAAGCCTCTGGTACATCATCAACAACAACAACTACAACAGCAGCAGTTCTTCATCTCTTACAATTACTCTCAGATAACATATTGGCTCTTTCTGTCGTCCCTCTCTCTCCCTGGCTAGGATGTTTGCCAAAACTGCCCGTCAGGTCAAAACTACTCGGTAAGTTGCGCCCTCAGCTCCATCTTATGTCTAAGAAGCGCAGGATAGACATGTTACCTGAAAAACAACAGTTGTAAATGGTCACACATGGAGGATCTGATGGGGCATTTGGCTTGACAACAGAACATTTTAACAGGGGTTGCAAATCTTTGGGTGACACACCAAAACAACTTAAATAGAGGCCTAGGCTATTTTTAGTGTCATTTAATTATTTTATGTCAGCCTTTTTATCAAAGAAAAATACTTTGTCTCATGATTGTTTTTTTACTCATGTCACCTGAAGCATGATGGTAGAAATAGTTATTCAAAAGCACAGTTGATCTGTGCATGCCATGACCAACTTTTGATTATTTGATATGGAAAGCAAGTTTATTATTTTGGTCTGCTATTACATTTCAATCATTTCATTTATATTTTAGTATTCTCTCTCTCTCTCCCTCCTCCGTAGTCTCTCTGAGCACCCATTCCCCCACACATGTTCTCTCCTCTTTCCTCAGAAACCAGAGATTTTGTCTCTGATACCAGACAGGGTCTCCCTCAAAGGCACATGCTACGCTCTTATAACTGGAAGGAACCTGGAATCAGTCACAAAGATCGTCTTCCAAGGACTGGACTGCAATCCCAAAGAGTAGGTACCTCTCCTGAAAAAGAATGTTGTCTGAATTGCCCTAGTAATTTAACAATAACAACCTTTATAATAATAATCTTTACCTTTGCCCTGAGGGTTTGACACATAGAAAATCACTTCTCCCAGATAGACTTGTTGAGTTGGAATAAGATTTAACTTATTCATAGATTCCATAGATTAACATTTAAAGAATGAAAAACTCATTGGCATAGGCCCCGACATTGGTGCAGATGTAATTGAATCTATACCTATAGGAGTGACGGCAGATTGCCTTCTGTGGAACAAACAAAAGATTAGATAAACATAATATCTATACAAGGCCTTGTGTAGAGAAAGGATATGGAATGGCAGATGGGGCTTGATTAATTACAGTAATTAACTCCTGAAAAAGAATATCTTGAAATCATACTTACTGTATAGTGATTGGTTATGTTACGACCCGGCTCTAAGCCACAACATAAAGAGGGAGTCGGGACAACAGAGATAACTTTAACCAATCAAGTATTTATTTAAAAGTAACCAAAAGCTATAAATAATAGTGATGGCAGTCTGACACTGAAGCTTCGATACGTGCTTCAAACCATTAACTACAATTCCATTTGAACCACTGCTCCAAAGGTTGCTTTGGTATGGAAAAAGCACGTGACATATGACACCCGAAGCAGAAACTGCTTCATTCTCTGAATGGAATCACCTGAGTGTTTTGCAGCACCACAGCCTCGCGAACCGATCAGGCACGGCCTCGTTTCTAGTCTGAATTGTAGCACGCTCAAAGCATAAAAACTTTAGGCCAAAGCACAACATTGCGTTTGGTTCGTAGCCTCTACTGTGACAAGCATAGTTTGTTCGTATCAATTTATTTTTATTACAATGTAAGAGAGACGTGGGAAAACTTTATTCTGATGGCTCCTGATCTTTATTTATAAAAAGAATGATATCCCATTCTTATTCATGTGCACTACGTATGTGGGGGTGGGGTGGTTAGGTGCGTGCACTAGATTTATTTCACTAGTAAAGCTTCCTGTCCACTTTCTAGCCAGGATAATTTAGATGCAGTCTTGGCTTTTCACCAGGAGAGGTCGCTGTTATTTAAGCTTCAAGTAATGAACCCATTTTCGAATCAACTGTTCAAAGTGGTTCAGTGCTTCACCAAAGCTTCATTTGCCCATCACTAATAAATAACCATTATCAAAAGATGTCTAGGGGAAAGTAAAAGTGTGTATGCAAGTGTGTTCCAAAGTCAGTATGATGTTCAAAGATAGTAAGAGAAGGTGCCAGTGGGCAAGAGATAACCCAAAGGTGCCTGCAACAGAATGTGCCTAACAGAAAAGTGCCCCAAATTAAGAGAGACTGCAAACCCTTAAATACCCACACACTTTTACCAGGCGTGTGTGATTATCTAATTGGGCAAGCTAGGCCTGCATTGCCCATGCAATGGCCATGCCAGGCCTGAAGGGGTCACATGGGGTCGTAACAGTTAGAACAAGATTTTTAATATGATGTCCTACATATAAATTCTTTCAGGCTGTTATATTAATAATAATAATAATAATAATAATAATAATAATAATACATTTATTATGAGAAAAGCGCCTTTCAAGGTACCCAAGTACACTGTACAATTAGGTATAGGCAAGGAAGTACATAAAACATGGAATCACATCCATGGATGGATTCACTGACAGTATGGACGGTACAGTACATTCAGGCAGGGACAATGAGAGAGCAAGCATATAGGAAAGACACAACACTTTTGAAACCACTTTCCTATATACAGACACACAGATACACATACACACACTCAACCACACTTGCACACACTCACACATACTGTCCTACCTGTCTGTACTTTTGACACTCTACTTCCCTGTTTTGTCACATGACCAGGTCCCCAGTGTTGTCCTGTTCAGGTAACTCCAGCTTTGTGGAGTCTCTGACATTCCACATTCCGAGCGGAACCAAAGGTGCCGTGAGAGTGTGTTTGTTGACGCCGGATGCCCAATGCCATGGCAACGCCAAACTCTCCTACGATTCCCAGAATGCACCATGTGACCTCCTGCTAGACTCCTGGTTCCTGGCCCTGCTTCCTCACTGCTTCAAAGTTGTTCTCCTCCTCGGTAAGAGCTTTGTTTTTAAAAGCTTTCACAGAAATATAATATGCAAACATGCTGTGTAGGACAAGAACATCTGTGATGGTCAAACACACACACACACACACACACACACACACACAAAACATAATGGTCACACATTTACTTCCTGTTTCATGTTTGTATGCATAGGTGTCATACACACATACACATACACACACACACCAGCAGCAGCAACTAAAACATATCGTAAAGAAAAATACAGACAGCCCAGAGTGTACAAGGCTGCAGTCAAATGCAGATAGAACTCATATCCAGCTCTCTGAAGCAGATGTGCTCGAATGGCCTACCTGGCCATTTCCAGAAGCAATGAAAACATATCTGTTGTGTGTGTGCGCGAGTGTGTGTATGTCTGCGTGTGTGTGTGTGTGTGTGTGGTGTGTGTGTGTGTGTGTGTGTGTGTGTCAGGTCCTAAGCTTTCTATTGTTAATAGCACTATGTGGATCAATAATGTGTAATAATGTGTTTGACTTTAGCTATTGCATTCTACATGCTCAAGACAAAGCCCACTAACCTGACCCTAGCCAGATGAATTTCGTTCCGCTTAGCTCCGCCTAGCTTCACTCACATCCATCTGGGACCTCTTCCATTGAGAGTGATTTCTGCAACCGACTTTATGGTTCAGCCAATCAGGACGCAGGGTGGGAGTTTCATAGATGTGACGTAGTGGAGAAGCGACCGTGAGACTGTTATCAGCGTCGCGGGTTGGCTTCGATGTGAGTGGTTGAAGTAGCACGTCAATAGATGACGGACAAGTGGCTTATTCAATCATATGCAAGCATTTTTTTTATTAGGCCCAGCCTTCTGAAACACTATTCCAATGGATCGGTTCCAGATGGATGAGTGGAGCTAGGCGGAACGAAATTCATCTGCCATCTGGGTCAGGTTAAAAGCCCACTGCTAATGAGGGTGAAGACAAACCTGTGCGATACACCAGACGCACCTCCTAACCAGGTAAGTTGAACATAAATTTATAACTGTTGTTCACAAATGCTGAAGCTTAATGTTTTAGATCAACACACAGCATAATTTGTGGACCAGAAGACATGATCTACAAAGGTCATTACATAGTTCATAGTAAAACTGGACAAAAGTGTCTGATAAATGCATACAGTACCATAACCATAATTATCATGTTACTTTGTCATTTTTTCTCAGCACTGCTTGTCTGTGTGTGTGTGTCGAGTGTGTGTATGTCTGCGTGTGTGTGTGTGTGTGTGTGTGGTGTGTGTGTGTGTGTGTGTGTGTGTCAGGTCCTAAGCTTTCTATTGTTAATAGCACTATGTGGATCAATAATGTGTAATAATGTGTTTGACTTTAGCTATTGCATTCTACATGCTCAAGACAAAGCCCACTAACCTGACCCTAGCCAGATGAATTTCGTTCCGCTTAGCTCCGCCTAGCTTCACTCACATCCATCTGGGACCTCTTCCATTGAGAGTGATTTCTGCAACCGACTTTATGGTTCAGCCAATCAGGGCGCAGGGGAGGGAGTTTCATAGATGTGACGTAGTGGAAAGCGACCGTGAGACTGTTATCAGCGTCGCGGGTTGGCTTCGATGTGAGTGGTTGAAGTAGCACGTCAATAGATGACGGACAAGTGGCTTATTCAATCATATGCAAGCATTTTTTTTATTAGGCCCAGCCTTCTGAAACACTATTCCAATGGATGGGTTCCAGATGGATGAGTGGAGCTAAGCGGAACGAAATTCATCTGCCATCTGGAGTCAGGTTAAAAGCCCACTGCTAATGAGGGGTGAAGACAAACCTGTGCGATACACCAGACGCACCTCCTAACCAGGTAAGTTGAACATAAATTTATAACTGTTGTTCACAAATGCTGAAGCTTAATGTTTTAGATCAACACACAGCATAATTTGTGGACCAGAAGACATGATCTACAAAGGTCATTACATAGTTCATAGTAAAACTGGACAAAAGTGTCTGATAAATGCATACAGTACCATAACCATAATTATCATGTTACTTTGTCATTTTTTCTCTCAGCACTGCTTGTCTGTATGAAATATTGTTTTGTAGCCTATGTATGTGTGTGTATTTATATACAGTATATGTATGTATGTATATCTGTACATTATTGTCTTATTATTATTATTATTCCACTGCTTGGTTGAATTTCCCATTGTCCTAAGTAATTTAGAACGACCATTAACCACCGTATGTTATCTGCACACCTATGAAGTAGATCCATTTTTTTGGCCGTATCACACTTGTATATTAATTCGCTGAACTCGTTCTGAAGTTTAAATGAACTGTCACGTTGCATCCGAGCTGTAAAATGCAGACGTTCAGAACATGGCAACATTGTAGCATATGACGGAGGTGGCTTTTAGCTAGATGGATGACAGCAGGCTAAGTAAAATAGCGATGTTTCAAAGCTAAAGTTCATCAGAATTTTGGGATACACCCGCTTGACAACGGGAGAGATAGAACTAACGACTGGCCTTTGGCCGTAGCAACCATCCATTTAGAACTAGTAACGGCAGTTTGTCCTGCAAGTTGAGAAATTAGTTGATATGTGTCGGAAGAAATTAGTTCTACAAACAAGCGATTAAAACGTTTAAATTGTAACAGGAAATGAACACAACGCAAGTGGCAACAGTGGAATAAGCGGGATAATGGACTCCATGGTGGTCTGTTCACAGAAATGAATGCACTTACGAGGTTTAAACGGCCCTCCGCTTCGCGTCGGGGCCGTTTTACAACCTTGACCGTGCATTAACTTCTGTAAACAGACCACCGTGTCGTCCATTATCCCTTAGCCTACTTGTAATGCTAGTGTGAAACCAGCAACCAGAACCAAATTCCTTATGTGTGAACAGATTCTGATTCAGCCCAGAGGAGATGGCGCCCTCTTCCTGTGGAGCCAGTACGACTCAATTAACTTCACGTCAGAGTCTCTATTCCTGTGGAAACTGATGTCTTATTGTATAGCCAAAGCTTTTGTCTTATTGCATAGATTTTACATGTTTTCTTCGGCTTGCAAATGCATGCAGCAGTAGAATAATATTGTCAGACATTACAAAGAACTTTGTCATTTTAAAGGTTTCTAAGCTAAAACATTTTTTGTCACATACAGCAAACATCACCTCACAATCCGCTAGCTTCCTGTCCCCTGAATACACTGTAAAAAAAAAAAATCAAGGTCTCTGTAGACAGCCCAGGTTCCGGAAACGGCAACAAATACAGCCTGGTGCAGCCTGGGCTTGCTGTTGTATGGAATGTATGGGAGTTGGTGGCCTGGAGTTTTTATTGATGTGTAATTATAAAATAAGTAAAATCCAAATTAAAAAGTAAAATCCATACCTTTATTATTACAGTATTTCTTGATTGCTTACATGCACTTAATGGTCCTGTGATCTGCTTGACCTTGAGCCTCACCTATGGGCACAGCAGAAGTCATGTGTTATCACTTTTTCATCGGTTTAACACATTTATCAGATCCTTTTCCAAAACATCTAACACAGTTCTCATACAGAGTCCAAGCTCTATTGGATTAACTGTGTTGAACAAATGGAAAGCAATTACTCACATCTAATTAATATTGCTTGCAAAATTATTAACTTCTAATGTCACTGTGTGACACTTTGCACAATTCTTCAATCAGCAATCATTCGTTATCCATTTGCAAGCATAGATCTAAGGCACATTTAGAGAAAGTATTGAGACAATACAAAACCTGACATGTCAAGATGTTTATTGTAGGTCTCTATTTCAAGTTGTAGTTCAATGTATGAAATGTGTCTTTTAGGTACTTATAGTCCTACATGTCAATGACAGTTACATCTTGGGAGGAATGATAACAATTCATTTTATTCAATACATTAACTACCATACCATACAAATTAGATACCATACAAATTAGAAAAAAATGACACGTACATGTATTTTGTTGTCCATTGTGTAATGATTGATTGAAAGCATAGTGATTTGACTACAAGTTGTGTTGTTTGAAGGTAAAAAAAAACATGTTTTTTTTGCTGATTTTTTAAACATGTTTTTTGAACATGAGTGCAAAATGTATAATTTTGGCCAGAGTGCTTTTGTTTAGATTTATATGTTAATTGTTTTGAAAACTTAATGTCTGAGTTGACACAAGCATTAAAGTGATCAAGAAAAAATGTAATCGAGCAAGGCCAAGTTAGTTCAGCTGGTTGAAAAAACAAAACAAAACAAATCCTGTCTTGTCACCTGGATGTATAACTGCAAGCACACCTGCCATTGTCTGGAAATAGGCCAAAGAGAGAGTTGTGACACTGTTTGATGTTGCCGCCACGCGATCAAAAGTTCCAAAAAGCCTGTGTAGAATGGCTGTATGGCAGGAGGGTGGGATGTATTTCTGATGCTGGGGGGCATATTTAGCGTAAAATCTGTGGGTAAATAATGCTACTTCTTTTATGTTCAACACACTTCTCTGTTATTTTATATTCTGAGGATCCACCCCATAAATGGTGTGATGACATATAAGTCATGAAACCCGACACCGCCACACCGCTCACATTATCAGTTATACTGAGAAAGATCCACCCCATAAATGTTGTGATGACGCATACGGGTTACGTCTCAGTTAATGTGCCAGTAGGCCATTGTTTCATCTGTATTCTGGAAAATCTATCTAAACTCAACACAATCGTTGAAAATCCCTACTAAGCCTGAGCATTGTCTTGTTGCAGAGAGAGGGAAACATTTCACAATTAGTGATATTCCCTTCTCTTATTTTTGCCATTTCACAAAGAAAGTGTTTTGCAATTACCAGTCGAACAATAGATGAGTAACCTGAACTGTGTACTTTGAATATGACCATTCACTGAAAAACACTATAAATAAGCAGAGAAATGGTAAGTATACATCATTCAGAATCTCCTGCTCAGAAGCGAAGATCCTGCTCCTTCTTGGACACTACACACATACAAAGACAGTGAGTGCCTTTCAGACAAATCCCAAGATATTTTAAAGCAGCATATTTTCAAAGTATTAATGTCATAAAGAAACACCTCAAACTACTAAAAATATACTAAACTACTAAAATTATAGACTACTAACTACATGTTGTGTCTTCTTGCAGACATGTTTGCGCTGCTGGCCTTGTGTCTTCTGTGCTCCAGTGCCTGGGCTCAACGTGAGTACCTGTACACATCGCTAAGCAGACCATGAAACCCGACACCGCAGTGGCTGACTGCCAACAAATGCAGTGAATCAGACTCACAGCGGCAAATGTCGGCAGGAAACGGCGGTGCTTTGGCACCATCAAACCATGAACGGAGCCGGGAAAGTGGGGAATAATGAGGGTTGTGGCAGCAGGTGATAACGTTTCCTAACGTATGATCTCTCCTCTTTTGTCACACAGACCAGACGGATCGGTACTCTTTCTCTGAAACCGTGGGCAGCGGCACCGGAACCCGGTATGCCACGCCTGGAACGGGCCGCATCACCGCTGTTAGAATGTGGGAGCAGAACAACAACATTGTCACTGGGTATGTAAACTCAGAATGTTGTACTAGTGGGCCAGTTAAGCACAAAAATGTATCACTTTGTATTCAGCAAAGTAAAAAAAACTGATCAGATTTAGAATTTTAGGCGCCTCGGATTTTGGCCCCTGTGATACCAGTAACCACTATGTAAGTTTTCAAAGTGAAAAACAAAGGGAACAATAAAGGTACGCTGTGTGACTAGGACACGTTCAAGTACATTAAAGCAACACCAAAGAGTTTTTTTGTACCTTAAAATAATGTTTCAAAAATCGTTTCAGTGGTTCATCAACCTGTAACAGGGTGAACGGCACTTCTGCATTCGCTTTGCGGCCCTCTATCGGTTATAACCGCACTATGTAAGTTTGCCAGATCTGGTAGCAGGTCTGTAGTTTGATGGAATGAGACATAAGAAACTACAAATTTGACTTGCATCTGATGTCGCAATACATCATACTTTCATAAATCGTGCAACATATTCTACCTTGTCTGTGGACATCGTTATTTGCCAAGCTGGTGCTGGATAAACAAATAGCGTGCGTGCGACAGAGGGAAAGTCCTTTGGTGTTGCTTTAAGAATATCAGGCGCCTACAACTCCAATCCTTCACAGAACAAAAAGGCAGCGCTTTCAATGAGCCACATTAAAATTAATAGGCCAAAATCATGTGTTTTTACAATATCTGTGCCTGAGGTTCCTAATTTAAGTCCAGTGCAGAACTGAACAAGAGAATCACAAGGCTATGTACTGTATCTTGAAGGTCCTGTAAGTGAATAACTTGAAGCACTAAATATCTTCAACCTCAATTATGCTGCTAATGAGGAAATAAAATCGTTATTTAGATGAGGTGAACTTTTCCCCACATTGGAATATACAATGGGATGCTACAAGGAAGGGAAGGATAACTTCCATGTCTTTACCTGCATAGGTCTTTACAAAAGGAGGGCTTCACACAAGGGCTGACGCTTCAGCAATAGCCTATACTGATACTGTGCTTCATTGAACACGGCTGTTTTCAAGTTAGCTGATTGTAATTAGCGAAGACCATTATTGGCTATTTACTCATTATTTATTATACCACACTGCACACTTGCACACACATTCCGTGTGCCCACGCTCCACTCACATCTGCATTATTTTTTTCGAACAAGAACAATAATAGTGGGAGTAGGCTATTATAGTTTTTTTTTACTTTATTTTTATTGGTAACAACAAATACATACATAGATACATACATACATTTTAGTGTTTTTGTGACACAAATAAATAAATAAACTAGATGTACCGCAGAGCGGTACAAAATATGACCGCCGCCCAGTCCAGCACATGTTTTCCACAGAAATAAGTCACGCTGTAAGGCATATATGATTCTAACTGTCTCACTGAATTGCATTATGCACACTCAATTCTCACTGGTATCTGCTAGACAACAAGTACCAAAACATGATTAGTTATGATAGATTTCACATGTAATATACATTTTATACAACCCCACCCCCATCTTGCCTGTTCATAATTCTGAGAAATTCTTGAATTTTGTGCATGTACATGTTTATGTTTATGTGTGTGTGGGTGTGTGGGTGGGTGTGTGTGGGTGGGTGTGCATGTGCTTGTGTGTTTGCCTGTTTATGTGCCTGTGTGTGTGCATGTGCATGCATGCGTATATATGTCTACTGTGTGAGTATGTGTCATACGTAGGATTACTGTGAATGTTTGTGTGTGCGTGTGTATCTGTTTATGCACATGTGTGCATATGGAATGGGTTTACATGACCCCTGGAGGCAAACATACGCAAAAAATTGGTCATCCTAGGCCCTACGGTTCTCAAGATATTCACAGAAAACTGTGTGTGTCCTACCCTCCTTTCGGGGGGTCCAGTCCAGCGGGGGGGCTACAGATCAAAACGAAAAGCGATGGTTCCATGCTATCCATGTGGGGTTACATGCCCACCAAGTTCCGTGTACCCCGGTCTTTCAGTGTCCCGGGAATCCTTGTTGGTGTATGGTCACTAAATGTACACATAAATTATTTTATTGTAAGGCCCCCCATGAACGAAAGTCCACGAAACTTGGCATGCATTCGGAGGGTGTCATAATGATCCTACACTTTCAATTTCGTGCAATTTTGACCATGTCAGCCAGAGATATTGTGATGAAAACACCTAATGTTTTGCTTTTTAATTTTTAACTAGGTGGCGCTATACATGAAATAAGTGGTAATGGGATAGGTTGACATGCCCCCTTAAGACCAACATACAAAAAAAAGGTGGACCTCCTAGGCCCCTACGGTTCTCGAGATATTCACAGAAAACTGTCTCCGCCACCTACAGGCCAGTTGGTGTATAGTAACATAAATTAATTTATTGTGTGGCCCCCCATGAACGGAATTCCACGAAACTTGGCGTGCACTCAGAGGGTGTCATAATGATCCTACACTTCCAATTTCGTGCAGTTTTGACTATGTTAGGTCACAGATACCTCGCGATTACAACACCTCATTTTTACTTTTTGTGTTTAACTAGGTGGCTATACATGAAATGAGTGGTTATGGAATGGGTTGACATGGCCCTTTGAGATCCACATACAAAAAAAAATGTTCCTCCTAAACCCTACGGTTCTCGAGATATTCACAGAAAACTGTGTCTGCCCTACCCTCCATTCGGGGGGTCCAGTCCAGAACAGGAGGTTCCATGCTGTCCATGTGGGGTTACATGCCCACCAAGTTTCGTGTACCCCGGTCTTACAGTGTCCTGGAATCCTTGACGGAAATTTGGACATGCGAAAAAGAAAAAAAAAGAAAAAATCGCTATTCGCTGCGCGGCGGTCATAATAAGGGGGGCTATAACATGCGGGAACATTCATACTCTACATTTTTGTTTTAACTTGGTATGTCTACCTTCAATTCATTTTGTAACTACTTTCCCCAGTTCTTTTCATATAATTCTTCTTTCATTTTTAATTTGTACAGTATGTTATCCTTTCCATCCCTTGGATTTCCTCGATAGTTCACCACTGTTTATGATTTGGTATGTTTGCTTTCAGCCAATTCTTAGTGATAGCCTTCTTACTTGCTGTAAGCAAAATCTTTACTAGATATTGGTCATCTTTGGATACATATTCTTCCAAGTCTCCTAGGGCTATTATAGTTTTACATGAATATTTTCAATTGAATGAATACACAATTTAACATCAATACCAAGATAACT
The DNA here is from genome assembly GCF_017589495.1 of Alosa alosa. Classification (NCBI taxonomy): domain Eukaryota; kingdom Metazoa; phylum Chordata; class Actinopteri; order Clupeiformes; family Clupeidae; genus Alosa; species Alosa alosa. The sequence goes on along the minus strand of NC_063205.1, from coordinate 21,368,506 downwards.
TGTTTCTTTTGACTTTAAAACAACTGTATTAGTTAGTTCATTTCTGTTTTCTATCCTTTTCCACCTAATAACATCCATATTTGACTTTAAAACAACTGTATTAGTTAGTTAGTTTCTGTTTTCTATCTTTTCCACCTAATAGCATCCATATGACGGTCATGGCCCCCAGGGACCAAATCTGAGGCGGCTACGATTCTAAATCTGATCAGACCCCCTTTGTGAGTTTACTCCACTAAACTTAGTTTAACTGATTTCAGCAATGAGGAAGTGCTGAACAAATTGTCTACTAAGCTGTCAGATTTGTAGAATAATTAAATCATTCTAGACTGCTTCTGCAGTTCTAATAAATATAGATCTATGTTAGCTATGTTTGGCCATAGCTTTTGGTAGGTAGACTGATGAAAGGAAAGCCTCTAGCTCCAAAGACGAAGGTCATCCCTCGGTAACTTATATCACCTTCCTCTATATTTGGTGTTCCTCTCAAAGAGGGAAGGCAGCTTTTGCTGCGAACTGGAACTTTTACCCCTCTGGAAACACTGAGAATAACCTGCCTCTTATATGGTCAATTGATCGCATTCAGGTTTCAGTTGAAGTATGGCTTCGCCTGGAGTCCTCAGGTCGGCCGCAACACCACCAACCTTGTGGAGATGTCCCTCTTTAAGGGCGAGGCCATCGTCCAGGTATCAGGGAAGTACATCCCCAGCAACTTCATCTCCCTGCTGCAGTTTGTGACCAACAGGGGCCGTGTCCTGGCAGCGGGCCAACCTCAGGGCCTGTCCTTCAGCCACTACGGCACCAACAGCGAGAGCGAGCTGAGGATCCTCAGCGGGCGTGCCAGCAGAGCGGGCATCACCTCCCTAGGTGCCCAATTTGACAGTATGGACGATATGGGGTACGAGACGCATGGCACAGGCAATACCACTACCATGGTGCCTTTTCACTAAGGGCCACCTTTCATTTTAATTATGTCAAGCTCAGCTCTTACATACTCATAAAAGTCTTTAATTTAATCTTTAGTTTAATAATTTAATCATTTAAAGTCTGTCAAGATTAGTATTTTGTATGTTGAGTAAACGTTTGAGAAAATTACATCTTCTCATATTGGGTTCACATAATGTCCATGCTGGTTGTGGTTTGTTTCGTGACAAATGCTATGAATTAATAGTATTAAATGTATTAAAATATGACTGATTGAAAGACATTAAACATTCATTAAAAGGCAAAGTCTTTGATTACCTATGATGACACATCACATTAAATAGTTTAATACTTCTATTTTAAGATTCACATGAGGGGAAATCAATGTTCCAACACTTTTAGTTTGAAAATTATTTTCGGACTGTATCACAGACCAACCCTTACAAAAACTACACTAGAGGCAAACTATCAGCAAAAAATACACTAGAGGCAAACTACCAGCAAAGTTCTGGCAACAATGAGAAGTTTGCCACTAGTGGCAAATATGTTCGCCAGTGATTTGCCACCACACTTAGCCAGTAGACGGCAACAGTCCCACCCCCTGCTGATTACGGAAGTAAGAATTCAATACAATTTCTCAATTGACAACTGGAGTATGATGTTTAAATTTATATGTCGTTCTGTTTATGACTCCTATGTTTGCATGTGGCCATTGTTTTGAACCTATGATCTTCCTTGTCAAAAAAGAAAGGCATTATTAAAGATAGGCCCAAAAAATAATCTTCGCGCCCCACCTGTCATGTCTGTTTTTCCCACTAGTGAGAACCACTGGTTTAATGTGTGTGTGTCACTTACTGTACAAGAAGCCCAGGCAGTGGCAAGGAGAACACTGAAGACAATTACAGCCCGCATTCTGTAGGGCTGTACAGAGAGTCAACATCAGTATTTTTGAACTGAGTCATCAATATACACCGACTTGAAATGAGAAAGCTAATATGAGGAAATTACCTTGTTAATTTAGTGCACAGTCCAGACTGTATTTAAAGAGAAAAATAAATGCATAAAAATGCATGCTACTTAACAACAATATTCACATATACATTATTTATTGTATCAATTATATTATCTTAAAAAAATAATAATCATAATTTTCCAAAAAGCCACAATAATTATTTTGATAATTTTCAGGATTGCTTGCAATTAATAAGTAAAGGAAGTTGAATCAAAGTGTATACTGTACCACTGGTAAGAGGCTGAAGGCTTGCAGTCAGGTTGGGTCAGCGCATGAGAAGCTGGCGAGCGCTCCGAATGCTCACAGAAAACCTGTAGTAGTGTGGCTGGCAGTAATACACACACACGCACGCACGCACACACACATGCGCACACACACACACATGCGCACACACACACACACGCATTCACACACACACATACACACGCATGCACACACACACGCACGCATGCACACACAAACACACACGCACGCACGCACGCATGCACACACATACACGCACACACACACACACACATAAACCTGTGAGCAGAGTTTTATACTGGAGTAGTGTGGCTGGCAGTAATACACACACACACACTCACACGCACGCACACACGCATGCACACACACGCACACACACAAACCTGTGAGCAGAGTTTTTTATTGTATCGTAAATGTGCTTATTACCAACCATTTCGTTTGAAAATTCTTAAAACAACGATGTTTTTTAATACTTAAAAATAACATTTGCCACGTTGATCTATCTTCTCTTAAAGTTGGCTACACACGTTCACATTCTATGCCTGACACCGCAGCCTCTGCATGGGTTGTTCTCCCCTTCCAAGAAGAGTTGGTTGGGTCCATATAGCCCGTCTTTTCGAAAAAGTTTTTTCAGATACCATAGCCGTGGTGATGAGCGTCAGGGAGGGTGGATGGTACGAAGAGGCCATGAGGGTCTGGAAAGGCCAGGTAAAAAAGACGAAAAGTATTGGGGGAAAATGCTGCCAAGTGTGCCAAGCTTCCAGATACAGCTTCCGGACAGACACAAGTGGCAACTGGTAAAGAGAGATAGCCATGATTATTAGCGGCGTAATTATTGGGCTAATATTGGACATTGTATCGTTGTCAACTTATTTGCGAGCAACATATTAAATGAATTAAAATATTTGCCTTTTTGTATCATCCAATATGGCGATTCATATACTTTGCAAATATTATGCAAATATGGATAACTAATCTCAAGCTTGAGAAGCTGTGTATGCAGTAGCCTAGGCCTAAAAACGAAAGTAGCCTCTGAGCAACAGATCAGTCCCCCGCTGAAAATGATGAGCCCGAAATTAGCTATAACTAGACAAGTAGAAAGGATAATAGAGTTAACCATATGAATTAAAGTTATTTAATGTAAGAAAGAACAGTATATGACGGCAGTAGGCTACATGATCAACCTATATGCCTTTGCTCAGAAGTGGGTGTGGTAAAGGAGTAAATCACCAAACAACAACATGATAGCTGACCCATGCAGAAAAAACATGTAAACAATAGTTCAATATGCCTCTTAGTGAAATTGTGGGATACATTTAATGATTTATTTCTTCCTTCCTTTTTTTGTTAACTTATCAATCTATCCTTGTGGAATAGTGGAATATTGGTACTACTAAAAACTACAGGATAGTAAGAGCGGAACTATTGTTTTATTTATCCAATTTCCACCACCACTAAAAAAGTGGGCCGGTCTTGGACCTGAAACTCCTGGGCTGAAAAGTGGCTCCACTCCGGGCCCTGGTCAGGTGGGTGCGGATGTTAAAAAACCTTAACCCGCGCAACACTACTGTAGAGCATATTGTAATGCAGCGTTGAATGGATGAATAGCTTACATAAGGGTACCCAGCACTTTTCAAACCACACTCAAGCTTATGGTTATTGTCCCCACCACTTCTAAAAACAAACTGACGCCCTTGATCGGGAGAGTCGGGAGGATTCCCGGTGGGGCCGGGCTGATTACTGTAGTGTGATCTCAAAAAGTGCATGCTATTGCTGTTTGAATTAGGGCTGTCAATCGATTAAAAAAAAATAATCTAATTAATTACATACTCTGTGATTAATTAATCTAAATTAATCACATATATATTTTTTACTGTGAAAGTATTTTAAATATTTAAATTCAAATGAATCATTGAATAATCAGCATTAGTGACATTAAAGTTCAAAAACTCTTTTATTATTATTTTCACTGTTCAAATAATGGCCATAATAATCTATGATATGACCTAATATGCTGAGGAAATAAATTCAAAAGTGCTTCGGGAAGAAGTTTTTTTTTTTCACATACAAGGCATTTCAGGCCACAGATATAACCTAGGGGACACAATGAATATAAATTAACACTCCCCTCAATGTCAACACTTATTTCTTTGAATTGATGTGCGACTATAGAGTTGATGAACTCCGGTGATATGCAAATTCCTTGCTGCTGACATTGCAAAGGACTTTATTTTCAACACTTTATTTTTATCAACACCATCAGGCCATTTTTTAAAAGTGTAAAAAGTGTTTTTTAAAATGTTCCAATCAATGATCCAGGCAGCACGTTTTCTTCTCTTATTTTTCCTCAAATTAATTAATCGAAATTAATCAGTTATTTTGACAGCCCTAGTTTGAATATTTTCTTTGCTGTGCTCTCCAGCAGCCTGCACTGTGCGACTGCAGCGCTTCACTTCTCACTCCCCGCGCCCCTTCCCCACAGCCCTGGAAATGACTGCGATGACCTGCAGGCTACCGAGCCAGAGCGCCCTATACATTCACCCACATTGCGTGAAAATTTGCATATTATCAAGCCCTTTCTCCCTGTTGCATCAAGTTAGCGAGAAGATGAAGCAGAACTATCAGGCTGTGTGAGCAGGCTACTCCTGCACAGAACCTCTCTCTCGGGCCTCCTTTTCAGCGGCTCTCTGCCAAAACACACACATCCCTCTTCGCTGCTCCTCAGTCAGCTGGGAAGAGACCACACACACGTAGCCTACATACACATACACACATGCACAAAAACAAACACTCATCAAGCAGCACTGTGTAATAGCAGTCAGGGTGCAAGTTCATAGACACAACTACATTTATGTCAACCATGAGCTCTCGTGGCCTCGTTTCGTTTAGTGTCGTTATCTTGAAATAACGTGATAATTTCATATAAAAACGTGACAAATATCTTGTAAAAACTTGAAAAAATCATATCTTGAAATAACATGATATTTTCATGTTATAACGTGAAAATATCATTATCATGAAATAACGTGATAATTTTATGTAATACCGTGATACATATCTTGTTAAAACGTGAAAAAGATATTGTTATAACAAGAATCTTTTTACGTAGGCTAATTACGTAATACTGAGCCTTTTTATTTATTTTAGTGTGGCAGCAATACGCTTCCGTAAGCTTGTAAACTAAATTTAAAGCAACACCAAAGAACTCTGTCGCACGCACGCTATTTGTTTATACAGCACCGGCTTTGCAAATAACGATGTCTACAGACAAGGTAGAATATTTTGCATGGCTTATAAAAGTATGATGTATTGTGACATCAGATGCAAGTCAAATTTGTAGTTTCTTATGTCTCATTCCATCAAACTACAGATCCGCTACCCGATCTGGCAAACTTACATAGTGCGGTTATAGCCGACAGTGGGCCGCGAAGCGAATGCAGAATTGCCGTTCACCCTGTTACGAGTTGATGAACCACTGAAACGATTTTGGAAACATTATTTTAAGGTACAAAAAACTCTTTGGTGTTGCTTTAAGGATAGGCTACCTGGAAGAGATGCATCAGTAACAGTGGTCTACTTTGTGTTGAGACATAGACTGTATATATAGTTCTATATATACAGTCTAGGTGTTGAGACGCTTGGCCCCCAATTGTTCTGTTAAACTGACCTGATTTCCATGGTCAGAGATGCTATCTGGTGGTAGTTTAGTGTTCTGCAGTGACTCGTAATGCAATGATGTGGTCATGTTCTGGTGGTTGCTTAGTGTACTACAATAGAGAAGAATGTAATTTCGGTGAAAATGTTATTTGCATTTCTTCATGCATCATTACACATTGCAGATCGGGGCTGGGCTCAATGTGGGGCAGAGCTCAACATGTCATTGCCTACACGTCATCCTCTGTAATTTATTACCTGTTTGACTGCACGGTGGACTGCACAGTCCAAATCCTTGCCTACTCCATCAACCCACTAGCCTAGAAATCTAGACGCGCCCCTAGCGGGTGTTACATTTGCTGCCAGGGCTAGTCTAGCAACTCTCCGTTGGCTTGTGAGCTCCAGAAATCGAAAACTCAATCAGGCCAATGAAATCGTGTATAGAGTCATTAGGTGGGCTTAACATAATGATTGATGGCAGAGTTGCAACGGTTTGGCTTGAATTCCCTGCTACTTGTCCCCTACCATTCCACAATGAGTGCATCACTTGCTGTTTCATACTTCAGTAGAGAGGGCTTAGCTCTATTTCCATAAAGGTTATAGGCTACTAGATGTAATATAGATTCTTGTTGCTGGTTTAAATAAAGACCTTTTTTGTATTATTCTCGTTTGAATAAGGTTTGTTTTTAGCTAATGTGCATGTTAGCTTTCTAAGGTGATCTAGCCAGTTAGTTTGTTAACATTGGTCATTCCTTAACTGTGTTATAAGCAGGGTGGAAATTTTACGGTGGTAAAGGTTCACAGGCCACTGTGGCCTTGGTGCACATTTCTTTCTGAAGGCCTGATTAAGCTAGCATTCACAACGCAAATTAATTTAGCCTATGTCTTTTACGCAGTGGAGAATGTGACAGCGCACGGACTAGGCTATCGGAGTATAGGCTGAAATAGCCTATACACCGATAGCCTACTCTTCACAAAGATATTACATGTATCACATCACACGAAAGAGCTTTTTCTCAGCTTTTAAACGATGTTGGCCGCAAGCAAGTTGTGGTAAACGGTTCGCGAGAAAAGTAACTTTAATTTATCATGTTACATTCTGCGCCCATCTCCCTACCCATTCATCTCGGTGAAATACTTCACGAATTTTTCCCGAACACATGACAAACCATATATTAGAAGAAACAGCAGACCTTACCGAATAAAAAGGTGTAAAGCATTCCCCTGTACAGTTAGCCATTCCAGAGTAATCCGGTTTTACATTTGCAGCAATGTCTGCATGTCTCCAACTTTGGGCTTCAGGTTTCACAGTGTGTTCAAATTGTCCAATACATGATTTCATAACAGGCCACATAGAAGAGTTTGTCAAAGTAGCCTTAATGATGACAAAATGCTAAGCATGCATGTAGACTATTTGAGTTTCTTAAAGCTGAACTGTGCTTTAATTCTTTAATACATGATTTCATAACAGGCCACATAGAAAATAAATGTTAAATATAGCCTAGATATCTGTAAATATTAAAATCAGGTCTATTATTAACAGTCTATGTAATATGTCATGTTTGCTATTAGATACGGGTTTTAAGGTGAAAAGTAAGGCATTTGTAGGTGAAACTGAGCGGGGTGTATTCATTGTGCCCACAATGTGCCCCCCCAATCTGAGCAGCCTAGATCCGCGCTTGCTTCTTCTGCAGCTCCTGCGTCAGAAGTGCTGATAACCACCACATCCTGGGCCTGCAGTAGAGGAAGTGAGGAGCAGTGGGAGGGGGTTTCAGCTCCTGTGATTGATGTTAGATTGTATGGTGCAGTTTACATATGTCATACATTTTAGTTCTACTTCCTCCAGTGAAATATCTCTGTGAGCAGAGAGACTTTCCAAGTCTCCACAAACTAATGCCCAACAGAGCATGCTAGGGACAGGAGCTTCAGGACAGCAGAGTCAGATTGTTCACGTCATGCGTCAGAGTTTTTTAATCATGATCTGCCCATAAAATAAAGGCATTTTAAAGAGAAACTGGCCAGGATTAGCTATATTTCCCCCTCTGCTGGAGAAGTTGTGTATTATGCTATTCTAACTGTGGAAAAAGGTAACATAAACATACCTGTCAACATTTAGCTTTCCAAAAACGGGAGAATTTTTTTTTTTTTTTTTTTTTTTGGGGGTCCAGTGTTTATACCGGATCTGTGTTTGCCTATTTAATATGTTTCATACACGTGTTTCAACCTATGGTTTCAACACTGCATTTCGGTCGTTGCTTTTACCTTACCATTACCTTACGCATGCCAGTTATGTATCCACCAGCTGCCTGCCTGCAGCCTAGGCCTGCCAAAACTCCAAAGCTGCTTGCTGTCAGATTTGGTTCCGAGGGCACAAGTTCAGTGTACAACACTCAATAACAGTTTATGTGATGTGTTAATGAATTAAATTCCGACGAGACTCAGGCTGCGCAGTCGGCACCCGGTTGAAATTTGAAACTAAGTGATCGTGTATGTGTAGGGTGTATTTCATACACAATCTGTCAACTTGAGAGATTTCAGACTAATAGAAAAAATTAATGCATCAATGATTTTAAAATGAAGTTTGATGACCATGCAAATTACGGGAGTTTTCCGGGAGAAATAACAAAACGGGAGGGTGCCGGGAGATGACCTTGAAATACGGGAGAACCCAGGAGTGTTGACAGGTATGAACATAAAGCACGTGGATTTGTTGAAAAGGTAGCGAAGCGGTTAGCAAAAGTTTGGCATAACAATGTGGACGTTACAAGGAAAGAAACACAATTTAAAACGAGTTTCTTGTTTCTCACTTCTCTTATCGTGACGGTAGTCCCAAAGTTGCAAGGTAGGTTTTCTGCCTGGGGAAGCTAGGGGGAGCGGGGAAAGTCACAATTTTCACCGAAACAGGTCATTTCAATTTAAATTTTCAATTTAATTTTACTTATAGAGCGCTAAAACATTACACATGTCTCATGGTGCTTTTTCAGAGTGTTAGGATAATCAGAGAAAAAAAAAGAAGGCCCATGGGTAACAGGGGCGAGGAAAAACTCCCTAGAATTGGAGATACATATGAAGAAACCTCAAGCAGATCCACGACTAAAGGGCTTGACCCATCTGTCTAGGGTCAGTTACAGAACAGTGGTCTGTAAACATGATGAATGCATAAGTTAGTCAGATGTAGGCTAGAGAATAGAACATGGTGTTCTATTGCTCAAAATAGAGGCAGCCGTGGCCTACTAGTTAGCACTAGTTGGCTAGTTCAAACTTTTGCCAACTTAATAAAAGCTTAACTCGTGTCACACTGTTCGCCAACAGCAACATTATCTTATTTGTTTTCAAGTAGCAGGGAATTCAAGCCAAACCGTTGCAACTCTGCCATCAATCATTATGTTAAGCCTGCCTAACGACTCTATACACGATTTGATTGGTCTGATAGAAGTTTAATTTTTCGAGCTCACAAGCCAACGGAGAGTTGCTAGACTAGCCCTGGCAGCAAATGTAATTTGCTGCCGCTAGGGTGCATCTAGATTTCTAGGCTAGTGTTTGCCTGGTTCCCCATCTAACAGACCCATTTGGTCTGTTCTTCTTGTTAGTTTTCCCTCCTTTTCTGCTTCCACACCTGTTCCCCGTTATTGTCTAGTTGGTCTCGTCCAGTCCTCTGTCTTTCTGTTGATTGGTCTGTGTATTTCTACCCTCCTGTTTCTCTGTTCCTTGTCGGATTGTCTCTCTGTTTACCCTGTCGAAGTTCTGTCTGTTAGTAGGTTTGTCCATCATTAAAGTGTGTTTTTCTAAATTTTGCCTGGAGGAGTCTTGCACTTGAGTCCTATATGCCTACCCTGACAAAATGACTCATTACAGGGCGAATGAAGACTCTCTTGCCCGCCCCTAGGCCTACTGCTTGTAGGAAGAATATCCCGCTTGCAAGTTCAGTGTATCGTACCTGCTGACCTTCAGTCTCACAAAGTCTCAGACATCGCGAGAAGCAGGATCAGTTTACATCCTGCATTCCCAGCACAGGCAGGCTAACGAAACGCTAGCGATTCTTGCAAACGTGTGTATAATGGCAGAGCCGGCGAAGAAGCATCAGCTTCAGACCGAGCGAGGGCTCGCACACGTATCGACACATACAGACCCTAGGGGGCGTTTCGTAGAGAAAAAGCATCAGGCTTGCCTCGTGTCCCTTTAAAGCCACCTGAGGTATATGTTACAAGAGGTGGGTTACATATCCGGTATGATAATGCATTAATCCTATTTAGCATCAGAAAGTTCAAAATAGTCCAGTGTAGGAAATGGAATTGTCCAGGGGGATTAGGAGTTGTCATAGGGCAAGTAGTGGGTCACTAGGCAGTACGGGCCAGGAATCCAGGTAGGGGGGACAGTTAGGCGATGGTCATTTAACCTTTCAAATGATTTCTAAACGGGTTTATTAAGTTGAAATAGTTGCCAAGTTCCTCTTTAAGTTTTTCACCAGATGAGTACCTTGGTATCTTCTAAGTTTTAGATTTAATTTATTCTTGATAGTCTCATATTGTCATGTGACATAAAGCAGTCTATGGGTGACACTTTCACAGTGAAAACAAAATTGTGGTTATAACTGTTCATTGAACGTAAAAAAAAACGGTAACACTTTCTATGAAGGTTGTATTTATAATGCCCTATGAATGCATTCATAATGTTTTATAAGGTGTCTATAAAGCATTGTAATGCTCATTATTACCATCTATATGTATTCACAAGTCATCATAACCAACTTCATGATGCATTATGACAGCTAATTATGAATTATTATAATTTTAATCTGAATAATGCATTATAAATATGTCAAGATCTGCCTTCTCACTTGTCAGTTTTATGATGCATGATAAATACTTTGCTTTGCTAAATGCGTATAGTGATGCATAGAGTTTTGACTTTTACTGAAACATTTTTAATCTAATAATATTTTATAATCCAACTATTTATTACAGAGTTGTGGTTTGTATTATGTTCATAGTTTTAGAAAAAAATAAGAGACCACTGCAATTTTGAAATCAGCATCTCTGCATGTATGACAGCCATTCCATTCCAGTGTCGGTTGAATTCCAGCACACCTCATTCTACTTAATGGTACTGATTACCTGAACTAAATCGTATTTAAGAAGGAAAAATATAAATACCACTGCTGTGGTCATCACTATCCTCTTGCATTAAGACCATCTGGATGGCAAAAATAGTGCACGTAATTGGAATCAAAAGATAACTATTGACCATGCCAAAAGAATTGGAAAGAACACTATTTACCAAGGAAAAGAAGGGTTCAATTCAGGCTTTACTGCAATTTTTTGAGGTCTGAAAACACTGCATCTTTTTTGTTATTTTGACCATTTGTCATTTTTTGCAAATAAATGGTCTAAATGGCAATTTTTCTTTTTTGGAATTTGAGAGAAATATTGTCAGTAGTTGATAGAATAAAACCAAACTGTTAATTTTACTCAAACACATACCTATAAATAGTATTCTGAAATTCTTATTTTTTTCCAGAGCTGTATGTTTTTTTTTTTTACTATTCTAAGCTATTACTTAAAATTGTTTATTTTAATCTTTATATAATGTTTATTGATGTCATGGTTAATCGCTTTGGACAAAAGTGTCTGCTAAGATCCTTAAACATAAATATAAACGTGATAATTCAGCTTCTACACTAAAATATTCTGTAGTCTATATATCCTTCTTCTTGTGTAATGCCATGTGCCGGAGGTTTGAAATAGAACACAATGTGTTTTCTAGAACTGCACTAGGACATTCTGAGGGTGGAATATCCTAATGTTTCACTGAAGTGTAGAATATTCTCTGTGTAAAAGATGTGGTGTAGACTCTATTAATGGCACACAGAACAAACACTGAAAGATTAGAAAGCTACAGTGTGTCAAATCAAACCGAAACACAATCAAATCATATGTAGCAAATCCTATGAAATAAAAAATAACAAAATAATCCAAAATGTATTATCCAGAAATTAAATTTTACATTATGATAAAACATTTATATTTACAGAATTTGTAGTAGACAACGTTTATTAAAAAAAAAAAAAACATCAAAATCAGTGGTTCACTTTTAAATGTTTCATATCTTCTCAGCAGCAGGAGGCGACAAAGTCCATGTATTCCTTGTGAAATAAACGCTTATCCTTTGATTCCCATTGTCGATAGAGATGAAGAGAACGTACAGCAATTCAGCGACTTTTATCACTAGAGGTACTAGATACAGGATGTAGTTTGGCATTGACCCTTGTGGGATATGCCTGGACCTCCCTGCTAATTTGATACAGTACAGGCCTAGTGAGCTCCTATTCTGTGTGTGAGAATGGGATGGGAGTTTCTGTAGCCTATTAACCTACATTAGTAGTCTGTATTGGACACTGTGTAGTCTAATGGTAGGTGCTTGGAGTACCCTCTCATTTACTGTATACTTTAGTACACTGTTTAGTCAAAGGTGTTGTTTTTTTAACAAAAGACCTTCAAAAGTAATCGGGCCGTATACATTAAAAGAATAATTGTTAATAGAAGAACTGAATAATGCTTGTTATCCCTCTAGCAAACAGCATGTGTGTGTTTTTGGAGATTATATTCAGTTTATACAAATTTGGTTACATTGTGATGTGAGAATGCTGAGGGAACATAACTGCCTGTTTGAAGAGGTCAGGCTGTGGCTGCCAATGTCTTTCCATGTAGCAGTACGCTTCCTCGTAACAGAATTTCCAAGAATCTTGTAAATCTCTCTCTCTCTTTTTTTTTCTCTCTCTCTCTTACACACATACACGTTTTTCTTTTTTTCTCTCTATCTCACCCACACACACACACTATCTTTTTCTCTCTTACACACACACACACACACACACACACACATTATCTTGATCGACTAGTGACTGATAAGACTGAATATTTATTGGGTTTGAGATTTGAGAAAGGTCTATGGTCAATCCGTTATGAGTCTAACCAGTCAGAGGATGAATTTATGAACAGGTTGGCAATGGCATTTGTGCACTCTTCCACTGAGAATGATGAATCTACCTCTGCTTTTGTTATGGGGGACTTTAACATTGACTCATCAAAGAGCAGCCCATTATTTGCAAAACATTTTATACAGTTCTGTAATGACAGCAATGTTGTTTTATCCATCAAAATGCCTGAGACCAGTTGTACTAACATTAGTGAAGTCCAGAACTTTCAGTCCTGGTTTGATCATCCATTGCATGTGTATAGTGGATGCTTATACCTCTCTTGTCAATATGGAGATAAATGATGTGATAGCTACCTCTGATATCAGTTTATATTTCATTAAATGTTGAAAATATACGCTACCGGTGAAAAGTTGGGGGTCACTTAATCATTTCCATTCCACTCAATTATAGACAGAATACCAGCAGATTACATTATGTGCTTATATAATTGCAAAAGGGTTCTCCAATGTTTTCTCAGTTAGCCTTTTAAAATATCAGATTAGTAAACAGAATGTGGCTTTGGAACATTGGATGAATGGTTGCTGATAATGGGCAATGTAGATATTGCATTAAAGATCAGCCATTTCTTTCTACAACAATTGAGAACCCTTTATGTAAGCTCATAATGTAATCTGAAAACCGCTACCCTGATTAAAAAAAAATGCTACTGATCTCAGCTGGTATTCTGTCTATAATGGAGTGGTATGGAAATTTCTATGTGACCCCAAACTTTTGACCGGTAGTGTAGCCTACCTGCGCTGACTTCTATCAGATGTGTGGCTACTGGAAAACTGGACTGGTCAAATTTTACTAAAGAGATTTAAAAATATTTCACCACAACTTAAAGACTTTTAAGCATGGAGATGCTTGCTGTGTTCTAACATAAACTGTCAAAATTGACATCATTGAATTATGATGTATGGCCTTGTGGCAACTCCTGATGGTTCTAGTAAGCATTAATCCAAACTTATGCAAAATAGCATAATAGCCTATTAAACTAAATATATTAAAGCTTACAATGACTTAAATTAACTTATTGAATGTGTTTTCTAGTGTTACATTTACTACAGTAGGCTGTTGACATGATTGACACAATTAAACCCATTTGTTTGGGTACCGTAGGCCTACTTGGGTACCATTCCCACTATTAAGGTGGCAGGAATAATTGCCTGTGAGCAGTTTCATTTGCAAAGTCGCAGATGCGCAGTGTTACGATTTAGTTTGAAATAGCGCTTCACTATCGCTTCTTAAAGGGATATTCCACCATTTGGGGAATTACAGTCATGTTCTACCTCCCCTTGAGTTAATCAATTGATTTTATTACCTTTCTCCAGTTCATCCAGCCGTTCTCTGAGTCTGGCGACACCACAATATCTCCAGCCTAGCATAAATCATTGAATCGGATTAGACCATTAGCATCTCGCCTATTAGCATCACGTTTAAAAATGACTAAAATGTACGGTAATTTTCCTATTTAAAACTTGTCTCCTCTCAAGTTAGAAAGTGTAATAAGACCACCGGAAAATGAAACATGGCGATTTTCTAAGCTGATTTGAGATGGAACTATACTCTCATTCAGGCGTAATAATCCAGTCACTAAATTTGTCTGCTGCAGCTCAACCTTGTTGCTGGAAGTTAGCCTATGGGGACTATTTTCAGGCTAATGCTTACATGTGTGGCCATAAACGGACTATTTTCATAAAAATAACATTTCACCTGTCAGTTTTTCAGAAAAGTTTTCCTTTACACTAACCAGGGTATATGCCTTCAAGAGCATTCCAAACCTGTACGTGGCAGTGTAACGAGAAGCTCATGCCCATGTTAGCCAATCAGAATCCCGAAAATATCAACAACGAATCACTTCCTCTTTCTCTTTTGAACTGACTAAAAATCTCCACCTCGTCACATAAATCTCTGTTTGTACCTCTTTAGTTTAGACGCAAACGAACAAACAGAGTTTTTCCCAAAAAACGATCAGCCCAGAGTTTTTAAAAACTCTGTTTGCAGGGGATAAAACCTCCGTTTGCGTCTAAATTACAGGGTCAAAGGCAAAAAACCATCACCGGTTGCATCGTTTTCGTTGTCGTCTAAACAGGGCCTCAGGTTCTGCATATCATTGTGCAATTTGATTAATTTAGTTAAATAGGTAGTCAAGTGTGAGCTAGGATCTTAGGAAATGGAATTCACACTGTCAGGAAAAACATATAAAGACAGGAGGTGAATTCAATTATTTGTGTAAATTGATTCAAATTACATAGATTTGCATTAGGTCCAGGTGGCCTACCCAGTTGATGTACTTCCAATGTTATTTGTGTCGCACTACCTTAAGAAAACGCTTTACTGACGTACCACGTGATACGATTCCTGGAAAGTTCCTAGAACTCGTTCTTTTGTGTATTGATCTGTTCAATCGGGATTGTTATTATATACCAAAGAGACGCTGCGCTGAAGTCACAGAAAAATACGTTTATTTTGGAGTGGAATGTATGTCGGTTAAACTTAGACTTTCATGGTGGGTAACAGTCTAGCCATTAGGCTACATGTGAGTGAAACGCAGTTCACGCCAACAATCTGTCTGTCCCCCGCAGCTAACGTTACGCCTCCCTCGCAGCGTTTGACACGGCTGTTTTTTATAGCCTATACCTTGCCTGCTCTCATTGTTCTTCGTGACATTTTGCCAGTCGACATAGGCTATGATCATGCCACGGCGCCTACTAGCTACCGACACAATACAGCCACTGCGTTATGTCCAGCACTGTTTCTGTGACAGTTCGCTATCCAGAGTGACAGGCTTGTGAATGGCATTTATTCAGAGTTTTTAATGACTTCCGTACAGTCGTCGGGATCGCCATTGCAGGTTAACGTTAGGTCAGGCGTCATTGAAATATTTGGTTTGTAGTGCTTGCTCGTTTCCAGAGAGAGCATATCATGGACCCTTGTCTTAATCTCAGTTTTAATAAGAGTAAGTGTTGTGTTTGTTTATTACAATAAGTAATTGCTTTATATCATATTGTTTAAATGCAATAACATGCATGCAGATCTCGCATTTCGCCCACACATTTGAATCGAATGTGTCTGTCAGGCCAATACTTTACCGTTTATTACCATGGGTAACATAACAAGCACATAGCAGTACGCAGAACTGCCCAAATGTGATTAAATTGTGATTTGCGTAAATAACTGTTTTTTTATTATTGTCAATCTAATTGCTTACTTTTTTAAGTGGAGAGCGATCGTTTGCGCTGAGAGGACGGGGACTGTCATTGCCATTTCCAAGTAGGCTTGTTAGTGGTGGTTCGGAGAATGCGCTACCCTGCATCCCTGATCGCACACTGAAAACGAGTGTCCACGTTCTGCTGGAATTAAGTCTGTCATGTGTAGACTATTGTGGGTCAGTTTATGCGCTTGTCATGAAGGCAACATTTAACAGTGTATCAGGCTACTCGGTGTAAGACGGAAACAAAGGGAGGCCATTGATAGCCATATAAAACAATCTATAGTGTTGAAGATGTGGTCTCACCAGTCTTTTTTCTCATTTGCAGACGGACATGCAGCTTTGCACATGATAATGAAGAGCTAAAAGGATTATTTTGCGCACAAGGGAACTGTCTTATAAAAGCAATTGGAACCTGTCGTCAGGAAGGGGACTGTAACGTGTGTTGGATGTGTATCGCTCTTCTGGTGGCTAGCAATTCCAATGACTTGCCACTCATCCGACTCCTCGGAAACCATCGAAAATAATCGGAGATCGGAAACTGAAAGCCGCGCCGTAGAGACTGACCAGAGTCGCGTGGCCTCCGCCATGAGAGACCTGAAAAATACAGGTAACAGTATTTGTTTTCCTAGTTAATGATATCTTATGCCAGCGCGGTACATTCCTATCTTGGTTGACTGACTGAATTTTTATTTGGTCTGCAGCCATACCTAATGTGTTCAAGAATAACCCTGAAATTGTGTTTGAAATGGAGTTGTTGAATAGCCTGAGCTCAACCAAGGCAGGTGTAGGCTACGGAATAACGCTTATCTAGGCATATTAAAAACTATTTCCATCTTGCTCAATTAAAGAGAATTAATCCGTCAGTCCCATCCCCTCTCAAAATCAACGATCATTAGGCTATATAAAAGCGGCATAATTAACTTCGCTAAAATGCCTCTCTCATACGTATCCTGTTTAGAATATGGACGTGTTGTTTTTCTTCCTAATTTCCCAGAACGAATAAAAACATGATCATATTTCCGTTTGGGTTAAGTAGGGAAAGCTGCCGTGTGCAGAGCTGTAGGAACGGTCTTGATACAGGCTTTACCGAATTCCACAATATATTTCATAGTCAGAGATAGTATGCATGTAGAACAATCTCAAGGATTGAGGTGTTGTGTGCGTGTGTGTGAACGCGGGTGTGTGGGTGCTTGTGTTAGTTGTTTTATTGTTGAGATTAAATCAACTAAAACTTAGTTAAATCGTGGTTCATATTTTCCGTGACAGTTGGAATGTGCTGTAAAAATGGACCATATTTTGAGTCATGATGTAGCCCTATAACAGCACACCGAAGCTATGGCGATTGGTGAACCTCTGTACTAAACTCTTTACTTCAGACCCTTTTTGGGTGAAATAGGTCAGCATCTACCATACTAGTGTTAAATATCTAACTAAGCCTCAGTCGAAAAACAAAAACCCTCTAAGAACTGATTACAAACTCCAATTTGTATTACCCGATAATATATATAATCTTTATTCTTGCATTTCATCATATTTTCTTATTGCGCATATTTTAAATCATAGCAATGGAAAATAAATACATTTTGCATTTTGTTTTTAGAAATATTCAGTAAAGGTAGCCATGAAACATTCAGGGTACTAGCATTCATATATTGCATTCCACGGAATAGTGGAGCCTGGCTGTACACCCCGTGTGTGTGTGTGTGTGTGTGTGTGTGTGTGTGTGTGTGTGTGTGTGTGACTGTGAGATTACCCTTTGCTGACCAAAACCTATTCACCTCTCACTGGCCATACATGTGTGTGTGTCGTGGGCATGTTTGCCACTTGTATGTGCCATCCAGTGGCATATGAGCTGCACCTGTCTGCCTGGTGAAGGGGGTCTGAGCAGGGTGCAGCTACCCATTTTTGAGGGGTATGCAACAACAATTGCCCCCAAAAAAAAAAAACAAACAACAACTAAAGCAAAACAAAAGGCCAATAATTTACACTATTACTTTGCATTAGTGTCTATTGAATATGTTTTTAAAGAAATGCTGCCAATTTAATGTTTAACTTGATGTTATACTTGATAAGTAGCCTATTGATAAATGGTGCATTGCCACTTTAAGAGAGTCTAAACGGTTCTCATAACGTCCTTTTTCCAGCTATTGCTCACAATGGATAAGGCTGATAGGCACTCTAGCCTTGTTTGTTTGCACCACATTGACAACACAATATTAAGTTATTACAAGGAGCCTTCATTGTTAGGACATGGAAACATGTTGCTGCTAGCATGACATTTCTGTTTGCAGTTGGCCATTAAAAGTGCAGTATAAGCATGGTAGCCACCTAGCTATCTGAATGGAATAGGCTATGTTTCAATCGGCATTATGCTTAACAAACGCTAGTTAGTCTGTTAACATTCATATTTGCAAGCCTCCAAGTACAGACGTCATCACTTTAAATCCTACCTGTTGCCTTTCACCGTCCACTTATTTAACTGCTGTTGCATCCCTTGACATGCCATCTCCTTTTCCCTCTTTCGTTTTCTATTTTTAGTCGTCAACAGCTTTTTTTGCTGTATCCATCTTTTTTCCATAGACGGCAACTCACTACTGTAGGCCTATCTGCTCGCCTAGCGCTCACACCCCCACTCCCTCTTCTATGTCAAAATTCTATGATGGAATCTTATGAGATAGGGCGCCTACTCTAGCCTGTTAGTGCTCTAAAATGTTATAGAACATTGAGAAAATGTTGAAAGGATTTAGAAACGGACAGCAGTAGCTACATATAGAAAATACCAAATATATTATTTTTTTATTTTTAACATCGCTTTGGCGCCCCCATGGAGCTGCGCCCCTATGCGCCGCATATAGCGCATACCTACTTTTTGCGCCACTGGGTCTGAGATGGGCCGTCTATTTCATGACATAGGGAAGTCCGACACGACCGAGTAGTTGTCAGCAATCTCAGCATCACTCCGCATGTCTAAACTGCACATCGTGGGTTGAGCCACTTTCAACCCAGGCATCAATATGATTTATCACAGTCATACAATTTAGTTTATGGGGTTAGGAAAGGGAAAAAAAACACATTAGAGGTTGTAGCCCAATCCTTGCACCAGACACGTGCGTCGGGAGCAGCAGTCATAAAGTCTTGTGCATGCCTTTGCTCACCTGTAAACACGGACACAAAAGCGTCAGTGAGTGTTTTATGATTTGTTGTGGAATGCCATGTGCTGGGTTGGGTCACATGATGCCAGGGTAGGGTTGGGAGATAAGGTGTCGGTATTTATGTAATCCAATGAGAGGAACCAGATCCACATCACTGTTACTGACACAACTTGGTGTTTATACTGCAGGAGTGTGTTGGGTGCTTGTGTTTTATATTATTGAGATTCAATTTTAGTGATAAAAATCATCCAACTTGTTTTCAGTGGTTCATGTTTTCCATGACAGTTGGAATGTAGAAATAAACCAAATGTGGAAATAAACCATATTTGAAATGTGGAAATAAACCATATTTGGTGCTAGATTCATGTGATGCTGCACATAAGATTTCCTTTGAATGATGCAATGCATACTTCTGCCTTTGAGGAAAAGACTGTTTTCTTAACTTTGGGTATCTTAACTCATCAATGAAAATTATCTTATCCATCTTAATGCCAATTGGCAACACTACTCATGTTAATAATTGCTACTACTAAACCATAAAAATGCAGTCATGCTAATTAAGCACTTTGAATTGGAGAGGCTGCAGTGTGAGCAACAACAGTCATATTCACAGAAATCACCTCAAACAGATTAAACCATTTCATATTGACAACTTGTGTGTGTGTGTGTACGAATACTCACTTTCGGTGCTAATGTGTGTCTGCACATTACTGTTCAACATCTGTGCATACATATGCTTGTATATACAGTAATGACTCACCCTCTGTGAGAGTGAGTGAGTGAGTGAGTGTGTGTGTGTGTGTGTGTGTGTATAGGTGTGTACATGACAGCTACTTAACCATCTGTGCCTAGGTGTGTGTTCATGATCATGCACCTCTGACTATGCTCTGTGCTGATATGTGCAGATGTGTGTGTGTGTGTGTGTTGTGATTTGCACAAGTGTAGAACCGTTTTGTAGCTGTGGAATTCATTTGTCTGTGTGCAAAAAAAAAATGCGTACCTGCAGAAATATTTTGTGCACTTGTAAAAAACATTTGTCCACGGGGATTTAGTTTGAACGTGTGTGGAACCGCTGGATCTACGAAGCTACAAAACTTTTTTACAGACACGAATTTTGGCAGTGTTTTGTCGTCGTTTCTAAAGAGCCAATCAGCGAATTTTGGCACGGTCTTGACAGCGTTTCTGCAGAGCCAATTAGCACTTTGCATCGCCTATTGACTAGCCAATCAGGGGATGTCCTGCATCACATCTCTCGGCCAGGGTCGGCGAGCCGGGCATCATAGCACGCGCAGGCAGGCAGGCAGGCACAGAGCTAGCGAACTTAGGTCTTAAATCTAACAAGTTAGGCCTTTTACAACAAGCTTTTTGATGGAAAAGTGGTGTTTAATTTTTATAATCTTTGTTTAGTGAACGCATAAAACTGTCAGTTTGTAAGCAAGAAGAATCAAGAATAAGAAATCAAGAATTACGATCTTTGAATTTGTTTATCGTTACCTAGCAACCGAGGCTTTAAGTGTTAAAAAATATTGCAGTTTCATTATGTACAAGATGTGCTGTAGCACAGTGGTTAGAGGAGTGAGCTTTGATCTAAGGATCATTGGTTCAAATCCAGCATCAATCATTGTGCCAATGTTAGTTTTGGGTTAGTTTTCACGCACACATGAAGCACTGCCTTGCGCTCTATGCCGTCCAGTTTGGAGGAGAAAATAAATCCAACTAATAACTAGATGTACCGCAGAGCGGTACAAAATATGACCGCCGCCCAGTCCAGCACATTTTTTCCACAAAAATAAATCACGCTGAAAGGCCTATATGATTTTAACTGTCTCACTAAATTGCATTATCCACACTCAATTCTCACTGGTATCTGCTAGACAACAAGTACCAAAACATGATTGGTTCATAGATTTCACATGTAAAATTCATTTTATACAACCCCACCCCCATCTTGCCTGTTCATAATACTAAGAAATTCTTGAATTGTGTGCATGTGTGCGTGTACATGTTTATGTTTATGTGTGTGTGTGTGTGTGTGTGTGTGTGTGTGTGTGTGTGTGTGTGCGTGCTTGTGTGTTTGCCTCATGTATGTGTGTTTGTGCATGTGCATGCATGCGCGCATATGTCTACTGTGTGAGTATGTGTCATAATGATGATTACTGTGAATGTATGTGTGTGCGTGCGTATCTGTTTATGCACATGTGTGCACATGGAATGGGTTAACATGACCCCTGGAGGCAAACATAATGGAAAAATTGGTCATCCTAGGCCCCACGGTTCTCAAGATATTCACAGAAAACTGTGTCTGCCCTACCCTCCTTCGGGGTCCAGTACAGCCGGGGCTACAGATCAAAACAAAAACGATGGTTCCATGCTATCCATGTGGGGTTACATGCCCACCAAGTTTCGCGGTACCCGGTCTTTCAGTGTCCCGGGAATCCTTTGTTGGTGTACGGTCACTAAATGTACACATACATTATTTTATTGTAAGGCCCCCATGAACGAAAAGTTCACAAAACTTGGCATGCATTCGAGGGTGTCATAATGATCCTACACTTTCAATTTCGTGCAGTTTTGACCATGTCAGCCAGAGATATTGTGATGAAAACACCTCATTTTTGCTTTTAATTTTTAACTAGGTGGCTTATACATGAAATAAGTGGTAATGGGATGGGTTGACATGCCCCCTTAAGACCAACATACAAAAAAAGGTGGACCTCCTAAGCCCTACAGTTCTCGAGATATTCACAGAAAACTGTCTCCGGCCACCTACAGGCTAGTTGGTGTATAGTAACATAAATTAATTTATTGTGTGGCCCCCCATGAACGGAATTCCACGAAACTTGGCGTGCACTCAGAGGGTGTCATAATGATCCTACACTTCCAATTTTGTGCAGTTTTGACTGTGTTAGGTCACAGATACCTGCGATTACAACACCTCATTTTTACTTTTTTGTGTTTAACTAGGTGGCGCTATACATGAAATGAGTGGTTATGGAATGGGTTGACATTGCCCTTTGAGATCAACATACAAAAAAAAAATGGTCCTCCTAAACCCTACGGTTCTCGAGATATTCACAGAAAACTGTGTCTGTCCTACCCTCCTTTCGGGGGGTGCAGTCCAGCGGGGGGGCTACAAATCAAAACAAAAAAGAATGGTTCCATGCTATCCATATGGGGTTACATGCCCACCAAGTTTCGTGTACCCCGGTCTTTCAGTGTCCCGGGAATCCTTGACGGAAATTTGGACATGCGAAAAAGAAAAAAGAAAAAAAACTGACTAGCGCTGCGCGGCGGTCATAATAAGCTACTTTACCATGATAAGCCCATATAAAACTCTGAGAATAGAATAATAATAATGGTTTCCACACGCACATAGACTCAAGTAGACCTATCCTGTCCTGACTTGAAGTAAGCCTATTGCCTTTGATAAAGGTATACCTACATTAAAAGAAGACCGCTTTGTGAATTATGATGTTTTAATCGCCACCGCTCAAGCAACACAACCAACCCATAATCAGCAAAGTCCTTATCCTCACTATAGCTCAGTGGCGTAACTATAGTAGGTGCAGCAAGTGCAGTCGCACCAGGGCCCGTGACCTCCCGGGGCCCGTCGCTACCCCCGCCCTGCCTCCTTTTTTTTTTTTTTAGAACTTCACCATTAAGAATCAAACTATCAAATAAAAATGGCTAAATCAAATTACCATCTTGTCGTCATACTGTTTCGGCAGAGTATCTTTCTTTCTACTGAGATGCAGCAAGGATTTCTTGGTAGGCTAAGTGATTTGTTGTGATTTTTTGAATGGATGGTGGCTGCACATTTCAGTCATCGTTCCGACCAAAATGCCCTTCAAACACAAGAGCGGCTGCAAGAAGCGGCAGGAGCGTAAAGAGCAAGGGGAAAGGGTGTACTGCTCTCATGTTAAGACCTATAGCTAAGGAGCAGCATGGGGCAGGAGAGGCTCAGTGGGTTA
Organism: Alosa alosa; assembly: GCF_017589495.1. NCBI lineage: Eukaryota > Metazoa > Chordata > Actinopteri > Clupeiformes > Clupeidae > Alosa > Alosa alosa. Next base: position 21,345,363 of record NC_063205.1, on the reverse strand, counting down.
GCTATCCTGTCCATTGAAAATAGGAGAGCCAGAGCATTAAATATTGGGAACATCATTGACGATTTTGCACAACGATAGGCTCGTAAGATGGCCTTTTTCTAATGGCCTAATTCACGCATATTGAGGATTGTATGCATATGAATGATTTTATTTGGTTTCTGCACGGTTAAATAAGTTAGGCTTTGTTTCTGCGCAGTGCGAGTTTATAAGCAAGCAATCTACGCTTGCAGTTTCAGCAGAGGGTTGAAAAGGCACATTGAGCGCATTGAGGGCCAGATGTACGTACATTTGCACACGTAGCGTTATCAGCGCCATGGACACACCGCAGATTGCGAGCGCTGTCAGTTTCCGTCAAATTTATCAATCGTTCAATCCTTAGTGTAAACTGCGCCTTTCTCTGCCCTTCTCCGCCCATAAACGCAATTTACGAACGTCCACAACTGAATGGCAGCGCCTACAAGCGCAGTTGAATGAAGTTAACTGATGACAACATTAAAAAGAATCAAACGTTTAGCGATCATGAAATAATACCATACATGATAAGATGTCAACAAGCAGGGAGATAATGAAGATCAGTAGTTCTACTCAAACTACTTGTGCACGTAGGCTATGGAAGATTGGTCAAATCTAGCAAGTAGGAAAGTTTAAGTGAATGACGGAAAGTGAAAGTAAGACATCACGAAAAGGCCAACGAAAAGTTAAGGTTGCTTTTGGTAGTACAAATACTTTCACCACAAAAACTGGTGTTCTAAATAGCGATTCTGTTGTCTTTGAAAGGTTCTCTTATTGACGCATTGAACTGCAATGTGGATTAACACCTGCTTTTACAAGGCGGAAGTATTTAGGCGCAGAATAGACGTGCGCTTTCAGGAGCAGTCTTTGTACATACCGTGGAAATGCATAACTAGGCGCTCTTTACTCTTCCCCTCCCATCTTTTTACGCTAAACTCCCACTTTCCCCTGGATCCTCCCATGAATGCATATGCATGACATGACAATCGCAATCTGCCACTTTCAGCTCCCGCGACAGGCAGTTTGCGCTTTTACATCATTGCGGCCTGTTTGTACATACCTCGCAATGATTTTATACGCACATTGCGAAACAAATACGCCTGAAATGGGTGCAAAAGCGTTAGTACATCTGGCCCTGAGTGTTCCCATAATTCCATGCGAGTTGATGTTAATGCAGTAATATTAGATTACCCTGGCCTGCAGGCTGTTAATAAAATTATTTTTAATGTTTTCACATGTAATGGATCCTATGTAGTTGTGTGTTTTTTATTTTAAATTGTAATCTGTAACTACTAAACTACTTCGGTGCCTCAGGCCCTTTGCATAAACAATTGAAGTCACCCTTAATGTGTATTGCATGTATCAGAGCTAATTCATCCTGGGCCAAAGAATGTAGGTGTGGGGCCCGCGGAGCGCACTTGCACCTGGGCCCACCATTGGTTTGTTACGCCACTGCTATAGCTAGCAATATAAATGCACTTAAACTGTAGACACACACTAACAAACTCTTATTTGGTTACTTTTACAACCTTTTGTGTTGGCATGTAAATATCCAGTCCAAAACTAACATTGGCAGAATGACTGGATTGGATATCAGTTGGATTTATTTTCTCCTCCAAACTGGATGGCATAGAGCGCAAGGCAGTGCTTCACGTGTGCTTGTGTGTGTGTACATGACTACTCACTATCTGTGCTTATGTGTGTGTGTGTGTGTGTGTGTGTGTGTGTGTACATCACTACTCACCATCTTTGTCTCTGTGTGTGTGTGTGTGTGTGTGTGCGCTGCGTGTGTGTGTGTGTGTAGATGACTACTCACTATCTTTGCCTCTGTGTGTGTGTCTGTGTGTGTGTGTGCATGCAGGCTGGTACTGGGGCCGCCTCACTGCCAACGAGGCGAAGGAGATCCTTGCAGACTCGCCGGAGGGCACCTTCCTGGTGCGGGACAGCTCCCAGCGCGACTACCTCTTCACCATCTCCGCCATGACCGCGGCCGGCCCCACCAACCTGCGCATCGAGTACGCCGACGGCAAGTTCAAGCTGGACTCCGTGGTGCTGGTCAAGCCCAAGCTGAAGCAGTTTGACAGCGTTGTGCACCTGGTGGAGCACTACGTCAAGCTCTCGCGGACCTCCTGCAAGCCTGGACAGGGTCAGGGTCAAGGTCCGGGTCCAGGGTCAGGTCCGGTGCCGCTCGGTTCCAACAACAATGTGACCGTGCAGCTGCTGCTGACCAAGCCGGCGTACGCAGCCACGCCTTCACTTCAGCACCTGTGCCGCATCGCCATCAACAGGTCCACGCGGCAGGTCCGTGCCCTCCCTCTGCCCAACAGGCTCAAAGACTACCTGACGGACTACACCTACCACGTCTGAGTGTGGCCCTTGTGGCGCCGCTGTGATCGTCGCAGCGTCCTCCAGGGCCCAGCGATGGCTTGAGCGTCACCATGGTTACGCTTACCTTGCCTGCAGCAGCTTTAGGGGTCGCCACTCGTAGTGAGGCCCCCCTCCTCAGGCATCGGGAGACGGAGCGTTGCCCTCCCACCGCGCACCCTTCTTGAGGACTACTTGATGGACTACACATCCGCAACGTGTCGGGGGCCCTCAGGAGGGTGCTATCATGAGACTACACTTAAGGGGGTGCTCTCGCGCCCTGCCCTCGGTCATCAGGTTAACATGCGGCCCGAGACAAAGAAAGACTGTGGTGGCCGTGTGTGTGTGTGTGTGTGTGTCTCACTGTTGTGCACCTTTTGTAGTGTTTTCACTACGTGATGAACTGAACTGAATTGACCTGAACGGCCCGCCACGACTGCACTGCAACAGGGCATATATATGGCCCCTCAGTGCGGTGCGAGGGCCGGCAAAGCACCTTTACATTGATGCTGAGCGCATTCAGACAAACTCCGTCTGTCCGCGTCTCATCCGATGCGGCTGCCGGACACTGTGTATACCTTTTTTGCAGTTTCTGATTCATTTTGTTTCTGTTTGTTTTTTTGTTTTTTGAGGACCTGTTTTATTTGCTCATTGGTTTTTGTACTGTAATCGGTTAATGAAGGGTCATTTTGGATGGGGGGTTTGTGGGGGGATCTTCTGATTTCCTGACGAATGCTTTCTTGTACATTACAGCAAGCAATACTTGAAACTCTGACGTTGGCTCGTTTTTATTGGAGTGTGCTTCTTCTCTTCCCGGTGTTTTTGTGTTCTGCTGAGGTCATGTCCACATTAAAACCAGAAGTTATAATATAATATAATATAAATAAATACACATAATTATTAGCCCTTCTTTCCACATTAAAACAGCGTATTCCGACACTGAAAATGATACTTTTCCAAAACAATATCTGAGGTGGTAGATAAATTTGAAGACTCCAGATTTGCGTTAATATGTATAGGGGAAACAGAGGGCTTCATATACGATGAGGTGCGGTTGCTATGATGATGGTGATAAAAGTCGGAGTTCCAGATACTACCAACAACAAACACTTCTATGATGTTTTAGTGTGGATGCAAAACTTTTGAAAAACAATAATGTGGACCGAGATCGTTTTCACCTCAAATGTGAGTATTTATATTTACATGGCTTAATGTGGACTGGACAAGTCGAGATTTGAAACTGGCTACTAGTACAGTAAAGTTGGTTCTAGAGCTGAACCACATAGCAGCTTCACCATGTTTTTAAAATGTATATACCGTGTACACACACACACACACACACACACACACACACACAAAACACACATAGAAGACTTATAGGACTTAAAGAGACATAGGTCAAAACTCATTGAATGTGGACTGAATGTGCATTTTCACCTCATGTGTTTTTTTATTTACCCAGCTTAATGTAGACACAGCCTCAAGGGATTGACAATGATGGAAGTCGTCAGAAACATACCACATTTGCATGCTGCTATTTTCTTATTGGCTGGAAGGCTTGATTGCTTATCTGCCAGTGTGTGTGTCTGTGTATTTGCATAATCGAGTAATGACACTAGCTTCCGTTAGACTTGTATATCATTTATTTTCATAGTGACTGCTAAAAGATTAGTTTTAAAGATCCCCTTCTATTTAGCATGTCTCTCAGTTAGTCATATGAGGTTTTAAGCCTTTTCACAGTGAAGACTAAATCAAATGCAGGAAAGGAATGTTCTCGGGCGTGGGCCAGGCCTATAGCATAATCATAGCATAATTCACTGGAGGCAGGTTGTTACAGTTAGCCTATAGCTCCCTTTTAACTATACTGTAGGCTAGCTATAGGTTAATGAGAATAACCCACTTTCAGTGAATTAAGCTACGCTAGGCTAACAGTGTGAAACTGTATTGCACGCAGATAAGAGGGGTATGTCTGTCTGTCTTATTTATGTTTATGTTTATAGTATTTGGCAGACACTTCAGAATAACTTACAGAATATGAACACTACAATAGTTAAAAATAATAGTTTCAAATAAAGTTGAAAAGCCTACATTAAGCATAATAACAATAGTATCAATAATAATAACACTATCAAATGAAAATAATGATTTTTTCATATTAACAAAAACCATAAACATACCAACCATAACTCTGTAACAGAATTAATTGATTAAGTGCAAGGTGAACAGATATTTCTTAAAAATCCCAAAACTATCACAAGAACTCTTGTCTTGACTATGACCTCTTAGTGTTAATGGATGGCCTTGTCTAGATAGATAGATAGATAGATAGATAGATAGATACTTTATTGATCCCCAGGGGAAATTCAAGGTCTCAGCAGCATACAGACAACTAGCATCTAACTCTGGGGTAGATAGCTAATAAGCCAATAAGCTCATTTCTGGATTAAGGTGCCCTGTGACATGTAAAAAAAAACTGCACAATTGTGCCAACCATATCACCAAAAGACGCTTTTCACCGTTGACACTCTTCCTGGTGCCAACTGCTCAGCTAGTTCTTGCTTGCGCTTTAGAGGTGAGTTTGCATGGTTTAGACCAAATGTCCTTAACGCTACTTTAAGGACGGACATTGTGCTGTGTAACATTGTGCTTTTTGTGCTAGTGGCTTTTTTGTATTCACAAACACAGGTTTGAAGCCTTTTTCCTACCATCTCCAAGATACTTGGCATGGCGTACCCATCCCATTTAGGTTATGTACTAGGCTACTGCACAAGTTGTTATTTTTATTTGGATTGCAATGCGATTTGACATACAGTAGTTTGATTGCACTGAGAGTTTATGTCCATTGCTGATTTACAACAGTTGCCCCTATAGTTGGGCCAGCAAGCCAGTAGTGAAAGTTTGAGAATCAGTCAGTGCAGAGAAAAGGTGATCCCCTCTCAGCCTGAAGATTAGCTGGGAACTGATACTCAACAAGTGACTGTGACTGATACTCACCTCTTTCAGTTTAGGTCCATTAGCCTTGTACGCATTATTGGTCATGGTGATTACTGGCCAGTCGAGTCGTTCTTGGAAAGGTTACAGCTATATTTGACTTTTACTTGTCAAATACTGTATGTGTTTTTTTCCTTCTTTTCTAAGCAAACCCAAAGCAATTGAAGAGACTGGTGGATTTGTGTTAAATCCTATTATAGACATGTGACATCATGGAAAGAGGTACATGGAGGGCTACACTTTTTGCACACCCTCAACATGCACACACACACACACACACATACACTTTTTGCACACCCTCCACATGCACACACACACTTTTTGCACACGCTTCACACACACACACACACGCACATCCATTTTTTGCACACCCTCCACATGCACACACACACACATACACCACCACTGGCATTTTGATGTTCTTTTAGGGTTTCTGCCGACACTGAGGCCAGGAAACACTGTGTAATGCTCCCTGTCATTTCCCATTTCTCCCAACCCATTCACAGCACGCCTTGACTTGCAAGCAGAAATATCATAGCGTTCCTGGTTATTCCTACGTGGAATCAGTCAAACTCTCCGGGCAGAACACATAACTGATCCCTGTACCCCAACAGAGGGCTGCTTGAATGATGATCTTTCAAATGGATGAACTATGCAATCGTCCCACCTACTTTTAAGGCCATATAACAATGAAATCATTATAACTATGTTTAAAAAATAGGATAGGTGCTAAAATGAACGGTGTGTGAACCTGACACAAAGTAACATTCATTTATAATGTGACCACTTCAGTTCTTTACCTTATATTCTTCATTCTTGCTTGTAGAATGCATTCATTGGAAGTGCAACTACTCTTTGATATGTATTCATGTCATTCATCATATTCCATATCAAATATCATTTCATAACATCAATGAAGAAACTTGTGTTCTATTTGATTTCAATTCAGTTCTCATATAATTTCAGTCTACAGTATACCCATTATTTTCAAAGAGAGTGAGATAAAGGGCCCTATTTTTGCGGTGCAAAACCTGGCGCAAAGCGTATTATTATTCTGACGCAAAGTTTTTTCCTATCTTATACTTCACTTTTATTAAATAATGCGCCCAGGGGTGTGGCAATTACTAACATAAGGTGTGGTCTGGCACATGATCTAAAAATCGCTATCTTATACTGTCTAAAAAGCATTACGCCACTGACCAAGAAAAGCCTGGTCTATAGTAAAAGGCACATAGGAAACATGTCACTTTCACGAGATGTAAGCAGCAATTCCTCTGCAGAATAAATATCCTTAGGTTATTTATTCAGTCATTCGAACATTATAGGGGGAAGTTTTGCTTTTTTCAGGCAATGTTTTTGCCTTTTATATTGCTAAATTAATGCCCAAAGTGTGTGTGAAAGAGAATAAGAGTGAGTGAAAGAGTGGGATCATTTCTTAACAACCAACCAACAACAGGATCTGCGTTCACATGCACTCTGTGGCGAGACAAGTTTTTCTTGCTTGTACTGTAAGTGGCATCCATCGGGGGACAAGAGGCACATTTTATATATAATAAATGTATTTATATTATTTATTTATAATTTGAACATACTGTTTACATACATCATAATAAAATATTTAAAAAATAATTATGGAAGTTTAAATTTAAAATAAAAAGCTTTGACATTTCAAAAATCGCTTAAATTGCAATCTAATTAAACCCTTTTAAAGCTATTGTTCATGCTAAACAGTTAGTCACTATTTAAATTATAAAAATAATATAATTGGCACCTAAAATTACATACTCTTGGCCCTGAATCTGATCAAACTGGTCTCAAACAGAAAAGATAGAATTTCTATTTAAAAGCAGAATTTGCAGGCATTATTATGGACAACTATGTACACACTTCACCTTTATGTGAATATTCAAACACAGTTTTTACATTAAATTGAATATTTTATGATTATTATGATTTATCAACATTTTTAACACATAGGTTACATGTCAAAGGTCATACCATTTGACATGTAACCTAAGCTTGCCTGGCCATGGCCTAAAAACACTATTATGTTACTTTAAGAGAGTTGCTAACCTTGACTCATAGCAGTTGGGGTCTTGAAGGGTCCTTCTCTATGACATAATTTCCTGTCACATGATTCTCTGACATAATACATACAAAATTGCTCCTTAAATGGTGGTTACACCACTTGATATTTTAAGTGGTTGATGTGACAAACACGATTCCCCATATTAATTCAAACATTCAGAACAAAGGGGTTTCATTACTTGTAATAAATATAGAAAAGTTCTTGTGCAAGATCATGCCAGATTATTTTAGAAGGGATTTTGGAGAGAATTTCACATTTTTTTCAGCAAGTGTAAATTATTTGGTTCATGTTTTTGTGGTTACACCGTGTTGACAATTTTACCCAAATTCAGTTAATACTCTTTCAAAATTAAATAAATCCAAAACTTGATTATGGTTTGATGAAAATGATATTTGAAAATAATTTGTCAAATTATTTTCAAATTTTAACAATTTTGTATGTAATGTATGTAACCCATATGTACACAACAAAATGAGCGTCACGTCATTGACCCGCGTATTGTGTGTGTGTGTGTGTGGACTGGGAAATTAACAGGCAACGTGTGTAGCAGAATGACTCAAAACAATGAGATTTAGATGGGAGATTACAGGGTCAGCAGAAGGTCCTGTTTGTGTCAAGAGGGACAAGAATTCCAACACCTCCCATCCCCCACACTAACACTAACTAAAAATCTCACAGTATCCACACAGTGTTAGGGGTACCACTAGGGTGTGGGGTGTGGGGGAGTTAGGATGATTCTAAGAGCCCAGCACTGACAGGGGACCCCCAGAGAATCCCCCTGATAATACTATTAAGGTCAAGTAGCTTAAATGTATAACACACACACACACACACAGCTCCCCCTACAGGAGCAGTGAATGTCTTCTGACGTGAGGGGAATCCTAAGGTTAATTACAGTTCTTTTCAATCTTTTTCGTGCCAAATGGTTCCAATCAAGCCATTAGCTTCAAAGCTTAAAATCTCTTAAAACTAAGCAGCAGACTAAGCTGGCTGCAAAACAGCATGCTGTCAAGTCCCCTTATGTTTTCCCTGCTCACAGGCACAAGTTTGAAAACACAAATGCGGGGGTGATAACTAGCTTCCCAGATGTCACACACAATATACCAGACACACAAGTTTGTGACCGTAAAATAGCAGGAAGGGATGCAAATGGATACTTTGCATTTCATGTCCTAATCTAGAGATCAAACAGTGCTCTACTGTTCATCTCAGGTGCAATACAACATAAAGACAAAGACTATACTGTCTTATTTCAACATTTTGGAAATATGCAAATAGGACATTCACCATACCAATCTAGAGAGCACACAAACGTTGCTTTCCTGATCATGTGAGACACAATGTTATGTTACACAGACAAAGGTTCCATTGTGTCGCAACATTTTGAATAGATGCAAAAGGGACATTCTGATCTGTTGTGATAATATCAGTGCCAAGGGTGCCATGGGGGGCTTTAGCACTCTGGCCAGGTGGCATATAAAACACAGCGAAATGAGTAGGCCTCACCCAGTCTCGTTGCAGCTTTTTAGAGCACTGGACCGAAGTTATAACTCAATAAAAGAAAAGGAGAAAAGGCCGCTCTTTGCAGAAACTTTCATGTGAAACCCTCAAAACTACCCCAGGTATTGGGACAACTTGCTATTGGAGGCAGTCAGGGGCGTAGGCTAATGCAAGCGAAGGGGGGCACAACAACCGAATATGTGTGTGTGTGTGTGTGTGTGTGTGTGTTTTTTGTGTGTGTGTGTGTGTGTGCGTTTGGGTGGGGGTATACAGTGCTGAATGAAGTTGGGTATACTCTATACGTCTGGTCATACAATTATTGTTTTTGTAAAAATTGTCACCAAAATACATCACTAACTAAGAGTGATCACAATGAGGCCTATAAGCCAGACAGAAATGTTAGCTAACCATGGAATATACTGGCTCTGGTTAACAATAACTGTTGCATAGAATATACTGGCTCTGGATGACAACAACTCCTGACCTGAGGCACTCAGACAGGGACTTTCTGTATGTTTTTTGAAAAAAATGCTGACTTTTCCCTCTGCATTTTGACTGGGAGATATCAAATGGAATTCAGAGTTTTAAAAACAAGCCGTTTAGCTTACTGCCATAATATTCAAACAACTGTGATTATGGTCTACACAACAACGCATTACCTAAATTATTATTTATTGACTACCATTCATGTTGCAAGGAATATAGCCTGTATGCTTCAAAAATAAAAATACCCACTCTATGGCTTAGCCACTTGCAAAGAAATATGTAGAGAAATAAATGGAAAGGAAATACATTAGTATTTTGAGATATTTTTTCATACATAGTAGGGTGTAATGTTGAATACAAGGCAGAAATCTGCTGTAATTTCTACACGAACACATACCAATGGATTTAATAAGTTATATTTTGACATGAAGTTCAAGAATCATGTGGTGAGTGAGGAGCTTGGGAGCTATTTAACTGAGTAGTAAGGGCGTGGAGATTGACAGAGAGCTGTATGTTATACATGAATAAATTTGATAGCTATAAATTCAAAGTCATTATTCTTGCAATGATCCCCTCGGCTCAGAGGCAATTTACAACTATCAGTAGTATGGCTGCACAACTAATTCGATTTTTGATTAAAATCACAATTTGAACTAGAAGTTAGCTAATCGCAAAGGGTACAGTTAATCATGCAGCTTGCAACTCAGCCCCAGTAGTTACAGTAATCTTGTCACATCTACGATTATCATCTGCAATGTTTTACAGACTGTGAAGCTTTCCTATCAGAAGTAGCTACTGTGCTTCTAAGCACTATGCATGCTCACCATGTCAGAAGTGGCCTAAATTAACAGTCTACGAGTCTGGGGGGTCTTTTGGAATATAGAACTGAAGCAAAACAAACCAAATCACAATATCTGTCAGAAAAATGGCAGATATTTTCCCCAACATGTGCAGCCCCAGTAACATTGCATCAGTGGTACCTATAAGGCCTTTGGAGCCGATGAGCATCTGTAATCTGTAATTTTGGCTGTAATAGCCCATGGTTAAATTGATTTTCTCAGTAGGCTACAAATACAGAGGAACAGTGAGCCAGGCAGTACCTGGAATATAATCTCAGATATAATTGACAAACTCATTCCTCTCAGTTATGATTCAAACCAAAGGATTTGCATTTTTCAAGAAATGTCAAAATGTGCTAAATTGCTAATCTGTCTAAGCCTGGCTTTGGAGTTGGATATTTTCATCGAAATAATTTGTTGTGGAGCTTTTTTTTTTTACATGACTTTAGACCTCAGGGATGTAAAAATATTACTAAAAGTATTACTAGGCTACTGCTGAAAAAGTAGCCCTAAGGTTAGTGGAATAGCATCAACAATATTCAAAAGTGCTGTATCACACACAAGCGCTTGCCTGTTTTTAGTAACAATGTCGGTAAAACGCTCAAATAGCCTAATACAACAGGCAGGCACTTCTATTCACGCCACACCAACAGATGATTCCGGGGTTTTGGTTTCTCATCGGACGGTATGTAGAGCGGACACGAGCCTCCTGGAAAAGTAAACACGAGAAACATTGACGTAAGAAGAACAAGCAAAAGCTATCGTAACATCATATTTCACAGTAAATGTCTTATGTTTTGTCTAAAGAAAACAATTTGCCCTTGAATATGCCTAGTAAATGTTTATTGAAGTGCAGGACTTTGATGAAGGCTAGATACGAGATAAATGCATGTTAGCTCATTGTGTGATGAGTGACTTCAGACTATCAAGTTAGCTTGCTAACTAGTCAGAAGTTCTTGGTTAGTTGTGACTTAATGTCATTTCATTCAGCCAACACGTTACCAACGTATTTATCAGATAATTTGCTGGTATTGACATGGAGCCTCAGCATAAATATATTCTTCGTAAACACAGACTGGATCTTTCCTCAAACATCAGCACAGACGACACTATCGTGCAGTACCTTTACCAGGAAGACATCCTAACATTGGATCACGTGGAGGAGATTCAGGCACAGAGCTCTAGCAAAAAGAGAACTTTAATGTTGCTCGACATCCTCCCAGGCCGAGGGCCGAAAGCCTTCGGGAAATTTCTGGAGGCTTTGGAGGTGGAATACCCATGGGTGCAGGAGAAGCTGTTGCAGAGACTGGACAACAACGCTGTCCAAATCACAGGAACAGGTAAAAATAGGACCCTAACCCATGGGCCTGGTAAAAGTCCCAAAGTATGTTATGTTTTACGAGGGTACATATTAAAAATCCTTACAACTTAAACTACTAGTTCTACAGCAATTTAACAGCATCTGGCTGTTTGGTTCTGTCCATTTGAAACACTGAAGATGTAAGCTATAATATCGATGCAAATGTAATTTATTATGACAATCAGTAAATCCTAACAAAATCATAATTTTTGACCATAATTCAATGACTTTTTTTGTGAATTGTGAAGTGTCTGATAAAAAAGGCACCTTTTAAAAATCTAGATAGAAATGTAGCCTACACAGTTTAGAAGAAGAAGAAACATTTTTTTGATGGCTGTTAACAAGTAACCTGACTCTCGCCAGATGAATTTCGTTCCGCCTAGCTCCACTCATCCATCTGGGATCAAGTGTTGCTTCATAAGGCTGGGTCTAATCAAAAAATGCTTGCATATGATTGGATAAGCCACTTGTCCGTCATCTATTGACGTGCTACCTCAACCACTCACATCGAAGCCAACCCGTGACGCTGATAACAGTCTCACAGTCGCTTCTACGCTATGTCACATCTATGAAACTCCCGCCCTGCGTCCTGATTGGCTTTACCATAAAATCTGGTGCAGAAATCACTCTCAACGGAAGAGGTCCCAGATGGATGTGAGTGAAGCTAGGCGGAACGAAATTCATCTGGCAAGAGTCAGGTTAGTTAACAAGCACCATTATTGTTGTTTTCTAGTGATGCTTTGTCATTCTGACTTCAGGTAAGAGCCCTGTCATAACATGATAGTTGAGAGTTTTCTTAAAAGCTCTCCCTCAAAAATGGCTCTGCCAGGTAGTCTATGGCCATTGCCAGTGTGAGTAAACCCTCCGGGTCAAAGGTCACAGCTTATTTCTTGGCAGTGCCAGTACACAACATATTGAGAGGGTGGCTGCATTTGGATTTTCTGTATCCCTGTAATTTTTCTATCCTCTTCCCCTTGACTTTGATGGAGAACACGATGAGGTTACAGGTGATATGTGGAGGTCTGTAGGCTTTAAAGGAATGATCCAGAGTTAAAACAACCAAGGGTCTATGTTTGGATGACTTACGTTAATTGGAGTACTTTTGAGCTAGATGTTGTGTGTGATGTCTGTATGCTACTGAGACCTTGAATTTCCCCTTGGGGATCAATAAAGTATCTAAAGTATCTACCTTAATGCAACGAAATGGCTAATAGCTTGTAGTGCTAGGGGCATGAAATCACATCAAAGCATAATCAACTTCACAAAGCAAACACGCATCACATTCAGCCAGGTCTGCACAGCGCTGCATATTAGTTTGAACTGGATGGGTTCTAGTCTGGGTTCTAGTCTGGGTTTCAGTGCATGTGTTTGTTGCCCTTCACCTGTCATAACTAGCCTGTTGCCTAATAACTACCGGTTATCAATATACATTAGAACTTCCACATGTACTGTACTTTATTTATCTGTTATTGTCATCTCTGAGCCAAAGTGGGGCCTCATAAGAGCTGTTGCTATCAGAAGATGAACCAATGGGGTGACTGAATGCCGCAATTATCTCGAAACAATAACTCGGACTGAATAAATGAGACAAACAAGAAGAATTAAACTTGACAAATGACAAAAGGGATGAATCTGAAATATGTTCCTGAACATCCAAAAGAGCCCGTTTGAATTCTTTAAGTTTCCTACTGCAGAAATATTGAATAGGCTACACAGTTCTGAGTTCTATGAGTCTCAGAATGACACATGGAGAGCATTGATATTGTTCCTCAGTTGCCTCCGAGCAATCTCTGTGTTTTTGTTTAATTGACCTTATGAGCACTTTAATCGGCCAATGCTCATTATGACAAAATATTATAATAATAATAATAATAACAACAACAACAACAACAACAATAACAACAACAACCTGGATTTGTATAGCGTCTTTCATGAAACCCAAGGATGCCTTTGAATTACAAAGAAAGTGTATTTGTTTTTGTAAGGATGATGACAAGTGATAATACACTAGTCATGTTGTTATGTCTTTATAATGTAGTGTGGCATGTATCTTGTTTTAATGAAATCATTTCACATTATTTAAAAAGTGTTATCAATATAGCCTAGAGAGAGTAACCTGACTCTCGCCAGATGAATTTTGTTTGCGTGTGTGTGTGTGTGTGTGTGTGTGTGTGTGTGTGTGTGTTTTTAGTGTATGCATTGGTGCATGTGTTTACTGTTGTATATCATGTGTATCTCTTTGCATAGCTTAAAGCAAGGGTAAAGTCGGGATATAAGGAGGGGATATAAGATTCATTGTTGTACCTTGAGACACAGACAGCGTTCAGTCCGGTTTTTCATGGAAGCAGCACTAGTTCTCAGTATTACTGCAGAACACACACACATACACACACGCACTCTCTCGTATCCTTCTTTCTAGGAAAAATATAATCAAAGCCATTTGGAGGCTGCTTGCCTCTGACTCTCCCTCCCCCTCTCTCTTTCACTCAGTCTCTCTCCCTCCCTCTCCCTCCATCTTTCTCTCACTACCTCACTCCCTCCCTTATCCATCTCTCTCTCTTTCACTCACTCTCTCCATGGTCATCTTTTTAACTCCCTCCATCACACTCTTTAATTCTCTCTCAGGCTAACAATTTCTCTCCCTTTCTTTTTCTTCTCTCTCTCCTTCTTCCCCCTCTCTCACCCCCCTCTTTCTTGTTCGTTTTATTGACTGGACTCTGAGGAAGACGCTCATAAATGGCGGTAGAGGAGGTACAGTGGGCGGTTAGCACGAATGCTGGAAAAATCAACTCCTTGGGATTCGAAGAAGCATCAAAAGTATACAGTTCTGTTTAATACAACTCTGACTGCAACGAAGCGTGTGATATGAACAAGGTCTATGCAGCATGTTTTTTGCACTGGAAAGAAGTTTAACACAAGTATTAATAACATGAATGCTAATAAATATTCATGGCTTCTGTTCTGCGAGTTCATTGTTTTTGTTGATGGCTCCGAATGACGCATGACCGTTGCCATGGAAATTGTTATGTCCCTTCTTTAAAGACAAGTCCTGTTGAAGTGGGAACTAGAAGCCCCACTCCCCCAACCCGTTTCATTTGGTATCAGACAAAAAATAATATCATATTATTATATATATGTATATAATAGACTGCAAATGTCTGTGTTCGTGGATAAGATGGAGCCCTATTCCTGTAGCTTGTTTGGTGCCGAACAATAAGCCTGTAGGTAGAGGCACACGTCACTACTAATTAATGTTGCATTCGCTTAATATTCTGTGGTTGAACAGACACCGCACATACCCGTGGCTGTGTGTGTGTGTCTGCGCCACTGCCTGCCCGGCTGGTAAACATTCATCTGATCTTCTCTCAGAGGAGCTCAGGGCGATGAGAGCTTGTGTGTGTGTGTGTGTGTGTGTGTGTGTGAGACAGGGCGACGAGAGCTGCTGGGTGTGTCAACACAAGGCGGACGCAAGTATATTCGTCACTTTTCAAATGTGTTTGTGACATCCTCCAGTCGAGTATGCACCACTGCAGCAGAACAAATACTCAATGTTGACAACACCATGTGAATATGAGTCAGTAGAAACAGCTGAGTAAATAGCTTAACATTTAATCTAATAAAGGCTTAGCATGGTACATCTTGCTAAGTGTTGTTCTTGTGTGTGAGAGTGTTTTATAATACTTTGATGTTGCCTTTGGTCCAAGCCTTACACAAAAAGTGCCGGGAACTGATGGAAAAAGGAGATGGTGCACTGAGGGGCCATCCACACGGAGACAGCAGAAAGCAGAATGACAAGAAAAGAGAAAAAAGTGTAGCGTGTTCTATAGCCTGGTGTTCTATAGCTAGGAGTTCTATAGCCTGGTGTTCTATTCCCTGGTGTTCTATAGCCTGGTGTTCTATAGTGTTCTATAGACCCTTTCAACAATAAAAACAAATGCTTGAACGTTCTTTTTGGTTCCCAATCTACTTCCTCTGCATTAAGATAACATATGGAATGTTAAAACAGAAGCCTTGTGGGGCCAACTATGATGCTGATAATGGAAAGGGTCTATAGCTGGTGTTCTATAGCTAGGTATTCTATGGCTCAGCGGTCCCCAACCACCGGGCCACGGCCCGGTACCGGGCCGCAGGACATTCCTAACCGGGCCGTAGCCTGCGACATGAGTTTAAAAAAAATGCATGCGAACTAAACTAAATTTAATTCGCAATAATGTCACGTTTTTACATGGCATAGGTCTATATGCAGTTGTTTGATTGCACGCATGTTTGCATTTTGCAAGGTCTATTTTCTTACGTCTGTCTGTCCCGCCTTCAACACTTTTACATATTGCCTTCAGCGCTGCGCAGCCTCAGGTCAGCTCACTTCACTTGATCAGTTCTTGGCGAACGGTAGTGTCACACAAAGTTAGCTAAACTGCTAGAATGAGCAACAAAAAACAAGCATCTATAGCAGGTCACTGGCAAGAGTGTTTGAGTTGCGAGAGCCGCTGCAGAGATTTCTTACAGAAAAAAAGTCACCGTTAGCTGCACATTTTAGTGATGAGGACTGGGTGTCAAAACTCGCTTACCTGTGTGACACATTCGGGTTGCTTAATGACCTTAATGACCTCAACCTGTCACTCCACAACCTGTCTTTAAACTGGCAGATAAAGTCGCTGCATTTAAAGCAAGCTTGATTTGTGGGGACGATGAGTGGACGAGTGGGGTGTATTTGATATGTTCCAAACAGTAGTGGGGATTTTGGGAGAGACTGAGGCAGGGCCCTTTCTCTCGCAGCTGGTGCGCGATCACCTTGTTGCGCTTTCAAATGAGTTTGAGCGTTCCTTCCCATCCTCCAAAGATCCACGGCAAACCAATGAGTGGGTCCGCAACCCATTTGTCAATATCCCGAATAGTCCTAACTTGTCAGCGCAGGAGGAAGAGCAGTTGATCGAAATTGCAAATGACGGTGGTCTTAAGAGTGTGTATAAGGAAACCTCTCTGGCGGGTTTTTGGATCAAAACCAAAGCAGAATATCCCGAGATAGCCGTAAAAGCGCTGAAAACGTTTCCCACCACGTATCTATGCGAGGCCGGGTTTTTGGCAATGACTGCAACTAAGACCAAATTAGCCAATCGACTGGACATTTCAAACACACTGAGGGGTGTCACTGTCTTCCATCACCCCAGATGGAAGCTTCTTGCTGCAGGGAAACAAGCAGGGCTCACACTGATTATATTAAGTAATGCACATTTAGTTCCCATGTTTTGTTCCCATATTTTGTTAAGCATGTTCACACTTTAGCTTCAAGTTGTTCAATATTCATAGTTCATATTGTTCAATTTTCACTTCTTCAAGTTCCGCGTTTTTCACAAGAGATCGTTACCTTCACTGTTCATACATAACTGGAGCTAGTTCTTTTCAAGTAATGCATGCACAACACATATGGAACATGGAACCCCCGCCCGGTCCGTGAAAAAAAAAAAATAGGAATCAAACCGTCCATGGTACATAAAAGGTTAGGGACCCCTGACATATCAGCTGCTGTTGGGTGGACTCCTTGTATCTCCAAATTAAAAAAAAAATGATTTGATGACGCAGTGTTGGATTATTTAGAAAATACAAGGATTTTTCAATTTCCTGAAATTTAATGGATTTGGAGATACAAGTTTTCCACCCGACAGCAGCGATATGTAAGTTGCTTTGGATAAAAGCGTCTGGTAAATTAATAAATGTAAATGTAAATGCCTGATGTAGCTGATTCAGTCTGTGAGAGGGTGTTGTCACAAGGTCTTGGGCCACGCATGGAGGCTGTAGATCTCTGTCTTGAAGTCCTGATTGTGATAAAAGTAAGGTGACCGTTAGTAAGCATGAACTGAAAGGTCTCGACAAGAGGTCTAACCCACAGAAGGCCCGTCTGAGGCCTGTGTGTCTCCTGCGTGGTCCTTAAGGCCCACAGCGTTTCGCTCAGTACATCCGTGCAACCCCAGTGTGCCCCCCCCCATCCCCTTCACCTCAATGAGGAAATGGCACAACCTTCATCTTCTCCTCTATCTAGAAGAGCCTGCTCTCGCCTAATTGCTTATTTTTTTTTGGGGAGAATAAATGTCCAAAGAGGCAAGACCAGCACATCCTTCGGCATGCCTCAAGTTGTTTTTCCGAGAAGTTTTTAAAAAGTTCCACAAAAACCAACCCTTTTTCTTTATTGTCGGTCGGCCCTCCCCTTTTCACATCCTTCCTTCTACTCTCCCCCGACTTCCCCGAACCCAGGCTCACAGTTTCCATGGAGATGTGATATGATAAAGGCGGCTGTCTTCATGGTTATGCCATTCCACTGCGACTCCTGTAGCACAGAGGTCTCGAAAAAGAAGTCATGTGTTCGTCTTTTGCCCCACCGTTACCACAGAGGCTTTCGAAAAAATGAAACCTTGTTCTTCTGCGAGTGTTCATTAAAAGTAAAGCCCAAGAAAAGAGGTTTTTGATGAGTTCCTATCAGTAGCATAGGGCAGAGACGTCTAGCTTGGCCCTGCACATTCAATCATTCCGTGATGTGGACAGTCAGACCCATTCAAATGAATGCCAATAAATTAAGAAATAGATACATAGATAAATAGATAGATAAAAAGAGAGATACCGGTTGATGAAATGTTTGATTGCACGATTTGAATAAATCTAATTTTCAAGATTCCAAGAATTAGCCTGTTGGTTGCTGACCAAGAGTCTTTCCTCCAGACTCTGTGTGTGCAGTGTAAACATCAGACAGGAAGTGTCTGTGTAAGCTGTGTTGTCATTAACGTTGAGGAGCAAGGTGTATGTGTGTTTGTGTCTTTGTCCGTGGGGCTGGTTACACTATGTCCTAACTGCAAGTGTCGGTGACAAAATTAGTTTGATTTCTTTGTTTTTTAATTCGAATGTCCTGACTTGATGCGAGCAAAGCAGTCCTGTACAGTGTGACACAACACAGTGCTTTGAGCACAACTTTTGTTGGACACCCTGTTTTTAAAGCTATATTGAACAAGACACATGGCTTAATAGCAGAATATTCATATTCTTTTTTAATGGATTCAGTGTGGACAGACAGCATTCAGTGCTGCATGACAGTTGGTCGCTCACAAGCAGTTAGGACAAGCTGTTACTGCAGTTACTACCCTGGAGCTGAGCAGGAGGGGGGGCAGGGGTGGGTGTGTGGGGGTGCAGGAGGGAGCCCCCCCCCCCATCCCCCTCTGTGAGATGGGCACATTAATAAGCCTCCTTAAAAGCTCTCTGGCACAGAGGAGAGCTTCTCCGTTTGTTTTTCTTGGCAGATATCAGCAGTGCTGTTCTCCCTCCTCCCTCCTTTTTCCCCCATAAACTTTTTTTTTTCTTTTTTCCTTCTCGCTGAGAGCCGTACGCTTTCCAGGAATCTTGGCGTGGCAAGAACTTTTCTGTCAGCGCAAGACTAGGGCCCCCGTTCTGCAAAACCAGAGAGAGAGAGAGAGAACAAGGGAGCAGTGAAATCAAAAGCAGAGAGGGGGAGAAGAAATCCAACATGGAAAGATAAAGAGAGAGAGAGAGAGAGAGAACACAAGGGAGCAGTGAAATCAAAAGCAGAGAGGGGGAGAAGAAATCCAACAAGGAAAGAGAGAGAGAGAGAGAGAAAGAAAGAGAGCACAGAGAGGGGAGAGAAGGACACAAGTGAAGACAAAAAAGGTCAGACAGTTTAAGGGAGATGAACTTTAAAGAAGGGAACAGAGAATGAGGGATTCAGGAAGAGATGAGGGAGACAGAGCTGTTAGAAAGAATGAACTAACACAAGTCACGCTCCTCTTGTTCTAAAAACTGCTGCTGGTTGTTTGTCCATCTGTCCAAATGTCCATATGGTGTAGGCTAGCTAGCCTACATTAAAGATTTATTTTATTCTATTCTAATCCACCATGCGTAATGTAGGGATGGAGAATGCTTTTCAAGTAGCCTATATTTAGGATTCAGCTGAAAAACTCGTTTGGAAAAGAATGGATAGGCTATCATGTGATGTCGTGGTCTTATCGCCCTCTCACGGTGAATTGCACAGATGAATATTACACGATTTTGTGCTTCTTTGTCAATCGGACCTTCGTGAAAATGAAACGCCATTGCGTGACGTATAAAAATAGCGGCCTGATTGAACATGCACTAAAATAACCGAACATAATTTAACATAACCTGAACAAAACCTACCCCCTACCAGGTTAAGTTCAGAGCCTATGTTACCATAGTTACTTACATAGCCTGATCATTTTTGAGCTTTCTGGAACTGAAATCCCAGGTTTACCGTTTACTCTGGGTTTACATACCCAGTTAAGCCAGTAAACCTGCTTTCTGGAATACCCCCCTGGTGTCACGCATCGCAGTTAGGTACCAGAGATTGACCCCGGGCGTGGCCCAGGGACTCGCTAGCGCCCCCTTAGGTGACTGATCCCGTGGTTGGCAAATATTTTGAGGTGGTTTACATAATCGTTATGTTAATAAATCATAAACATAATTGAAATTTGGCCCACACATCAAGTGGTACAGTGAATAGACAGGGATAAAAGCTTGGCACCGGGCGTTGCCCTGGAACTCCATAAGCGCCCCAGGTATCATCAAGTGGTACAGTGAATAGACAGGGATAAAAGCAGACTAATGTAATGATGCCGGGTGCGCTGAAACCCTGGAACTCCATAGCAGGGATAAAGCTTATGTCACTGTGACTTGTGGTTGGCATATAGTTTTAGATACACACACCAAATTTGGTGGGTGTATGTAACTCCCAAAAACAAACAACTTTTGTATTAACATGCCATTAGCCACACCCACAGGAAGTGAGGTAATTGGGATTTTGTGCATTGTGGACATGATCAATTTTAACATACTCCTCCTAGACCCATGGTTGTCAAACTGGGGTACGTGGACTGATTTCAGGGGGTACGCGAAAAAGATCTAAGTCAAATGCCTTTTCAAACGTTTTCTCTATCCCACGTTGGGAACTTAACTTCCGCATTTGCACTGCACATTAAAAACTTATTTTCTCCGCATTAACAAAATATTCGAGTGGAGACAGAGAGGGTAAATTAGTGAACGTGCTTGCAGATTCAAACATGCGCTCTTCCTCCAAGAAGAGGCGACTCGGAGCTCAAACACGCGACAGCACTTTACCTCGGGAAAGCCACCTTGCCTCGCTGTGAAACAGTACAGCCTTTTGGTCAGCTCCCATCTCCTCTCAAAGTGCGGAGAATAGACACGCTTTTAAGGGCCGGGTCTTGATGAAATTCACCACTCTCACAACCTCGTTCAAAATCTCATTCAGGCTACCTGGGCCTAGGCTACTACAGATAAAAAAATAAATAAAAAAAACTCCTGTTTTTCACGTCAGTTCGCGCCCCACCTGGCATGTCTCCGCGACCCACAGTTTGAGAAACGCTGACTAATGAACATTTCTTGACGAAGCTGGCCTATCTTAGCGATATCAGGGCTCTACACTAACATTTTTTTTCAGGAGCACTTGTGCGCCCAAGTTAAAAAATGTAGGAGCACAGACAAAAATTTGGGAGCACAGTCAGTTCTGTACTTAACTTACACATAATCTAACATTATACTGCAGCTAACAGTTAAACATGCCAGTGCACCAATTGCGAATATTAAGAATGACTGACAACATTTAGGCTACAGGAAACAGGATTTTAAAGATCAGTGCCTACTTTATTTTCAGTCTGTTCTTTTTACCTACATTTTGTTAATGTTAAATAATATAATACATTGCCATATTTGCATTTAGCCTGTATATTAAGTATCCTGCCAAATTATTTATTTATTTATTTGTGAATCCATCTATAGCTAATCCAAATATGCCCATGGTGACCTATCTGACTGCATACTGCCTAATAAGACTACTACTACTAAAACAGTCCATTTTATCTTCCACAAAACCCAACATAGGCTAATCAAGGATATATGTTTTATACTTTTAGTTTTTATTTGAAATATCTGCATTGATGGGGGCAGTAGGCAAACGTTAGGCCTACTTTCGTTTTGCACTTCAGCTTGTATTCGGTGTAAGGGTGTTTCTTCAACTCCGGGCACTTTTGGCCTTTCAACTTTTAGAAAAATAATTATCTCCAAACACACATTCAAAATCATTGATACACTCATTAATATGTCTTGAAACAAAGTATGATACTGGGCACAATTGCATGACATGGAATATTGTTATTTTTTATCAGTTTTCTAAATCGTAAGGGAAAAATGTAATTTCCACCACACCTCAAATTATGTCCTTTATTTGCAGATTATACAATATAATTCATTATGTTACATTATATACCAGTTACCATGTCTATGACTACCTAATCATACCACATAACAAATCCTAAGACTTTGTGAACTAAATGTATATTGCTTGAAGTTGCTTGGTACAATGAATTATGTTTTTCATAATAAAAAATACTCTTTATTTAAAGTATACATAAATTATTAAAGTCACTCACATGTTTTTCTATTAATAATGAAGTATGGATTATAGTTTCTGAAAATAGTATAAGTCTATGTCACCTGGAATTATGTTTTATTCCCTTAAAACATATGTTGTGATGGTCATTTCGTGGTGGAAATGACTGTGGGGACTGTGGTGGAAATGACATTTCATCACTGTCTTGCTGACTTTGTGGTGGAAATGACCTCACTTTGTGGTGGAAATGACTGTGATGGAAATGACATTCTCCCAGTTTTCAGCCATATATAATCACATTCCATTGCCATACCCAGATACTTTTGGAGATAGGGCACAATGTATCCAGAATACACACAACTATGCTTTTTTTCACTTCTTTTGCATATTTTGACAAAGTTACAGCTGTGGTGGAAATGATGTCGAATAAAAATACTCTATTCTCAAGTGATGGTTACAATGATTTTTCTTCAGTTTCTGATCACCATATGTCTCTGATATTTGCCATCAACCTTCCTCTTTAGTAACACTATGTTTTCCCCTGGTAAACAAATAAACATTTTAGGTAAAAAGTATATATTACTGGAAATAGTTTGTGTGGTGGAAATGACAGAAAACCTGGGGACACTGATGTTTTCCCTAAAAAATAGTATAAATATATTATTTGCATTAGAAATTGAAATGGTATGTGTTTATTTAACTCTTACTTGCAACAAACATGGTACAAAATCATCTAGGTTTAATTTGTCTTTAGTGTATTTTAACAGTTAAAGGTTACAAGTCTGGGTTGGGGACAAGCTCAAAACAGCCAAATCCACTGATAAAAGCCCCTCTAAGAGCAGTAAATCAGAATATATAGGCATGATTAATTTTTTATAGGATGCTGGTGATCTGGCCTTTGCAAATTGACATGATTGAAACAAAAATAGTATATTTTTCCACAAAAACAACCACAAGGACACAAAAGTGCCTGTAGTTGGAGAATCACCCGTAAACAAACATACATGCGTGGAAGCCTGGAGTTGTCAGTAGCGTTCTACCTTTGAATAAAATGGGAGTATAACGGGAGGGTACTTTTGTGCCGGTTCGTTCGCTACAGCTATATTTTGCATATTGCAGCCAATACGTCAACTGGGCTAAAAGGCATGTTAGGTTACATTTCCTTCTCTCACTGCATTCTCAGAATCTCATCCTGTTCCTCTTATATCCAATGAATTCGGTGGATAGAAGAACTAATTTCTTCAATCTTTGCATCTTGGCTGGCTAGTCTAACTTTCCCCTTTTTCTGCGCGCTCTTGGATTTGATAGAAGCGACTACTAGCGAGTCACAACGCGAAACGGCTAACGTTGATGGGAGGTGTAGTTTTTATGCTGCATTCGCGACGTGATTCTATGGTTTGCACCAGTAATGTTTCTCGATGTTGCGGTGTATTTTGTAGACAAACATTGACATGGTTAGAAGTCATTCGCATCAGTGCGCCTAAATATTTTTTGCACTTTCGCCGCGGCATCATTTTACTACCGCGTAATGCGAAAGTGAAATGGGCGCACTGTAGAGCCCTGGATATATTTGGAAAGCTCAATGAGTTAAATCTCCAGTTACAAGACAAAGACAAGCACCTAGCAGATAAGATCACTGCATTCAACAAGATGATTGTGTGTGAGATTAGGTGCAGATCTATTTAAAAACATTATATTAAGCACATTTGTAGGCCTATCATATGTTGACTATTGATGAGATTTGTATCATATGTTTATGATCCTATTCACTATTCTCGACAAAATTGATAAAACATAAATATTAATAAAACAATTTTAAAAAAACTTGTTAACAATTGGTGGTGTTGGGGGTACTCCGGAAGATTATAATGTCTCAGGGGGTACATGCCTGTTAAAAGTTTGGGAACCACTGTCCTAGACGATTGATCTGATTCATGTGAAAGTTGGTATACATGATACCAATATGCTTCTGATTCCAAATTGTGAAGCTTTTTTTGATATGTTGTAATTTGACGAAATGGCGAAACTATGAATTTTAATACCCTTCCACATAAACAATAAATGTCTTAATTCACCATGCATGGCTTGAAATGTTTTAAATTTCACAGGTCTTTGAATACCATGGTAGTGATGATATTCTCATGCCCATAATGCATATTTGGCATAGCGCCACCACCTGGCAACAGAAAGAATGGCAATTACACTGATGTCACATGATCAATTTGAACATACTCCTTCTAGACAGTTTGTCAGATTCATGTGAAATTTGGCAAATATGTTGCCAAGATGTTGCTGATGTAAAATTGTGAAGGGATTTTTGATATGTTGGAAATGTGTCATAAAGTCACAGTGCATTGAATCAATGGTCTGAAACTTCTCAGGTTAATAGATATTATGATGATATCCAATGGGCCTGCCTGGCATAGCGCCACCACATGGCCAAGTAGGAAATGCACAATGCCTTAAGTGATTGATCTGAAACTTGCTTCGACTTGGCCAGCTTCACTCGCGGTCCGCGCGTGGGATCACGCGACTTTAATTTGTATTTTTCCAGTGAGACGCTGCAACAACCCAAACAACCGGTAGATGGCTCAAGTGAGCAGGGTGTCTCGTAAAAAGAAATGGAGCCTGGAAAACCCTACACAGACTTCACTACAGACTTTAGCAGACTGGTTTAGAAATAATTTAATAGCCAGAAATATGCCTGCCCTGCCCTAATAAAGAAATATTTGGTTAACTGCGAGTGAATCCCGTTTGCAGCCGTAGAAGAAACGCAGGACAAATTAAACGTTCTGTTTTTCTCCGAGTGCAACGATGATAGACAGACATCATTTGGACAAAATATAGAGCACATTAACCTCCGTTGCTCAGCCAAATGCCTTCCTGTTACGTCCTGTTATCACGGAGTTACAGGCGATAAACGATTTTTGATGGTCACAAGTTTACTTCATTAGCGGTTTATTTTTTTTTTATTATTATTAAAGAGTGTTTTTCATTTAAAGGTTTGACTTCGTGCTTATTCAGTAGAGCATTTAGTGCTCTCCCCAATCCCAGACGATCACATTGCATGTTTGTTTGTAATGGACATAGACTGTATATATAGAACTGGACAGTGTGCCGTCTCTTAAGAGTGATGCGAGCGCTAGTCCAGAGCCCCCTGGTGGCTGGTTGCAGTAAAATGCGTAACTCCGCCCATCTCCATGTATTTCAATGGGCAAGTAGCCAACTTTCCGTGTCGCTTTTCTCACCTAAAACTATTTTTGCATCTACAACTTTTTATTCGAAAAAATAGTTTTCAAGATGCTTCAATACACACTATTTTTCTTTCTCGACGCTTTGTCGCTACCTTATTTTAACGACACCTGATATCGACACCTAATCTAACCTAAATAAGTGTTGCTGTTATTATCATTAGGCTATATCTTATCACAGTCTGATTAAATACATATTGATAGTCATACATTCTGTGATTGTTTGTAAGAGACATCGTTGTTAGTTGTGACAGATTCTTATTGAAAAAATATATGTGCTGTTCTTTCGTAGATGCTAAGTATATTAGCTTATAGCATGCTAAATCATGCTATCATTAGCCAGTTGAGAGGTAAAGTAAAAGGGCTCTGCTATATTGATCCGAAGTAACGTTAGCCATAGTCACGATAATTTACAGTCCTACTTGTTTCAAATGGTTTAATGTGACCAGTGATTGCCGCCACCACCACCGTTGCAACTTCATTTGAATACACTTAAGTCACTGGGAGAAGGCGATGTTAAGTTTCATTAACGTTAACTCTTGCTTAGTTTTGCACGAATGGCAATAAATGTCACCTAGCCTGCTAGGTCGACAACCTCGGTATGACCATTTATTAATAAGCCAGACAAATAACGTTACTTGTTTTTTAGTGAACACATATTGGACCATAGCTTAACGTGAGGAGGGATTCAAAGTTACAAATGGACAATTTGCTTAGTATGCTCATAACAGCGGTATCTGAAAATGCTGAGTTAAGGTATTGTTGTTACCTGCGATTGCACTGCTGGAGAAGCATTTTGCATTGGTATGATTTGATCAGGTCTTGCCAGTGATGTGTAAATCCTCCCGTAGACGGACCCCATTTCAATAAGTCTAAATTGAAAACTGTGACAACTCATCATAGGCTCTCTCAATATGTCTGTAATCGTATGACTCTACCACAGGGTTGCTAGTACTAGTCTTTCACCAGAGAGGGTGCTCCATTATAAATCAAAAATGTAATGTCGCAGCCTTCATGTCAGCTGTAAAAATATGAGAACATGGACCTACTACATTAGGATACTCTGTAGACATTTTACACATAATCAGGAAGCTACTTTGCTGTTCAGTGAGTCATGTGTTTAAAGTGGTACTACATTTAAAGAAACATATTTTTATTTTTTGCTTCAAGTGCATAAGAAAATACCACATTATGATGGCTAGGTTACACTTTTGTCCAAAGCCATATACAAATACAAAACAATATAATACTTAAATTTAACAGGGATCAATCAATAGCCTAATTAAATATAAACAATGAAAATGGAGGGAGGGAGGGGGCAATAATAAATAACAATGCCCATTCAATCAATAATATAACAATAACATGGTAACACTACATTAAGGAGAATATCAATAAAAAAAACAATGTCAAATTAATCAACAGCCTAATAAAAATAACACAGTACTATACAAACCATAACACTTAAGAAGCGCTTAATGAACTAAGTGCATGTTGAACAGATATGCCTTTAGACCCCTCTTAAAAGACCAAAAACTATCACAGGAATGAAGAGCACTGGGTAACTCATTCCACCAACATGGAACCACTGAGGGAAAGAGTCTTGAATTTGACCTAGCGTTTAAGACTGGTCGACATAACAGACGCTCAGCAGAAGACTGCAGTGGGCGGTTGGGGATGTACATCTTGATCGTTGAATCAAAATAACAAGAAGCAGATCCAGTCAGTGTCCTATAGGCCAAAGTGTGAGATTTAAATTTAATTCTGGCTACTATAGGGAGCCAACGGAGAGTAACTAGGAGAGGGGTTACATGTGTCCTCTTAGGCTGATTGAAGACCAGGCGTGCTGCGGCATTCTGAATGATACTTCAAACAAAATAAATAAAAACATTCAAAATTGATTTAGTATCAACCAATAATTATTCTGATATTAATGTTCTTCTAACTTCTACATCTGTGTGTAGGCTACTGTTAAATACCAAGGCAGTTAAATGCAGTGGTATAGTCTATGTGATACACAGGACTACACAGTAAACCCACTTAAAAAGCATCACCATCTCAGTGTACCCAAAAAAGGCAGTTAAATGCAGTGGTATAGTCTATGTGATACACAGGACTACACAGTAAACCCACTTAAAAAGCATCACCATCTCAGTATACCCATTTAAAATAGGCAAGGATTGCTCACAGTATACCCACCACTACAGCTAACTAGACTACACCACTGGTTAAATGGCGCATTGCAATTTACAATTTGTCTGAGTTCAGGGGCATACAGAAAGTTGAAGTTTGGGTGGCATCAATAAAGAAAATAGAAACAAAGTGATGTGTACAGCCTCAAGTATGAATGATGTCAAGTTAACAGAAGGTTCAGAGCAGCGGCAGACCTATCTTGGTGCCACGCAAGTTATTGAAAGTCATGTGTTTCGTAGTGGTGCTGTGCCATGTCCCATGTATAAGGGGCTTCAGGTTGATCCAGTGACAGTGGGTGGTGTCAGGGAGATGAATGTCTGGGAACTTGGAGAAAGGGGGAGGACATGCCACCTCAGACCACCCCAGCCAAACCACTTCACGTAGGCATTCCCTTGCAGACTAATGGAGACCTCCTTACCGCCACCTCCAGTACATTCAGCCATCACCCATACCTTATCTGCAAAAAGGAAAGTTACAATAAAGTTAGTCAGACAATTTTACAATATTACAAAGCATATAATGAGGCACTCAACAACACTAGTAATACCAATTAATTAAATATATGTGTGCAATAAATGTCACTGCCTACCTAATGTTAACTACACGTTTAAACATGCGATTTTAATATTAAATTCTATAATTAAATATGTGAATTATCAACTTGCGTCAGCTTGAAAAATAACGTTATCAGTATGACTGATCATGGACGTTAGATGACAAATTGAGGTGTTACTTTCACCGATATCCCTGGGAATTTGTGACTGGTTCTTGGCGTAGTGTTTAATGCAGGCGTTTCATTTATCGATCATTCACTTATGCGGTCTACAACTACCGACCTACCGTCACAGGTGTAGCTCTAACGGAGGTCTCTTTGTCGTTAACGTTAGAAAAAATGCAACGTTGGTAAACTGGCTAGTAGTTACATTAATATGACAAGTTGATGAGGTCCATGCTTCATATAACGTTAACTTACGTTGCTTTATCACATCATGAACTGTACTGACTGTAATCTCCATGTACAGTCAATGGTTACTCCATGTTGAGATGGCAAAACACCCGTTTTTTAGGAAATCAGACATGGGCTGCTGTAAAAGGTTGTCATATAAAAATGAAATCTATGATGTCTGAAGATCACAACCTGGGTGGACAACCCGGTCAACAAGCTGCTGGAAACTTGCTCTTTGCAGTTCCCTATCAGGCAGCTAGCAGCCGCGATCAAATGCCATCATCCATAACTGCTTTATCTCTGCTATATCATTTTAGTTGTGAAATCAACAGCCCTACCAACACAACGGGAATACAGCTTTCAAATGATATCTTGATTGTACAAGCAGGATGAAATAAAGTTGTGATCATGTAATGTTACATTGAAAGACTTTGAACTTCTGTTGCTAATTATCCATGTTTCTCCACTAGCACTAGTTCTAGCTTAGCTTGCTGCAAAGAAAATAGTTTTGATTGATCAAATAGTTTTACGTATACTACTTACCGAAAAGGTGATCTTGTAAAACAGTCCATGAATAAGATATCAGTCGGTTCTGTCTTTGTATCCTTGCACTTTTACTGTGCACAAACTTAGTCCACAAACACATCAAAAACACAACGTCTCCTTCTGCAGTGGTGCACGATTATGTTAACGCTACTTCCTGTATTGTTGGAAATCCCATGTAGGCTAACATAGGCTAGGCCATAGACA
This sequence comes from Alosa alosa, assembly GCF_017589495.1. NCBI lineage: Eukaryota > Metazoa > Chordata > Actinopteri > Clupeiformes > Clupeidae > Alosa > Alosa alosa. Next base: position 21,316,162 of record NC_063205.1, on the reverse strand, counting down.
TAATATACATAGACGCCGCATCGACCGCTACTCCTTACTAGCGCTGACGAGATTTGGAGCCGCCATCTTGGACCGGTCATCCACTCCACTCTGTAATCTGTTTGGCCGGTTAGATGAGCTGTCAGCGCACTTAATTAATCATATCTCACTGAATACCGAACAGATTCTCACGCGGTTTTTTTTGCTGCAAAGGTCATACATGTAGCTATGATACAGGAAACATGATTTAGCGTATTTTAATATTCATAGTGGGTTTAACAGTAATAGAATATTCTGATATATGATATAAAGTGACCTGACGTCCGATATCAAAACTGGGAACATAATCCATGTTTGACAGCATAGACAAAACTAGTTTGATACAAATTTAATGAGTTAAATATAGTTCACAGTTGACAGAAAAGTTCCATCAACAGCATTATTCACAGTCCACAGAAAGGTTCCATAAACATTTAAGTGAGATCAGTGCCATTCAGACATCTGAGGGGTATTCCAAGTAGGCCTATGTGGTTTAGTGACAAACTTGGGTAAATTGACTCAGTTGTAAACCTCCGAGTAAATTGACTCAGTTGTAAACCTCCCAGTAGAAAAGCTGTATGATACAGGAAACATGGTTGTGTGTATTTTAATATTCATAGTGGGCTTAACAGTAATAGAATATTCTGATATATGATATATTATAAAGTGATGACATCCAATATAAAAACTGGGAACATAACTAATCCACGTTTGACAGCATAGACAAAAACTGGTTTGATACAAGTTTTAATGAGTTAAATTTACAGAAAAAAATCCATTAACATTTTCAGTTCAGTGCCATCAAAAATAAAGTGATGAACAGACATTGGTGTGGCATAAAGGAAATGGAGTAACTGGGTTCAATATCAACAGCATTTGTTAGACAAGTTCCATAAATATTGTAAAGTGCAAGTTTGTAGGTTTGTTTCTGATCCTTAAAAAACAGACATTGGTTTGGCATAGTAAGTGTAACAGTTCATCAATTCAAGACAAAAAGGTGACTTGTCACTTGTACAGTGTCAATGGGTTCATCAACAGCATCTGTTATTTACAGTTCACAGAAAGGTTCCAGCCCCAATGAAGAGATTAAATAAAAAGGAATTAAGAAACATTTTAGAAACTGCTAAGATCAACCCGTTCATTGCAATCAGTAAAGAATCAGGGAGTGTGTCTTCACAGGCTCAGTAAGACAGAGTTACCGTCATGCAGTTGGTTCTATGATTTCGACAACTGGTGCATGTCATTTTGTATGTTCCCACTTTGCTAAAATTGCTTGGGTACACTTTGGCTGAGAACAAAAGTGCTTCAGACAGCAGGTGGGCAAATAAGATGGCATAGTAAACTGGGTAAACTCCATAAAAGAGGACTGAGTCAACCAGACGATGGGAAAATAGGACACAGAGTGGCGAATGCAGGTGATGAAGGTGGAGCTCATAAATCAAACATTCAGTCACAGTGTAGCAGATGCCCTGCAGTACTGCAATGAAGAGCACCTTCCTCAGTTCCAGGGGTGTGAGGAGACCGTTCAGTTCATTCACAGTCTTCTTGAACAAGGCAGTTGTTCTGGAGAGATACAAAATAATAAATAAATGAATGAAAAGGAATTTGAGGGGCATCTTATTCTTGTTAGGGTAAATGACATGTGAATAATACAGTGTTGGGCAAGCTACTTTGAAATTTTAGTGAGCTAAACTATCAGTTACTCTGCCATAAATAAAACACTACACAAAACTACAACCCAGTCAAATGTATTAGTAGCCTAACACAAACACAGCAGTAGGCTAGTTCACTACATAGGAAGCTACTTTAAATTGTGCTAATTTCACATGACAAGAAAAGTGTAGCTTGTCTGGCTAAGCTACTTGATAAATAAAGAAGTTGAGCTATTGAAAAGTTACTTTATTCAGGAAATAGTGAGGCTACACACTACACAGCAGGCTACACACCAACACACTTAGCTGTGCTTAGCTAGCGATTGCCCAATAGGCTAGTCTATGTCACTTGTGTAAAATTAACGCCAAATCTAGTATGATTTATTTCTACAATAGCCTTCTTGTGTCAGTTGTAATCTAAGTCAGTGTTATGGAATATGACTTATCAAGTCTCAGTTCATAGCCGGGTGAACACCGAGTAAACATAGCCTAGCTATCGATAGATGGCTACGATTTTCATACAGTAATATCACAGATTGCTCCTTCTCAGCTCTCTGGTAATATTCTATTCACAAAATACAACCAATAGTACGGTTATGTTAAATCTTACTTGTGAAAAGTAAATCCCCGAGTATGGTCCGCCCGATTTGAGAAGGAACATGCTGCACAGTGCTGTCATCTTGTGTCTTCTGCTGCAACGCAACGAGGAGTATGACCGGTCCAAGATGGCGGCCGCATTTCTTGTTTCCAGCAGCCAATGCGGCGTCTATGTATATTATGTCTATGGGCTAGGCTACTTGGATTTTCATGTCACCACTAGAAGGCAATAAATAACCACTTATTGCTGCTGTGGACTGCAAAGACATTGGCAGTGATAAAATATCGAGAAGCTGGCAAAATCAAGGTGGAGAAATTTCATGGTAGGTGCTTTTCAGTTTTCATTATAAAACAATCTTACAACCCCAAAACAGAAAAAGTTGGTACGTTGTGTAAAATGTGAATTAAAAACAGAATGTAAGAATCTGCAAATCTCTTAAACTCATATTTACTTGCAAAAAGGACACAGACAGCATATCAAATGTTCAAAATGACAAATTTCACTAGGCCTATTTCATGGAAAATATATGTTAATTTTGAATTTGATACCAGCAACATGTTTCAAAAAAAGTTGGGACAGGGATAACAAAATGCTGGAAAAGGTGTGTAATGATAAAGAAAACAAAAGGAGGAATGTTTCACAACTAATTAGGGTAAGTGGCAACATGATCCTCTCCTAGTTACTCTCCATTGGCTCCCTATAGTAGCCAGAATTACATTTAAATCTCTCACTTTGGCCTATAGGACACTAACTAGATCTGCTCCTAGTTATTTTAATTCAATAATCAAGCCTTACATCCCCAACCGCCCACTGCGGTCTTCTGGTGAGCGTATGTTGTGTCGACCAGTCATGAAAACTGGGTCTAATTCCAGACTCTTTTCTTCAGTGGTTCCATGTTGGTGGAATGAACTGCCCAGTGCTCTCCGTTCCTGTGGTAGTTTTGGGTCGTTTAAGAGGGGTCTAAAGACATTCCTATTCAACATATACTTAGTTGTTTAAAACTTATGTGTTATGGTTTATATAATGTTGTTTTATTTTAATTGGGCTGTTAATTCATTTGACATTATTGTTTATTATTGATATTCTCCTTAATGTAGTATTAGCATGTCATTGTTTTTATATTATTGATTGAATTGACATTATTGTTTTATTATTGCCTTTCCCCTTTTTTACATTGCTTTTTATTAGGCTATTGCTTGAATTGATATTATTGTGTACTACAACTATTCTCCTTACTATATTTGACCTACATTTTAATCTGTTCCCTGTTCAATTTTAAATATTATTATGTTGTTTTGTATTTATGTGTCGTTTTGGACAAAGGCGTCTGCTAAATCCATAACCATAACCATAACCATGATTGGGTATGAAAAAGAGCATCCCAGAGAGGCAGGGTCTCTTAGAAGTAAAGATGTAGGGGGGCAATTCCATGCAAAGGTCATCCTTACCATGGAAAAAAAAAGTTGTGCAAACGCAAATAGAACTGTTGTTAAAATCTTAATTTAGGTCTATATTTTATTGTTTAAAAAAATGATCTGATTGAATTTGATGGAGAATGACACTTTTTACATCATAAATATGGTGTGCAACCATACACAAACAACATTTTCACATGGTAATATTATACATATTTAAAAAGTGGATAAATGGACCCAAGGTTCAAACAAATTCCAGATTGACAAGGGAATGGTAGAGCAATGTCTATGCTCAGCTTGCCTTTAAGAGCACAACTCCTTACATTTGTAAGGCTTTTGTTTTTAAGTCAGCAAGTTCCATGGCCATGTCACATCCATAACGTTTTATAGGAAAAGTTTATGCTACACATACAGTGTTGATGCGACAATGTCCATAGTGTCTGTGCAAAGCTGATTTAAATCAATGTAAAGTGTGATGACCAAATTGTGCCCCTTTCTTACTTTTAAAACCTTTAATGGTGCGTTATGGATGTGACGTTATTGATGTTACATAATGTGAATTTACAAGACTGGGGACTTTATTAAAACGTCTGTTCTGGTGGCATGTCAGTTTCAACGCAATTCAACTTAGTGTTTACAATTGACATTTCAAAGATTATTAGGATGATCAAAACCTCAGGGAGGCCTTGCCTAACCATTAGCAAAACAAACATAATATTAAATTACCTCCAGTGATTAGCCTAGCCATAGCCTATTTTCAAGTGGCCTAATAACGAAAATCTGAACGATTATCTTCCTGTAACGGTCATACTGTTGTTGTACAGTAACTGGATTATCGTGTTAGCTGGTGAAGATGGCTGACTTTGCAGCTGGAGTTAACATAGCAACCTCCTTCTGTTGGAGATCTGTTCAGCCTGCCGTTCACGTCTGCTTAACACAGTTTAATTTTAAATGTGACACGATATGACAGCATAAGTGTCAGGTCCTCTGTAGCTAATACCCACAGAGTAACATGAATAAGGGCAGCAATAAACTAGATGTACCACATAGCGGTACAAAATATGACCGCCTCTCAGTCCTGCATATTCTCTTCGCAAAAATAAATCACGCTTGTCAATTTGTCTCCATCTCCTACTTGATTGATGTCGGTAAAAGAAAAAAAAAATTATTTTTTATATTTTAAATGACTTGTTGTCCTGATTCTTCCTGTGGATCTTAGTGGGCAATGAGGAAGCAATAATTTCATCGCTAGTTTTTCATGATTACTATTTCAATTGTTTCATATCAAAATTTACTACTTAAGTATGTGTTTTATGTAGTTTGTCGAGGACTGGTTCAGACACGTCACATCCATAACGTGAAACCGTCACATCCATAACGCCAGTTTTTCCTACATAATGCATTACTTAAATGATGCATAGTTTCAAAACACACTTTTTTGTGTTCATTCAAGTCTCCTTCATGCTACATATATCATAGTTTGGCAGTTTCCTTCAAAATTCACAGAGTTTGTAGAAAACCTGTAATCTCTCACAAAAGTGTGTCCACTTCATGTCACATTCATAACGCTGATAAAATGCCTTGTATTCTAAGGATGAAATTGATTATATGAAATTTGAGGATTTCTCAGTATTCAGACAGAGGTTACATTAAAAGTTATGCAAATTAATTCACTGATACTAATTTTGCCCCCCACTCTAAAGGCGTTTTGTTTTACCAATATGAGTCCAATTGTCACATCCATAACGCTGGAACTGCCCAGGGGTATTCATGTTTCCACACCTGTCATTGTATGGGCTCAGGACAACCTCTGATAACCTATGTGTACAGTTTGATACTCAATTCAAAAACTGCAGCCAAAATTTTAACAACCAAAATTGTATTGAGACACAATTTAGAAAATACCACCGTCTTATCTGGGCCTGAGCTTGTTTAAAATGAACTGAGGTAACATGGAAAAAGGTCCTGTGGTTAGACCAATCAACATTTGCCATTGTTTTTGGAAATCATGGACTCATCTGGGCTAAAGAGGAGAGGGCCTATCCATGTATCCAACCTATCCAACTTGTTTTAGTGCTCAGTTCGAAACCCAACATCTATGACGGTGTGGAGGAGCATTAGTGCCTACAACATGGGCATCTTGCACATTTGGCAAAGCACAATCAATTCTGAAAGATGTACATATACAGACATATATACAACATATACTGCCATCCAGGCAATAGCTATTCCAGGGAAGACCTTGAATATTTCAAGAAAACAATGGCCAAATGAATTCTGCACATATTTAAATAGTATTTCTCCAAAGAGGAAGAGTCCAGGTGCTTAAAATGGCCTGTCTGCAGTTCAGATTTGTCAAATTAGGTGCATAATGGAATGGAAAGCATGACTAAGAATACCCCATACTGCTGAGCAACTGAAAAGTGTATTGGGCAGTAATGGGACAACATTTTATTCTCAAAACTCAAAAATAGTCTCCTCAGTTCCTAGGTGAAGCAGTACAGTGATAAACATGCTCCTGTCCCAACTTTTTTTGAAACATGTTGCTGGCATCAAATTCAAAATGAACATATATTTTCTATGAAATAGTCCAAATTTTCATTTTCAACATTAGATATGTTGTCTGTGTCCTTTTTGATGATAAATATGAGTCTTACGAGACTATTATCACATTTAGTTTTTATTTACATTTTGCACAACGTCCCAACTTTTTCTGTTTTGGGGTTGTTTTTCAAGTCACTATTAATATAAACACTATAACTAGATGTACCGCAGAGCGGTACAAAATATGACCGCCGCCCAGTCCAGCACATTTTTTCCACAAAAAGAAATCACGCTGAAAGGCCTATATGATTCTAACTGTCTCACTAAATTGCATTATCCACACTCAATTCTCACTGGTATCTGCTAGACAACAAGTACCAAAACATGATTGGTTCATAGATTTCACATGTAAAATTCATTTTATACAACCCCACCTCCATCTTGCCTCTTCATAATTCTGAGAAATTCTTGATTGTTTGTGTTATGTTTATGTTTATGTTATGTGTGTGGGTGTGTGTGTGTGTGTGTGTGTGTGTGTGTGTGTGCCTTGTGTGTGTGTGCTGCGTATGTGCCTGTGCATGCAAGCGTACATATGTCTACTGTGTGAGTATGTGTCATACGTATGATTACTGTGAATGTATGTGTGTGTGTGTGTGTATCTGTTTGTGCACATGTGTGCACATGAAATGGGTTAACATGACCCCTGGAGGCAAACATACGGAAAAAAATGGTCATTCTAGGCCCTACAGTTCTCAAGATATTCACAGAGAACTGTGTCTGTCCTACCCTCCTTTCGGGGGGTCCAGTCCAGCGGGGGGGGCTACAGATCAAAACGAAAAATGACGGTTCCATGCTATCCATGTGGGGGTACATGCCCACCAAGTTTTGTGTACCCGGTCTTTCAGTGTCCCGAATCCTTGTTGGTGTCGTCACTAAATGTACACATAAATTATTTTATTGTAAGGCCCCCATGAACGAAAAGTACACAAAACTTGGCATGCATTTGGAGGGTGTCATAATGATCCTACACTTTTAATTTCGTGCAGTTTTGACCTTGTCAGCCAGAGATAATGTGATGAAAACACCTAATTTTTTGCTTTTTAATTTTTAACTAGGTGGCGCTATACATGAAATAAGTGGTAATGGGATGGGTTGACATGCCCCCTTAAGACCAACATACATAAAAAGGTGGACCTCCTAGGCCCTACGGTTCTCAAGATATTCACAGAAAACTGTCTCCGGCCACCTACAGGCCAGTTGGTGTATAGTAACATAAATTAATTTATTGTGTGGCCCCCCATGAACGGAATTCCACAAAACTTGGCGTGCATACAGAGGGTGTCATAATGATCCTACACTTCCAATTTCGTACAGTTTTGACTGTTAGGTCACAGATACCTTCAATTACAACACCTCATTTTTACTTTTTTGTGTTTAACTAGGTGGCGCTATACATGAAATGAGTGGTTATGGAATGGGTTGACATGGCCCCTTGAGATCAACATACAAAAAACAAATGGTCCTCCTAAACCCTACGGTTTTCGAGATATTCACAGAAAACTATGTCTGCCCTACCCTCCTTTCGGGGGGTCCAGTCCAGCGGGGGGGCTACAGATTAAAACGAAAAACGATGGTTCCATGCTATCCATGCACGGCGGTCATAATAATGATGAATCGCTTGGGCAGTAAAAAATCAGAAATTTTGGATGGTCTCTGGATGAGGGCCAAGCAGTTGCAGTTCCAATTCTATCTACACAGCCTGCCTGGCCTGTGTCAATGGCCATGGCAATATCATGTGGTTGTGTTAAGGGTTGTCAGAAGAACTGCTCCTGTGCAAAGAGGGCAATTCCATGCTACATAGAATGCCATTGCCATGGGTTGCCAAGCAAATGCTGTAGGATACTGAAGGAAGGTGGAACAGAAGTTGCAGGAAAACAACATGAAGGAGGTGTGGGACGGCATGAAGACCATCACTGGCCTGAAGAAGAGCAGCAGCTCTGTTGAGGGGGACCTGGACAGGGCGAACCAGTTGAACCAATTCTACAACAGGTTTGACTGCCCTGCTCCAGCTCCAATGGCAGTGGTCTGTCCACCACCCCCTGCTGACTCAGACATTGCTCTTGTTTGCGTGCCTGCCCTACCCCTACCCCCACCTCCCAGTCTCTTCAGCTCTGCATCCCGGTGACACCCAACGGCCTAAGCCACCATCACCTCATGCCCTGCCCCCACCTGACGCATCCTTGCCTGTGCCCGTTGAGGTGTCCATGACTCTGGCAGCCTTGACAGGGACATCAAGGAGGTGGTCATTCCCCAGACCCCCACACCCCCTCAATACCAGTGCAACACTCACCTTCCACCATCACAGGCTATCGTACCCCCACCATCACTGGATATTGCACCCCTCCCCCACATGGCGATCACAAACAATGACAACAACTTCAGTCAACAGCAATCAGACACACAGATCCCAGATGCACCCCTCCCCCTCCCCACACCCCCCATCATCACATCACAGCAGATCAAGTAAGAGTTCAACTAAAGAAACTTTAGCCCAACCCAAGAAGGCAGCGGGGCCTGACAGACTGTGTCCAAGGCTACTCAAGGCCTGTGCTGCTGAACTGGGGAAGCCACTGAAGCACATCTTTAACTTGAGTCTACGCCTCGGACAAGTTCCAACACTGTGAAAGACATCAAGACATCATTTGATTCCTCAAGTGCTTTTAACACCATCCAACCCCTCAGACTAGGAGGCAAGCTCTTGCAGATGGGTGTGGATGCTCACCTGGTAACCTGGACTACAGATTACCTGACCAGTCCTGTTCACCCTGTACACATCTGACTTCTGCTACAACACAGAGTCATGCCACATGCAGAAGTTTTCTGACGATACTGCAATTGTGGGGTGTATCAGGGACGAGCAGGAGGAGGAGTACAGGAGCCTGGTGGAGGACTTTGTGCAATGGTGCAAACTCAATCATCTTCAACTGAACACTTCAAAGACCAAGGAGATGGTGGTGGATTGCCGCAGGTCTAAGCCCACTCTGCTACCAGTCTCCATTAATGGGGTAAATGTGGAGGTGGTAAGCACCTACAAGCATGGGTCTCCACCCGGACAATAAACTGGACTGGTCAGCCAACACGGACACACTCTACAAGAAAGGGCAGAGCAGGCTGTACCTCCTGAGGAGGCTGCGGTCCTTCAATGTGTGCAGCAAGCTCCTCAGGATGTTCTCCCAGTCTGTTGTTGCCAGCGTCCTCTTCTATGCAGTGGTATGCTGGGGAGGAAGCACAAAGAAGAAGGATGCGGGGCGACTTGACAGGCTGGTAAGGAAAGCTGGCTCTGTAGTAGGAGCTGAACTGGAGTGAATCACTTCAATATCTGACAAAAGGGCCCTGAAAAAAATGATCAACATCTTGGACAATGAGTGTCATCCACTCCACAGCACTATTGTAAAGCAGAAGAGCCTGATCAGCTGGAGACTTTGCTCACTGTCTTGCACAACAGACAGACAAGGAAGTCATTTGTCCCCACTGTCTTACTGCCTCACTGTTTGCGTGCTATATTAACACATATGCATAACCCCTCCCTCCATGCCACAGCCAAATTGTGGCCACACTTATACCTTTTCTTAATATAGTTATATATATATATATATATATATATAGATAGATATATATAGATATATATATAGATAGATAGATAGATAGATAGATAGATATTTTTTTCTATAGTTTTCTTATATTACCTTGCCTACTCGCTGATATGTCCATACTTATTTTTTGCTGGTCTCTAGACTTTATTCTCGCACTGTTGCACTGTTGGACTTACTCATTTGCACCATCACCATGACACTCACTCACACAGAGCACCTTACCTTACCTTACTACAGTATGCACAGAGAATCATACTCAGTCCCTGCCTCAGTCATTGCAAGGGCCTCTTGATTAATCATCCACTATGTGGATACTGTTTTTAGAATTGATTTAGATTAGTGTTATTTAGTATTTGTATTTTAGTATATTTAGTATATTCTTTATCTTCTACTGTCCTTATTGCTTAGTTGCTTTTTTTATATAATATACCATTAATTACTTTTATATTAATACTTTTATAATTACTTTTTATACTTTTTCTGCTGTTAGTGAATGTGTGTGTGATGTCTGTATGCTACTGAGACCTTGTATTTCCCCTGGGGATCAATAAATCTATCTATCTATCTATCTATCTATCTATCTATCGAAACACTAGAGAGCAGCGACAGCAGCAGTGACTCTAAAAACAGCTAAACAAATTGTATAAACATTATTACAGAAATTAGTTATCACCCTGAATTGAAACCTGTTTGCCTGTTTCATTAATTGTTTTTTTTTTTTTTTTTTTTTTTTTTTTGTTTTACAAATTGCTGCTTAATGTAACCATTTTAATCATTTTTTTTAAAAAACTACTCCACACATGACTCCTGTGTGTTTTAGTCTTTCAACATTTAGTTGTCTATCTTACACTCCAAACACCTGGATTGAACTCCAGAATAACACGCCTAACCCCAAATCCTGAAATCCTTTTATTTAATAAATAAAAAATACCTTCGACTTATATAGCGCCTTTCATGGTACCCAAGGTCGCTTTACAACACATGGATGGGGGGACCTCACTAGTAACCACCACCAATGTGTAGCACCCACCTGGGTGATGCACGGCAGCCATTATGCGCCAGAACGCCAGCTTGAGGTGGAGAGTGAGGGAGTGAATGAGCCAATTACAGTGGGGGATGATTAGGGGGCCAGATTGAATGAGCCAGGTTGGGAATTTAGCCAGGACACCGGGGAACCCCCTACTCTTTACGATAAGTGCTATGGAATCTTTAATGACCACAGTGAGTCAGGACCTCGGCTTAGCGTCTCATCCGAAGGATGATTTAATTTCGATAGAATAAATAAAGCTATCCCACTTGTGAAAGAATATTAGAAATACTAGACATTACAATACAAAATTGCATAAATATGCAAACTATGTAGGCCTACTGTACATATATAGAAACAGAGCTGTACTACAATTCACATCAGTTAACAGATTAACAGTAAACCTTTGTTGGATCTTGTTTGACTTGATAGGCAATTATAGGCTTGAAATTGAATTCCCTCTAAATGGGTCTGAAGTCTGATTAGTGAAATGATCAAAATATTATTTCATCTGTAAAAGTTAACTTCACATGGTATTTTGTTTATTTTAACAACAACAAAGGGAAAAGAATGCTACCGAATACAATGGAATGTTCTTTAAATATTTATATATATATATTCTTTTTAGCATGATTGGGTGATTCCGGGGAGTTAAAGCAGAATTTGAGGTAGCATTGTTTTGACCCTACAGTAATTGCAAGTTTCCAGCAGCTTGTTGACCGGGTTGTCCACCCAGGTTGTGATCCTCAGACATCATAGATTTCATTTTTATATGACAACCTTTTACAGCAGCCCATGTCTGCTAAACCCCCTTTGCCCCCTGGGTACATACATTCAGATTGAGATATTTGAAAACAGCAAAAACTAATAAAACCGACTAAACATGCATCGACTCTTACGGGAGCTGTTTGCTAATCTTCACCTCAATGACCAACTTAGCCTACCGTTTACAGTAACGTTAATGTAGCTGCTAACGTTAGCATGTAATTCGCTGTCCGTATTTCTGTTGTTAGCTGATTAGTATTCACCATACTAATTTCTCACAGTCTGTAATCAACATAATAAGCTCTCTTAGACGTATTTAACAACAACAATAGACAAAAAAACTTTTCAGTTGATACACAAAACTTACCAGACAAGAACAAACCGAAGACTGTTGTTTGTGCTGTTTAGCTAACTCACAGCCGCTAAATTCATTCAGCCAGCTAGCCTTCGGCAGCAATCTAGGGACTGTTCGTTATTTATTGAAGGGGCCACCGGAGGAATTTTGAGTGCTTCAGTCAAAAGTTGCATGACCCTCTCTTGCCTGCTAGAAATTGTTCAATGACCCTCCGACAGAATTGTTAAAAAAGACATGACCCTCCCCTGCCAATTGTCGCTGTCTTCCGCCCGCGCCACAGCCACACACTGTGATAACGTTCTTAAATCAATCTTTCCGTGAGCTTGCATGCTACCAGTCCTTCCTTTTCAAATGTGTTTGCGCCTGTTTGCACAATTTCACAAATAATCATATGTGATTAATAATATGACAAATAATCCCTGTGCACGGGACCCGAAACAATGCATGCCAACTTTTTTCTGTGTTTATCATGTATTTTAACTTTCCCCCGCTGTCTTGCCGTTTTAATGTTTTCCCGTAGAATATCCCATATTTTAATACTCTCATAACAGCCCTGCCATCGGGCCTGTCTCTGTGTTGCCCTGTTGCTACCCCTTGCCCTTCCAACGAAAACAGATGTCTTCAAATCATCGTTTTTCCCTTGCTTGAAGGCTTAACTTAGAGTGATGTTAACCTAGTTTAACGGCGTGATTGTTGTGAGAGCACGATTCATTGGCGCTTACATGTTCGGCCTTATGTCTACGTGCGCACCTGAGGCTACTCTGCTACAAGAGAAAGAATTTCCCCTGTTTGTATGTTCACTCCAAGTTGGCCTACCATAACTTACCAACTCTGCACTGTAGACCCTAACTGGCTATTTATATTTTCTGTGAAATAAGCAAATGTATTTGTTCAACTTTATGAAGCAGAATTACGCATAGGCTACCTGGAACATAATACATTTGACAAAGGACAGATGTATGTTGCTAGTGACAAAATATTAACTTTCAGTGTTTTACGATGTCTTTCCCCATGCATTTATTCTAGGTTACTGTCAGTGACTGCCGTGAGAGAAGCGGGTTCTGTGTTTCGTTCATGTCAGTGACTGACGCGAGAGAAGCGGGGTCTGTGTTGTGTTGTGTTGCGTTAATTTATTTTCATTGGGCATGCCGTGCCGTGCCGTCCACAGCTCTTCAGTTCTGACAAAGCCAAAATTACTCCTTTTGAAACAATGAGTGCAGGAAGCGCGTTTGTATGGTTATATTGCTTGACGGGGGATCCCAAGCTAACCTGACCCTAGCCAGATGAATGTCGTTCGCTTAGCTCCGCCTAGCTTCACTCACATCCATCTGGGACCTCTTCCATTGAGAGTGATTTCTCCAACCAACTTTATGGTTTAGCCAATCAGGACGCAGGGCGGGAGTTTCATAGATGTGACATAGCGTAGAAGCGACTGTGAGTCTGTTATTAGCGTCACGGGTTGGCTTCGATGTGAGTGGCTTATTCAATCATATGCAAGCATTTTTTGATTAGGCCCAGCCTTCTGAAGCAACACTTCAATGGATCGGTTCCAGATGGATGAGTGGAGCTAGGCGGAGCGAAATTCATCTGGCTATTGCCAGGTTAATCCCAAGCAGCTTTCAGCCATAAGGATACTTTGAGAACATTTCAATTCACCCGATACTAATATTCAAAATGTTGAAAACTATTTCGGCATAGCCTATAAAGCAGTTTAATTAAATCGAATGTTAGTTGTAAACAAACGAGCTACTTGGTGATGCTTGGCCTCACAGATGTGCTCGTGCCTTAATGGCAGGAAAAATCTTCACGATAGGCCTATTAACTAACCACCCGATTCACGTTGGCTGGGGGGAAGGGGGGCCATCAGACATTTGTGCCCAGTTAATCGGCCCTGCCCCCAACAAATCACACCTTCCCACCTCTGACATCTTAAAAAAAGTCAAGAGGACTCCTTACTCACAGACCTATTCACAAACCTGCGGAATTTTACCGTGTTTTGAAATCCTATGCAGTTACAGGAGCTTCCAATCGTGAGGAAGCAATTTTGCATTGTAGGCATAACTAACATGCAATAACGCCACCAGCAACAACCAAAACTAGGCTAATCATTGTCAACATGTAAATTAAATGTAACATTATTGTGACTCAAATTAAAATGTTCTCTTTTGCAGACGTAGGCATAGTAACAGAATAATTTAATAATGTTACAAAGATACTACATCAATCCGTATGTTTCATTAGGCTACTAGGCTATTTGTTTTGCCTTGATTCATTTAGGCTAGGCCTTTTTATGCAGGGGCCGTATTCACAAAGAATTTTAAGGCTAAAAGTAGCTCCTAACTGGCGAATTTAGGAGCAACTCCTAAAAATAATGGGCGTGCCACTCCTAACTTTAGGACTCCTAATTTTTTCACTAAAAGTAATTCACGAAGCATTTTAGACCTAAAAGTAGCACCTAAGTCTGGGACAGCTTATGTCGAGAGGACTCCTAACTCACTAAGACCTATTCATAAACAGCTTTTTTGAGGCATTTTACGTTGCGATGTTTTGAAATGCGTAGCCTATGCGCAACAGGAGCTTCCAATCACAAGGGAACAATTTTGCATTCATAAAAGGGATGCAATAGCCACCAACAACAACCAAAACTACTCATTGTTAACATGTAAATGAAATGTAACGTTTCATTGTGAATCAAATTAAAATGTTCTCCTCTTTGCAAACGTAGCCTAGGCATATGGTGACAGATTAATTTAATAATGTTGCAAAGGTAGGCTACTGCATCAATCCATAGGCCTATGTTTCATTAGGCTACTAGGCTATTTGTTTTGCCTTACTCTTTATTCATTTAGGCTAGGCCTTTTTATTCAGTTATTAATCATCTTCCGTCCTTCAAGACTACTTGTGTAGCGACGATTCTCCGACCTGTCACCTGTCACTCATCATCGGAAGAGAGGTGTTTGGAATTCCCGCGTTACAATCGTCAGCCAATCAAGGTGGTCACTTCAGTCAAGCTCATGCATGAGTAATGACGTCATCCATAGCAACGAAGACTCACTCCTAGTTTAGGAGTTGTCTGAAAGGCTTTGTGAATAACTTTTAAGAGAAAACTCCAAGCTAAAATCTTTAAGTGCGATTTAGGAGTAGCCTACTCCTAGTAGTAAGATAAAAGCCTTTGTGAATAGCCTACGGCCCCAGTTATTCATCATCTTCCGGCCCTTGTGTAGCGACGATTCTGAGACCTGGGCCCACTTCCTAAAGCATCTTAAGCCTAAGAGCCGTGAAAGTCCCTCTTACTTAACGCCTTAAGATTTGCCGACTGTTTCCACGAAACCATCGTTGCTTAAGAGAATCGTGGAAAACACTTCAGAGATCTACGAAAGTGCTCCAGAGTACTCGGCACCGCTAAGAGCGCCTTAACAATACTTCTCACTGAGGTCACCAACAGGACATACAGAGGAATTACAACTTAGAATACATAATCCAATTTACGCTCCCATTCTTTATTGTGTTTACCTGTGATGAATCAGATTTTAGCGCAAGCAAAATAGCCTACATTTAATGGTCATAATAATGTGATGAAAAGCGGACAAAAATGCAATCAAGTTATAAAACGAGACGTTGCCAGAATAGTTTGACATTATCTTTGCTAAGTGAATATTTTATTAGGCCTATGAGGTAAAAAGCAGAGAAAGCAACATGTGGTTTAGTCTGTAGCCTACTGCATCAAAATCTAAGCCTACACATTTCCTCTCTTTCTTACTCGACTTCTTTCTTATCTTCAAACGTGTTCTTAAGTGGCACCGCGAAAAATTATTGCATGGTGCAACAATCTAATCTTAAAATAATTACAATTATTTATGTCTCTGTGTGGTATATAACCTACTTGGGATGCTTACATGCAGATGTCAAAGTGTTTCTATTTTCGTATTGATGTGAATTAATGTGTAAATCCAAAGTTTAAATGGTAGGCCTATAGCTGTGACGTGCAGTCACCTGACATCACCGTCAAATCAGAGGATATTTCAGAACTATTAACGTGGACAGCTCCCCTTAAGAGCATCTTAAGAGCAGTGCATGCGCTCACGCCACGAGCATGTTCGGGAAACAGTCGGAAAAACCAAACGAACGATCGTAAGATGAATCGTAGAAAACCCTCTTAAGAGCGTGTCTCTCGTGTCCCCGTGTTATCGGGGAAGTGGGCCCTGTCCTTACACTCATCATCGTAAGGGAGGTGTTTGGAATCATGACCGCGTTACAATCATCAGCCAATCAGGGTGGTCATGCTTGCCCATTTACCCAAATTAATGGTCGAATATCACTGATGATCATTGTTACTTAAGAACATGCAGTGTGGGTAGGGTACCAAAAACATCTTGCTCGTAAAAAAGCATCATAACGCACATTCTGGCGTGTCTGTTATTTACTGTAGGCTGCGCAAACCACAGGCCTTTAGCCTATTTTGGGCAAGCCTGCATTCATTCATTCATTCATTCATTCATTCATTCAACCTTTTATTTATTCTCGGAGGGTCATTGAGGGAAGCCCTGATTTTCAATGAAGCCGAGATTACAGAAGCGAAGCAAAGCGCTCCACAAAGAAGACAGCATTCGAGGCCTTCTGTTGAAGAATTTAAATAAAGCCTGCGCTAACAGCAATCCCCTGATAGGCCTACCACAGCTGTGGATAGTGTGGAATGTTCAAGTAATAACACAATCCAATGTGTGTCTCAATTGTCCCCCGCTGACCACCTCACACATTTCTCTAGATTTTGCAACGAACTTACATGACACAATGCCAT
The DNA here is from genome assembly GCF_017589495.1 of Alosa alosa. Classification (NCBI taxonomy): domain Eukaryota; kingdom Metazoa; phylum Chordata; class Actinopteri; order Clupeiformes; family Clupeidae; genus Alosa; species Alosa alosa. The sequence continues at coordinate 21,299,337 of NC_063205.1, read as the reverse complement.
AACATATGCCAGTTTTAGGACACAGAATAATGTTTGTAATGATACCAGGTAGGCCTACGTTTAACAGTAACAAGTGTAATGAGCTATTCATTGTCGAAGGTGCATGGTGAAGTGAAATTCTTACTTTGGAAAACAAACATTTGCCGATATCATCGCCGATCATCAGACTATTGCAACAGATTCTGTGTGTTCTGGACTGCAGGTAACTTGTTAAGCCAGTGGTTCTCAAACGTTTATTTCATTCCCCACTTTGATCAAGGGGCATGGCTGATGATAGTGGAGATAAGGTGTTATCCCGAGGCTTTTGCAAGTCAGCATCTTCGACGGTAGTCTATTAAAATATATGTTTTCGATGTCCCAAACGGAGAGCCATAGGCTACTTTATTGTTTTTAACGATCTCTATGCTACTCACAAAAATGTAGGCATGGGGACATGATGAAGTAGGCTATCCAACTGTCGTGTGTTAAATTATTGTGATTACGAGCCAGTGGTTTTCAAACATTATGCGTGACTCGGACATCAACTAAATGCAACAGGCTCATATCGTCCTCGCATTCGCAAAATGAGGACCAGTGTTTTGTCAAATTGCAAATAGCTATTCGTTTTAGCGATTTTTTATGATAGTATGAAGTGCTTTTTGTATAGGCTACTATCTTGGAATATGGGGAGGAAGTGGCGCGTCTGCAGTCAGCCAAATATGAATGTAATTCTGCGGCATAAAGCAAATGTATTTGTTTATTGTAGAGAAAAATAAAAATTACATGTCAAGCAGGCAATTGACTACATTGCAGTCAAGAAGTAGGGCAAATTAAGACACTGTTTTGATTTGCGTAGTTGCGTTACCCCCAACACTGACAATAGACGGCAAATTAAGATAATTTTTTCGTTTTGTGGAGCGGCACCGGTAGGCTATCAAAAGCACCGTGTAGTCAAGCCTTAAGCCATACCCAAGTAGCCTTAATCGAGGTAATGTTTAATTACGATTTATTTTGTTATTGAATTCGTAGGCTGGGATTCCTCTCGTTAACAATTACCACTGACAGAGCGATGTACAGTGGCAGAGCGACGCACAGTGGCTGAAAGTGGTTCTAAAGCTTCACGCAGCTTCACGCCTCGTAATGCGCGACTGAAGTGGCCATTTGAAAGCGATGCCCACTGTACCTCGTCTGATGTGTCCTCAGAAAACCATTATGCACGTTGACTTGTTAAACATACACATTACCTTTACATTGAGCATGTTTGTACCCTAGTAGTAGTAGTAGTAACTCCCAGTGGGTTTATGAGCTATAGATTTACACACACACAAACACACACACACACACACACAGAGAAGCACGGAGGTCAGTTTTACCAGTCCCTGTCCTGCAGAAAGGCACACACACACACACACACACAGCTTGGAGGTTTGCATTGCTAGTCCCTGTCACGTAGGACACTAAAGTGGTTGAGCTTGGGTGGGGTGGAGTGGTTGTGATGGAGATTTATTCCCTTCAGTGGATACAGCCTCTTTTCTGAGAAAGGACAAAACAAAAAGAAAAATGTCCCTAGTTGGTGGAACGAGGATATTTATCAGTCCAGTAGAGAGTGACAAGTAAACAACACACACACACACACACACACACACACTGAAGCTGAGATTTATCAGATAGGGCCCTGGAACTGGTGGGCTTTTCAGAGAATGTTCCAGAAAGCAGAATGGCCTCGAGCTTGAGTGATGTAAATCAGGGGATAATATAGCGAGCCACGGGTTGGTCGGGTCTGCTGGCCAGCCAGCAGTGAACAGGCCTCTTACTTTCCCGGAAACAGTAAAGCGTGGAGTTCCATACAGACGCTCACCCAATATGAACTTACAGCATCCCAAGCACACACACATACACACACATAAACGCATGCACATATGCACACTCTCACGCACGCACACGCACACACACATACTGTACACACCGCTTATACATTCACACACACACACCACATGCTCTCTAATACAGAGACTGATCACGCAGCGCACACGCTGTCTGTTTTTTTTTGCCTGTACTTGTCTGTACGAGTGCATGTTTTGAGAAATGCTTTGCTAAGAAACTGACACCCCCGCCATCAATAAACCCTTGGATGCAAATCTGTGGATGCAAATCTGTGTGTGTGTGTGTGTGTTATGAAATATTCCTCCAGGTGTTTTATTTAGCATTACACAACTTTTCCATCACTGGCAAAGAAAATTAGCTCAAAATGAGCTTATATCCTTCATAAGGCTCAAAATGAGCTTATATCCTTCATAAGGTTCAAAATTAGCTTATATCCTTCATAAGGTTCAAAATGAGCTGATATCCTTTATAAGGTTCAAAATGAGCTGATATAAGGTTCTCCTTGTCAGCACTTGACATCTATCTATGTTCTATGTTCAATTAAATATGGAATAACGTTATTTGTAAAGCATCTCTTTTTTATTTACATCTCTGTGTCCAACTGGGTTGTAAAGGTGTGTGTGTGTGTGTGTGTGTGTGTACAGTACTTTCTTTCTCTTGTTTGAAACGGAACACAGTATTTCTGGGAATATCCATTCCAAACTGTGATTTTATAGGGCTGTCACATAATTAGATCAATTAAAATTAATTACTGCTGTGTGTGTGTGTGTGTGTGTATGTTGCCTTAAGGTTGGCTAGTTGTCAGCACCCTACCCCCATCTACATGATTATCCTTGATTACAGTCCACCCATGACCGTGTGTGCGTGCGTGTATTGGGGGGGGTACAAAAGTTATTAATTTTCACATATTGTTATATGGTTATGGTTACGCTTTTGTCCAAAGCGACATGCAAATACAAAATAATATCATACTTAAAATGTAACAGGGAACAAATTAAGATGTTGGTCAGACTATACTAAGGAGAACAGAAATAATAAACAACCATGTCCATTCAATCAATAGCCTAATGAAATAAACAATAAAAAAAGACAAAATAGCATTAATAAACAATAATGTACATTCAATCAATAATATAATAACAATAACAATAGCATGGTAAGACTACATTATGTAGAATATCAATAATAAATAACAATGTCAAATTAATCAACAGCCTAATGAAAATAAAACAATACTATACAAACCATAACACATAAGAAGTGCTTAATGAACTAAGTGCATGTTGAATGATATATCAGATACATAGATATAATTGGCTGAGCAAATGCTTCCGCGAGAACTCTGGATTCCCAGGGTATGTCCTATAGGCCAAAGTGAGAGATTTTTTACATTTATTTATATACTATTAAATATTGTATATAACTAATGTAATTATCAGCACTGGCATAACTAGCACCTAAGTAATTATCAGCACTGGCATAACTAGCACCTAAGTGGACTTGCAGACGTGCAAATTGTAACACTAGTCAATGGCCAATCAGTGCCCTGAAGCCCACCTCCCTGTCCACCTGACATTAAGTGTCCACACGTGTGTGAAAACTCATGCTGGAGCATGTGCCCTCGTCATGAAAAAAGTCCCTGTTCTTAGAAGAGTGGAATGTTTTGCCAAATCTCTGGGAATGTTTGGAGAGCACCAGGCGTTTTTATCAACGGAGGCCTAGGCAGGGCAGTGGCTGGCAGTATACCCCTCGAGTGCCCATCCTCATTGGCACACATGTCTGCGTCTGCCTCTGCCCCGCCTCGAATTTGCTAAATTCGTTTAATGCTAAATTATTTCCCCCCAAAAAATGTAGTTTCACTCGCTGGCTGCCCACCTCTCCCTACCAACCCAACTAATCACCCACTCACCCTTCCCTCCCTCTCCCTCCTTCTCTCCCTCCATCTCTCTCCATCTCTCCCTCCATCCCTCCTTCTCTCCCTCCCTCTCTCTCTTTCGCTCTCTCCTGGTGCTCGTTTTTGTTCTTTGTTTGTCTGCCTGCAGCCGACCCCTTCGCATCCATTTTTAGTTCCCTGTTAGAACACATTTGGCCCGGTTCTCTTGGCATGGGGCTCGGAACGTGCTGCTTTCCCAGAATTCGTTCTCCCCAGCGTGTGCCGAAGAGCAAGTTCACGTGTGCGGCACTGGGAACCGCACACGCGCCGCGATTGGACTAAAGGCAAAACAAAAACAATGACACAAAACATAAATGTGGAATCAGGAAGTACCATCAGCAGTGTCTGAAACATGAGTCACACCGTGAAATGCACTTGAGGTCGATAATTGGGGGCACTCATTGCTTTTCTATGATTTCTTATTATTAAGTGTGCTTGCAAAGCAGCACACTTATTGTTCTTCTTAAGTTTTATTATTATTTTTCCCGTCTCCCTAATTTTTTGTCAGCCCTAGCGCCTAGGCCCTTTGAGTTATTAGAATTTCAGAGTAATTTAGGAAGCATTTTAGCCCTAAATGTAGCGCCTGAGTCTGTGACAGCTTAAGCGAGGACTCCTAATAAGACCGATTCACAAACAATGTTTTGTGGTGGCATTTCACGTCGCAATGTTTTGAAATGCGTCTAACAATCACGAGGGAACAATTTTGCATTGTAGGCATAACTAAGGGATGCAGTAACACCAACAACCAAAACTAGCCCACTCATTGTTTACATGTACATTAAATGTAACATTTCATTGTTAATCAAATTAAAAGATTCTCCTCTTTGCAAACGTTGGCATAGGCATATGGTGACAGATTAATTTAATGTTGCTGCGTGAATCACGGTAAGCGCAAATGAAGTGGCCATTTCTTAATGGGACTCACTGTATGGAAGTAGGCTAAGTAAAATAGAGATGTTTAACATAAGATAAAGTTAGGATATGCCCGCTTGACAACGGCAGAGATAACTGGCCTTTGGCTATAGCAACCATCCATTTAGAACGACTGGCCTTCATAGCAACCAAGGATCTTAGCTGTGATTCATGTAGCTACAGTATGCATGCAATGTGATGCAAAGTATAGAAAGGTGATGAAATATACAGAGACAGGTCAAGAAATATAGTGCAATGTAGACAGTAGTATACAGTTGATTTACATAAGGTGGTTTAAAGTAATATGAATTAAATATAAATGTGTGCAGTGTATTAGCAGTTATCTCATACAATAAGTAGAATAATGTATGTAGATGTAGCAGTAACATTATAATAGAAAATAATAATATAGATATATGCAGTGTATTAACAGATTATAATAAAACAGAATAAATATGGATATTCAATATGACAAATAAATAACAGATATGTACATAACATACAGCTATGTGCAGTGTGGAAACAGTATTTTCATACATCAATAGGCTCTCAAAACAATCCCAAACAGACATAAGGTCTTTATAGAGCAAATCCATATAGATTATTTGTCAAATAAACCAGTAAAACAGAATTAGGGGATTGAATATATTAAAATAAATAAGTGAAAAAGTATCCTGACAAACAAGCTGTTGTTTTATTTTATTGATTTGATTTTAGTCATGGAAGCTAAATTCGAAGGCAGGCCACAGGTAAAATTTAACGAACCGCATTCACCCCGCAAGGCAATAGTTGAATAGAGCTTTTGAGGTATTGCTACTGCTCCAACGCTGAAAGGCACTGTTAGAATGCTTAGATCAAGCCAGGTTTAGCATAGCATATGTCACTGTCTGCTCACGTTGGTGACCGGACCAGGGCAAGCACACTTTCGCAGTTCCCGCCGGAAATGCAGTCTAGTTATTATTTTTCCATCTTTCCTCTGCCATTGAAGTCTATGGCAGCCCATAGAACCGTCTGGTAAAAAAGTTGTGAAATTTGGCACACTGATTGGGGACAGTCTCATGATTAATTTTACCAAGTTTCATACCGGCACCTTGAGCGCTCTAGCGCCACCAATAGGCCAAAGTTGGACGTGCGTTCACGCATGTAACTTTTGACTCGTTGACCGGATTGTCAAAAATTAGGTATCGTTGGAATCCTTGGACCAAGCCGAGTTCAACACACTCTATGACGTCAATTTCCGCCATGATGGTTTTTCCGCCATTTTGGATTTCATCAAAAACACTAAAAAGTTTTCACAGGTCACAAATTTTGTCCAATCGACACCAAACCTGACACAAATGATCTTCAGACCAAGCCTCACAAAAGATACTCCTTTTCGTCTTCGGAACTAAAACCGTTCGCCTGTTACAGCCAATCTAAATTTGCAGCGAAGCCGCAAAACATGAAGTGAGCTCATATCTCAGCAAACCCATTGATCTATCATAACCAAACTTTGTACATGGACTCAGGACCCAATCAGGGGGACGCTCAAAACAATCTGGTGACCTTTGACCTCTAGGGGGCGCTGTAATTTAGAAACATGCCTTTTGGCCTGTAGCTGCTGTTGTGCTTAGAATTAAAACGCACTAGTGATGTCTGGTAATACTGTTGGAGGTCCTTAGGCTGACCCAAGCCAACTTGTGATGTCATCGTAATTGATTCGGCCGCCATATTGGATTTATTCAAAAACACGTTCAAGTTTTCGCAGGTCACAAATTTCAGCGGATCCTCACCAAAATTGGCAGAGACCATCTTCAGATCATGTACTATCAGTGCATTGCTTTCTGGAACAATTGACAGAAGCGTTCGGCTATAACAGCCAATCGAAATTTGTGAAAAATCGAAATTTGCAACCGCCAAACAGGAAGTGAGCTCATATCTCAGCAACCCTGCCATGTATCATAACCAAACTTACTGCATAGATTCATGACCCCATTAGGACGCACAAACATTTGGTGACCTTTGACCTGTAGAGGTTGCTGCAATTTGCAATATTGCATTTTGATCTGTAGTTGCTGATGTGTTTCATCGATCCGCGTGCTAGGGCGGGGCGGGACGGGTAGGGAAGGGCAGGGGTGATTAGGTGGGGGGGCGGCTGGCTGGCGGAGGCAGTGGGAATACTCAGCTCTGTTTCAGCCCTACAAAATCAGCTATGTTTTGATGTGAAACTTGTTGAAAGTGTCAACGGGTGTCTGCTGAGTTCTATCTTGTCGTCGTTGCTACTCCGGCCTATTCTGCTTGGCCCCCTCATTGCTGCTTGCAGCTATATTTGGCCTTGTACTGAATTTCTAAGAAGGAAATCTCCCCGTGCAGTCAAGCCACGGTCAGCTTTATATGGCCTGGTTCAATCCCACTCACTTTAATTTTCTGAGCACAAACCTTATCATCCGAATATCTGATAGAGCCACCCTTTAACTGCCTCATTAAGTTCATGGAACCCACATGGAATTCTTTTAAATTAACTCACAATTGGATTGTTGGAATGGAATTGGAATGTGTTTTTTACAGTCTATGAGGCAAAGATTCTAGAGCGGAGCTCTGTTCTAGAATCTTTGCAATGAGGTGAGGTTGTTAACTATGATGCTAGCATTCCATGCCTGGTGAGGTTCGGCATTGATACACGTAGCTGGGGTTATGGTTATGGTTATGGATTTAGCAGACACCTTTGTCCAAAGCGACACAAATACAAAACAACATAATAATATTTAAAATTGAACAGGGAACAGATTAAAAATGTAGGTCAAATATAGTAAGGAGAATAGTTGTAGTACACAATAATATCAATTCAAGCAATAGCCTAATAAAAAGCAATGTAAAAAAAGGAAAGGCAATAATAAAACAATAATGTCAATTCAATCAATAATATAAAAACAATGACATGCTAAGACTACATTAAGGAGAATATCAATAATAAACAATAATGTCAAATTAATTAACAGCCCAATTAAAATAAAACAACATTATATAAACCATAACACATAAGCGCTTAAACAACTAAGTATATGTTGAATAGGAATGTCTTTAGACCCCTCTTAAACGACCCAAAACTACCACAGGAACGGAGAGCACTGGGCAGTTCATTCCACCAACATGGAACCACTGAAGAAAAGAGTCTGGAATTAGACCCAGTTTTCATGACTGGTCGACACAACATACGCTCACCAGACCGCAGTGGGCGGTTGGGGATGTAAGGCTTGATTATTGAATTAAAATAACTAGGGTTAAGGATGTTATTCTTTGTACGGAAGCACTTAACCATAATCCGCTCTAATGAACCGTGGCCTAAATTGCCTCCAGCATGCACTGCTGACGTGTTTATATTTAGCAGCAGGAGAGAGACACAAATAGGTACAGTAATCTGAAAAATGAATACCAGGAATAACTCAGAAGAAAATAGGTCCGTCACTGTTCCGTCTAATTTAAGATGCCTTCACAGAGATGGATTGCATTAATGAGGGTGGTGTGTGTGTGTGTGTGTGTGTGTGTGTGTGCGTGTGTGCGTGCGTGTGTGTGTTAAAACAGAGAGCAGAAATGTGTGTCCTGTGCATTTGGTCCTGTGTGTGTGTGTGAGAGAGAGAGTGTGTGTGTGTGTGTGTGTGTGTGTAGAGCTGGTGTTCACTGATGAACACCAAACACGTCCAACTCTAGGGAAAAAAAAACATGGAAGCTTTAAAATGCGCGCACACACACACACACACACACACAAAACACAAGCAATCCAAATACCACTAGACCTATGCTATTACAGCATACCTGAACATACCCACTAGGGTTCTGATAGCCTGAAATAAATGTTGCCATCATTTCACAGATGTCATGCTCTGATGATAAAAATGCCACAGAATAATAAGGCTTTTGGACACATCTGTAGTATAGCACATCTGTAGTGTAGCACATCTGTAGTATAGCACATCTGTGGACACATCTGTAATATAGCACATCTGTAGTATAGCACATCTGTGGACACATCTGTAATATAGCACATCTGTAGTATAGCACATCTGTGGACACATCTGTAGTATAGCACATCTGTAGCATCTGTAGTATAGCACATCTGTAGTATCTGTAGTATAGCACATCTGTAGTATCTGTAGTATAGCACATCTGTACTAAATCACATCTGTAGTATAGCACATCTGTAGTATAGCACATCTGTGGACACATTTGTAGTATAGCACATCTGTGGAAATATCATGGTCTGAACATGCATAGTGTTAGACACTTGGGTGGGACACTTAATAAAAGGGTAAGATGGTGAAAACCTGTGTGTGTGTGTGTGTCATGGCTGTGGATGAGTGGAGATCAAGGGGAGTGTGTTTGTGTCTATGCTAGAAATGTGTATGGTGGGGGTGGGGTGTGTGTGTGTGCGCGCATGTATGTAGAGTATTAAGAGTTGAGTTAAATGGCACAAACACAATGAGACCAAGGAGAAGATCATGTCGTAGCGATAGACTAGGCTGCAGCCAGACACACACACTCTCTCTTTCTCTCCCTCTCTCTCTCTCACAGCATGCTCTTCTTTACACAAGCACAAAAGGGTCCAAGTTCCCTACTTCTCTAAAAAACATATACTCACACACACACACACACACACACACATGCAGAGGAAATCATTCACCCTTGCTTAAAAACACACACCAGCTGGCATGACCATTGCCCTGTAATCAGGCTGAATTGTTCTAAACTCCTATGGGCAGTCAGTGGGCACAGTCAGATTCTTCTGATCTGGGTTCTCTCTGACCAGATAAACCGGTTCCTTACACGTGGAACCCACCACACAAAACGCCTGAACCAGAACATGCTCCTGTATATATTTATTTATACCGAGCACAATAATATTCAGGCATTGACACTACTGAAAAACATCTCAAAATGCAGAGGTGTGCTTAACAAGATACTGAAAAATTATTAATTTATTTTTCCTCTGTGTGCGTGCATGTTTGTAATAAAAAATAAAAAAAAAGTGTCCAAACTGACTGGATAGGAGGCGTCTCTGTGATCCGACATGTGTGTGTGTGTTGACTTAGCGTAGTGCTCAGCTGTTGTCTGGGGCCCAAGCCAAAAGGTGGTGTTTTCGCTCACACGCCGTTTCACAACACCACATGAGCATCTAGTTCTGTACGAGTCTGGCCCACTCCACGGTCCTGGTCAAACATGCTCTAATGAGGGGTGTATGTGTGTGTGTGTGTGTGTGTGTGTGGCCCGCTCCACGGTCCTGGTCAAACATGTTCAAAGTGCCCTGTCAGAGCCACGTCCCTCCTTCCAATGACACAATTAATTTAGAGATCATAATATGGACGCTGAGCAAAATGTAAATAAAACCAGAATGCCATGATTTGCAAATCAAGTGAACTCTATATTTAATTGAACATAGTGCAAAGACAACATTTCAATTGTTGAAACAGAATTATATTTCGTGTTCTTTTGAAAAATAACTTGATGCCAGCAACAAAAAGTTGGGATGGGGGCATGTTCACCACTGTATTGCTTCACCTCTTCTTTAACAACAGGCTTTGGGGACATTTGAGAACTGAGGAAACCAGTTGCTAGAGTTTTGAGAGTGAAATGTGTATCCCATTCTTGCCCGATAAAGGATTTCAGCTGTTCACCGTTGTGGGATTTTCATAATCATGTTTGTCATTCCATGATGCACCCAGAAGATTTGATATTCTTCTCATATTTACCTCTATATTCCCCTCACATTTACCTGCAATTCTCCTCATGTTTACCTGATATTACTCTCACATTCACCTGATATTCCCCTCATATTTACCTGAAATTCCCCTCATATTACCATTTACCTGGTATTCCTCTCATACAACCCGAACTCTGATGCTTTGTAAAATGTGAATAAAGAAAAGAATGCTTCGATTTACGAATACTGTCAACAGGGTCGCAGCGCTGTACCAGTGCTGTGGTTTAGTGTGGTATGATCGTCCATGGTTATCATGTTGTGTACATTTGCTTAATGGTTTTAGGGCAATTTCATGGAAAATTATGTTTTTTGTAACATCCATAACACCAATAAAATGTGATGGTATGGTATGATGTGAATGATTACCGTTTTTTCGGACTTTCGCACTTTTTTTCATAGTTTGGCTGGTCCTGCGACTTATAGTCAGGTGCGACTTATATTATATAATTGAACATGTTTTTAAATGTTAATTTATATTAACTGACATGAACCCTACATGAAACATTATCGTCTACAGCCTTGAGAGAGCGCTCTCAAATGCACAAGTCGTGAAACACACGTGCATACTTAAATCCTCAAATTACGGCCAGGATTCTATTTATAGCCGGGCCTCAGATTCGGACAAATAAAAGCCAGTATAATTTTGTTTCAATTTAACTCATAAAAGAGCTCTTAATAATTTATATTGTTGGTTGGTTTAATATTGTTGCCAATGAAAAGTTATCGTCCTACACCATGAGTCTCCAACACCTTGCTCTCAAGCTACCAGTCGCACGCAGGTTAACTTACATTTAAACACAATTGTTGCTGCCAGGCTACAATTTTAGGCCTACGAATTTTATAAAAAAAGTAAATCATGCATAATTTAAAAAATAACTAAATTTAGGCTACCTTAGACTCTTTGGCTACACGGAATAAGGTTTCCCTTGCAGCACAGCACACGTTCCATGAATGAAAGCGGATGTATTTCATACATGAAACTTAATAGTGAACCATTAAGGCCTATAACAATTAAGGCCTATAGCTGACTAGGATAGGCTACAAGCCATGGTCCAAATAAAGGTGCTGTGCTTTGCCCAGCCATAAATTCAGGATTCACGATAGTCCCCTAAACATTCCTCACCCGTTATCTAGACATGCATGAAAACATTTTAAAACAAAACTCACTGCCATGTAATATTTGATCGCTGTTTTGCTACTAATTATCTTTCACGTGAATAGGCCTACGCACAGAAAGTGAAAGTACTAGAACTAGAAGAAAGAACTATGCGCTCTGTGTCTGTAGCTGTCTGTTCACGTCCGCAATCGATTATAACGTTCCTCAAATGGAGAACACATCCATGTTCTCTCGCGTTATATTATAGGCTGTCATGCTTCTGTTTTTGCAAAATTCCTGACGGTTCCTGATCGCTAAACGTTTGTTTTCCTTTCCTGTCGATAGCGGTTGATGTAGAAGCACCTATAGGCTAGGCTATAATTTGACTTTAGCGGTGACAAATCCTGCTGAGAGAGAGAGAGAGAGAGAGAGAGAGAGCAAAGAGAGAGCAAAGAGAGAGAGGCACCCCCAAAGTGGTCCTGCGCGCGTGCGCATCTCTGCATGGAGTTCAATTGAAGTCAGAGTTGGTCCGTCCAGTCAATAGTCCCGCATTCAGGCCGCTCCATTATTAGATTAACGTCAAACAGCACTATAAAATGTGTGGGAATTTCATGCTTTATGATGGCTATAGTTGCGGGACTTTTATTAGTATGCTCAATACTTAGTAATAATGTATGCGCAATCCCACTCTGAAATTTAGGCCCTGGTTTTAAATGCGCATCTTTTTTTCTTTCGCTCTCGGCGAGCATTTGTTCTGCTGCCAGCTTGTGCCAATATATCGTCCAAAATGCTTGATTACATTGCATTCTCCACATTTTTAGCTAAATTTTCATGTACCACATCAGCATTTTTGTTTAGTGAATCTTTTGTAAATTGCTTTACAATAGCGTCGGGCCCTTGTCAGCAGCCTTCGGCTTGCCTCTTGCCACTATTCACTCCTTCGTCTTCAACATTCCCTGTAGAATTCTCAATATTTTTGGCCTCCATGTGTCCGGTTACATAGTCTGTCTGTTCTTAGTCTTGGATTTTGTGAAATAAATTTCTAAATATCACCTGCTTGCTGCAGCTTCGGTCCGCACATCCTTTTAAAGCATTTAATCTGCACATCCTCTCAAGCATTTAATCTGCTGCCGGCTTGTCTCTCCACATCGTCCAAAATGCTTGATTGCATTGCATTCTCCACATTTTAGCTAAATTTTCATGTACCATATAAGCATTTTTGTTCAGTGAATCTTTTGTAAATTGCTTTACAATTACCGTCGGGCCTATAGGCCTATTGCCTGCTTGCCTCAGCTTCGGTCACGTCCTTTTAAAACCGTCTTTTTCTCTATCAGGACGTGAGCATTTAATCTGCTGCCAGCTTGTGACTCCACATCGCCCAAAATGCTTGATTGCATTGAATTCTCCACATTTTTAGCAACATTTTCATGTATCATATCAGCATTTTTGTTCAGTGAATCTTTTGTAAATTGCTTTACAATTACTGTTGGGCCTATAGGCCTATTGCCTGGCTTGCTTCAGTCATGTTTAAAACTGCATCTTTTTCTCTCTTGTGAGCATTTAATCTGCTGCCAGCTTGTGACTCCACATTGACCAAAATGCTTGATTGCATTGTATTCTCTGCATTTTAGATACATTTTGGTGTACCACATGGTATTTTCTTTCAGTGAATCTTTTGCTTTGCAATTACCTTCCTGCCCTCCTTCACTCCTTCGTCTTCATTAACATGAATCTTTTTGGCCTTAATAATCCAGTCTCTGTTTTTGGTTTTTGTGAAATACATTTCTAGTGTGTCAGGCATTCTTGTGTGTCAGGCATTCCTTGTGTGTCAGGCATTCTTGAGATATCACACTCAAGGTGGGTTTGGCCTTGACATTTGACTTCATCATTGAGTCCATACAAATGTTCACACCAAATTTGAAGCATGTGCGTCAAGCCGTTCTGAAGTTGTGACACAAGCATGAAAGCTGCCCTTTGGAAAATGTAATTCAGAGTATGCAATGCAAGACTACTGTACCTGCAAAACGGGGCTTTCAGTTGGTGTTGATGACTGCTCATTCTGCAGACAGCTAACAATTACTTTGTCAACGTTAAAATAATTGAATCAACGTCACACTGCAACATTTATTCTACATCACTTTTGCACCCTTCATTAATATTAAAGCAACGTTGAAATTCTAACTACAGATCAATGGGATTTCAATGGTATTTCCACTAAAATGAATATAGAAACAATGTTGAAATTACAACCAAACTAAAGATCAATGTGATTTCAGTGCTATTTCAATTGATATTAAACCTCAGTAAACCACTATTAGCCAACACCATAATCTGGCAAAATATTGCAACTGGCTACTGGACTTCCTCTGTCAGAGGCCCCAAGTTCATATCCTGCAAGCAGCATTATCTACAGCCAGGATAAATTTGGCTAGGCAACCTGGTGGGTCTCATCACCAAGGGCGGCGAGACTCAATACAGGTTGGAGGTCGACCATCTGACCACGTGGTGCAGGGACAACAACCTCCTGCTGAGCGTCAGCAAGACCAAAGAGATTGTTGACTTCGGAGAGGTCACACAACACCTGCCACTGACCATCGGCGGTGCTGTGGTGGAGAGAGGCGAGCAGCACCAAATTCCTGGGGTGCACATCAGTGAAGACCTCTCCTGGACCACCAACACTGCATCACTGGCTAAGAGAGCTCAGGCGCCGCCTGTACTTCCTCTCAAAAACTCAGGCGAGCAAGTGCTCCACCAGCCATCATGACCACATTCTACCGAGGCACCATTGAGAGCATCCTCTCCAGCTGTATGCTGTGTGGGGGCTTGAAGCTGCACTGAATACAACAGGAAAGCCCTGCAGGCATAGTGAACACAGCTGGAAGGATCATTGGTGCTTCACTCCCCTCCCTGAAGGACATTTACACCACCCACCTCACCCATAAAGGCGACCAAAATTGTGAGTGATGCAAGTCACCCCCGCTCACAATCTGTTTGATCTACTGCCCTCTGGGAAGAGGTACAGAAGCCTGCGCTCCCGCACTACCAGACTCACTAACAGCTTCATACACCAAGCTGTAAGGATGCTGAACTCTCTCCCTCCTCTCCCCCCTCCACCCTCAGCTACATAACATCCTGGACATTGGACCCACAATGGCCGCCTGCACTACTCCACCTGCACACTTGAACACTTGCACACTTGTACACTTTACAACTTGGTGTTGTTGTCCTGAAAACACAACACTTCTGCTGCTCTTACATAACTTGCACCACTATGCCACTTTCTTTATTACTTAGGTCAAACAGTATTTTATAGTATTTTACAGTATTTGCACTAGTATTTTATTGACTGTCTATGCACAATTTCAACAAAATTTTGCTGCTCTTATTTTTTTCATTATTATTATATGTGCCCTCTTATTTACTTACTTTTTGTTTACTTGAATGTTATGTTTGTCTTAAAATTGGTCAAATATGTCTTGTCTTCATGGGATAGTGAGAAACGTATCTCTTTGTATGTCTGGAACATGTGAAGAAATTGACAATAAAGCTGACTTTGACTTTGACTTTGAAGTGCATTTATTCACTCTTCATCTAGAAATTCCCGTGTACTGTGTTTTCCTGCCATCCATAGCAGTTGCAGTCAGCCTGATCCTTTTCAGTAGCAGAGTGAAGCGGCACCTAACAGAAATAGAAGGGGGACAGCTGTTAGATAAATATGTTCAACTGAGCAACAAACTAACAGCTAAGCCTACAATCAAGTTATTTTTACGCCAGTGGTTCTCAAACTTTTCTTTTATTCCCCACTTAGATCAAGGGGGCATTTTTAAACCCCACCTGTCCCTCATCGCTCTAAGAAAGTGGTAGGTCAAACTTAAAATTGTCAAATTTATTGAAATAATGACAAGTTCCAAATATATCCTCGGCAGCAGAGTTAAAATCAGCTGGTGCTGCAGATATAATAAATAAATACATAATGTGCCATTGTAAATTAAACACACATATTTCTGTTTTCCAGCAACATATTAGGAAGCATAGGCCAATATTTTACAGCATTGTACAATATATTCAATGAAATACCAACATGCTGCATTAAATGGATCACTGCTGGTTGGGAAATATTTTTGAAATAAACTTTGCAGGGATGTGATGTAGGCCTACAGTGGCTCCCGAATCAGACGTTTCAGTGATTTCACTCAGATTCTCAAAAGCATAATACTGTCGTGATCGAGGCGCCTGTCCCATACCTCAAGTTTTTTGGTGAATGCAGTAATCTTAGATCTGCTAGGTGAGGTAGGTGCTTGTCTTAGCCTTGTAACTGGAGATTTAACTCATTGAGCCACTCATACAAACGTAGTTCAAAACGAAGACTAAGTTTCAGCCAGTGATTGTTTGCCATTTCCCACGTCAGGCCAGCTATCGCTACGAAAGGCGGCTGGCTGGCAATTTGAGTGCTTAGCTAGCTGCTACCGCCTCCACTGCACACAACCGCGAACCTAGAAACATGAACTTACTATGTTGCTAAGCTACAAGTTTAAAGCTAACGCCAGCTTGCTTGCTTACTTGATTAGCCGAGTCGTTTTAAACAGACTTCACACACTCCATTCAAATACAAAACACAAAATAATTGTAACTTACATTGGGTGTGGAAGGAAAACGTCCGTTTCGTCGTCGTTTGTTGGACGAACCAGACAACAAGAACGTAAACTTTCTTCAAGAGGATGCTTGACAGCAGCAGTGCCTGTAGAATCAGTAGGAATAAATGAGGCAAGGAGAACGCTACTGCGCATGCGCACAAGTTAATTACGGGATGTGTAGTTTTAGGGAGCACCAGATTGTATGCATTAGAAGCTGAGACCGTTGAATTCAGGTGACACCTGTGACACCTGTGCCAGTGTTCTAAATTAGCCAAGCAGATATCACTATGAACTTCTCTGAGGTATTACAAGTTTGCTTAATTTAATGTTTACATATGCAAATTAGGCATTATCTAATTAAATATCGCTAATTTGCATACATTTTAAGGCACGAAAACCTGAGTTAGAATGCTAACTTTTGCTGCCTTTAGGCCATTATGACATCAACACACTAAATGCCTTTGTTGTAGTAGTCTATGGGGTAACATACTAGCTCAAAAATGACCAGCTTTTTTCACCATTTTTAATCCCTTATTTCTCAAAAGCCTTTGAAGTATAAACTTTTTTTTAAAATCTGAAAAAAAATCTGAAAAAAATAACTCTCTTGCCCCACTCCAGACCTTCAGAACGGTTATTTCAACATGTCTGTACGTTAAGCGGTTAGAGTCGAATTAATTCTTGAAAAGGTAAAAAGAAAAGGTTATAATAACTAGAAAGCATTTCCTGAAGGAAATACAGTGCATGAAAATGCAAAAAATATGATGTAAAATATCATACAGAGTAAAAACAAACTATATTGGTTGCTAGGTAGACGAGGTTTAATATAGTTGGAATGACTGAACAGTTAAATAAGTGGATAGTTTATATAGTTAAATGATTTGCTTGGTAGATAAGGTTTAATATAGTTGGAATGATTGAACGGTTAAATAGGTGGATAATTTAAATGGTTCAATTATTTAGGTAGATAATTGACGATAACTGACAGTTGGAATGGCTCTAATGTTTGCTAGTAGTTATGCTAACTGTTATCAAAGATAATAATGTTATCCAAGTTACTTAACTTAGTTAACTTAGCTAATGTTTTCATTTTTAGTAGTTATGCTAACTATCACTATGTTAACCATGTGACTTAGCTAACCTAGCTAATCATTTTTAGTAGGTATGCTAACTATGCTAACTAGCATGCTAACTAACTATGTTAACCATGTTACTTAGCTAACCTAGCTAATCATTTTTAGCAGTTTTGTTAAAAATGCTAACTAGCATGCTAACTATGCTAACCATGTTACTTAGCTAATCATTTTTAGCAGTTTTGCTAAAAATGCTAACTAGCATGCTAACATGCTAACCATGTTACTTAGCTAACTTAGCTAATCATTTTTAGCATTTTTGCTAAAAATGCTAACAATGTGAGCAGTGTTAACATGCTAACTATGCTAACCATGCTAACTAGCTACAGTGGGTAGGAGTCATAGTTGATGACAAGTAACAGTTACAATGGCTGAACAGTTAAAAAGTTCAGTAGTTTAAAGGGTTAAATTGTTTAACAGTGAAATATTGTAGTGAGGACTTTTATTTTGATTGTTTATTGTTTTGTGTAAAAAATGTCCTTATCTGTTGCACTTTTTGTCTTATCTGTTGCATTGTTTCTTCTTCACAGTGGGATAGAGAGAAACACAATTTCAATTCCTCTGCATGTCTAGTATATGTGAAGAAATTGACAATAAAGCTGACTTTTGACCTAATATCAGTATTGAGAAAATGCAAATGAATTGACGTAATGTGGCTGCTATATTAAACATGTTCGCCCATTTTCGAGAACACCGCCTTAAACCTAGCATGGTTTAGACCCAAATTTTCTAAAGGTTTGTGTGGTAATTCCCAGGCTACCATCCCCAGCCATGATTTTCCCACATCCCAGCGCCAGGCTAAATCTGACGTGCAAACAGACACAAAATACAATACTGTATTCTGTGATCTCTTCAGAGACACACATTATCACACCCGCAGAAATCTTAAAAAGTCCAACTCGAGATCAAGTGTGCCTGTCGTCGGCGTTTCCAGCTCGAGACTTTCCTCATCTCCTTGGTGTGTGTGTGTGTGTGTGTGTTCCTGTCGTCTGTGCGTGCGTCTTGTTTCCCCCCTCCCTCCTTGTGTTTTTCATTTCTAGGAATAAGCATAGTTTTTAGCCTTAGCCTGCCAGCACCCACAACCCTGTTATACAATACTTTTTTTTTCTCCTCTACGTTCCTTCTCTCCCTCTCTCTCTCCCCTTTATCTCTCTCTCTCCCTCCCACTCATATATATTGTATTTTAATGATTTCTATCTCTATTCTATCTCTCTTTATTTAATGAAATGAATTTTCATTGTAATCTGATATCATTTTAAAAGGCTAACTGAGAAAACATTGGAGAACCATTTTGCAATTATGTAAGCACATAATGTAATCTGAAAACCGCTGCCCTGATTAAAAAAACAATGCAACTGATCTCAGCTGGCATTTTGTCTATAATGGAGTGGAACGGAAATTTCAAAGTGACCCCAAACTTTTGACCGGTAGTGTAAGTTGGTGCTCTTAAAAACAACCTGTTGTATTCGGAGCAATGTTTTCTTTGTCAGTGACACACACACACGCATGCACAAAAGATTGTGAAATGGACCCCCGATTGCACAGTGTGTCGTTGATAGTAGTTTTTCTCTGCTTTGTGGCCTAAAGGGGTGACCTCACAGGCTCTTTGGTAGTCAGTTCGCAGCAGAAGGGTTACATCACTCAGGCCAAATTATTTATTTAGTTATTCATTTTTTTAAATGTATTTATTCATTTTATTTGTTAGGGACTATGTACAAGTTTTAACATAAATGTACAAATACAAAGAGCACATAGGGAAATTAAGGTTACACAAAAAACATGCACCCAACTGTGTTGGGGCCACATGATAACTGCTGTACAGTAGTTGCCTACTATTTAAAGTGCAGTCAGTGATCTGATGATTTCAAGCTCATAACATTTTTTGTCACATTCAGCAACCATCTCCTGACGACCACTAGCTGCCCATTCACTGTGCATTCACAGCACACTGTAAAAAAAAACCTGGTCTCTGTAGGCTGCTCAGGATCTGACAACTGGAAACAAAGTGGGGGCAGCCTGTCCCCCAAACAAAAACGAAACCCTGTGTGTGGAGTTTCTCTGGGAATACTGAAGGGAGGGGTGATCTAGCTCTCTGGTGTGTCTCGTTTGGTCCTTGGCTAAAATATAATGTACGTTCTTTTGGACAAAGGTGTCTGTGAATAAATTTAAATATAAACATAAACAAATGTGACTTCTGTGACTTAAGGATTTAATTGTTTATTGTGTCTACTGTTTACAATGTGTTTCATGTATTGCATTTCATGTGTTGGATGTGTCTTTGCAGTGACTTTAGTCCATTCTGTGGATCATGCCATAACATTTTGAACTAGTGGAGTTAAACAGACAATTGATCTCTCTCTCTCACTCTCTCCTCTTTCTTTCTTTCTCTCTCTCTCTCTCTCTCTCTCTCTCTCTCTCTCCTCTCCCTCTCCGTCTCCTCTTGTTCTAGACCACTGGGCTGTTTCAGAGTCGGTTCTGCAGTCAGTTCCGTCCGAGCGTCAGCTGAACCGGCTGGCGGGTCGCCTGGGTCCAGAGTGGGAGTCCGTTCTGCTGGACCTCGGCCTTTCTGCCGAGGATGTGTACCGTTGCCGTGCCAACCACCCTCTGGCCGTGCAGAGCCAGGTTCTGGCAGGCCTGGTTCTGTGGAAGCAGCGGATCGGCCGGAGGGCCACGGTCCAAGCGCTTGTCCAGAGCCTGCAGGCCGCGGAACTGCACCCCTCAGTACTGGACCAGGTGTTTCTGTGACCCAGGGCCGCATACTCCACCCTGTCACCTGCAAAGCACTGCAGCACTGCCTACAGGACCAAATTCACCTGCAGCACTGGTAGCCTACAGGACCAAATTCACCTGCAAAGCACTGCAGCACTGGTAGCCTACAGGACCAAATTCACCTGCAAAGCACTGCAGCACTGGTAGCCTACAGGACCAAATTCACCTGCAAAGCACTGCAGCACTGTCCGTCACACTCATAGCATTCACATGCCACTATATGTTGCCGTCAACCACTCACTCTTAAAGCACTGGACACCATTACAGCTCCCAACGCAGTAAGGTTACGCTCTCCGCACTCACGTCAGAGTTTGCGCCTGCCACACTTGAACCAACAGGAAACGGCTACAGGACTAGCAGCATATTCAATTGACATTCATAACAGACACCTACAAAAGGATTGCCCATGAACTTGAAAAGCTACTGACTTATTGGTCATCTCTTAAAATTCTTTTGCAAAGTAATAAAATGGAGAAAATTAGGTTTACACAGCATGAGAATAGCATCCCAATGATTCTTTTCCCCCTCACTATTGTTTGTGAATGCAAAGGTGCTTTGTGTCCTATCTGGGTTCCTGTAGCCCAGCTGGGTAAGCATGCGTGTGACGTGGTCTGTGTGTGTGAGAGAGTGAATACGCTTGTTTTTGCTCTTGTTTTAGTGTTTGTTTACACATTCGACCAATGTGTCCTGTTTGCCCTCAGGTGAACCCATTCACCGGCCTCTGATATCCTCACCTCTCTTCACCCCAACACAACCACACTCTCACTTACACACACACACAGACCACCCCCACTCGCCCCTGACCTGCACTTTCAAAAACACACTCATACATGCTTCTGACCTGGACTTTACCCAGCAAACTCACCCACTGACACAGCCGATGGTACAGGGCCCAGTCAGGCGCCGTGGCGTTCGTGGCGGGTTAGGGGTGGGAGGGACTCCCCTGTCCTCCCTGTTTAATGATTGACAGGAAGCCACTTGTTTGTCTGTTTTTTGTTTTTCTGTTTTCTATCTCAGGATTACAATTGAAGTGTCCGCGTTTTCTAATCTAAATTGAATTTACAGGTTGTCTATACGAATCAGCACCATCATCACCTTAGTATTTGACTTGTTTTAGGTGTCTTTTAGACAGAAACTAATTGATAGTTTTCAAATGAACTAATCAAAACAAATCAAAATGTGCATAGGGGCCATTACTATGTTGTTGTGTATTATCGCAGAGAGTAAAGTTGCACCTCTGGTTAGATGCTAACTGCATTTCATTGGCTCTGTACTTGTACTCAATGACAATAAAGTTGAATGTAATATAATTTGATCTAATCTAGAGGTTTAAGACTTTCAGATTGGAGGTGCATGTGCATTAATGAACTTTAATGAAAGGAAACCTTTATGAAACACTGATGTACGCTGAAAAATAGTCCTCTTTTATAAAATAAAACATGTAAAATGAAAAAAAGACATGTGTATCTGTGTTTTTAGGCCTTTGTGCACTGATCAGGGATTTTGCATTTATCATTTGCAGTTATCATGTGAAGCTTTATGAGATTTTCTGTCTCTAAAGGTGTTTAGTCCCCAACGTGTTTCTCTGTTAAAATCTTGTCATGTTTTTTTGGTATTCTAATTTAACAGACCATTAAATGGATGATGGTGTCTTGTCCAGGGCCTTTTGTTATCTATTAACCTTCTGTGTTGCACCACATACCATTGATGTCCTTTTTCCTTACCAGACCATGAGAATGTATGTTTGGGTGGCTAAGGAACAGGGCTAGCATGCAGTAGCCAGAAAAGTGGCCACCTTTTGGCACTTAACCCCGAGATGCTCTGGAAATCAATGGAAGCGTAAGCGTTAGTTCTGTCAGGAAGACTTAATTGGTCACTCATCATTCATTACTTCCGTCCAATCACCTGTCTGCATCAGTCTTTATAATGACATGACTTTGCACCTGCCTGTTGCTTTCAGGTGCCGGTTTTCGATGTTCCGTATCCATGCATGGGTAGCTAGTCATTCACTTCGCCAAAACTTTAACTTGTGATGCAGTCACTGAGCTTACCTTACGTTCGCTTTCAACTGTTTTGGATGCATCACCAAAGTCTCGGGGTTCCATTAATGTAGGAGGACATATCTCTCGTAAACGTCGGAGAGTAGGTAGGCCAAATTGTTGCCACTTGTTCGGGTTGTCCGCTTGGTCTTGTTATCAACAGAAAGAAACAAACAAGTTCCACGGCTTTTGAAGATTTCTCTTTTTTACCCTAGTCTCGTTAAGATCATAGTTGCTTAATGATTTTACGTTCGTATCGCTAACAATGCAATTGGTCGCTAAACTTTCTGACGGAAAACGTCAGACTTATTAGGCTACGCTGTCACCATAAACACACGGAACCCTCTTAAACCTCAGTGTTTCCAGTTACTGTAGGCCTATCGACACTCGCGATGGTTTCCCTGCTATAATACAGCTTTGCTAGGTCCACATCCTAGGCAAATTGTCTCGCTGGTTAGGCTACTGTTGTGTATGGAAGGCCAACAGGGACAAAAGTAGGCTACTTTCCTTGTTGGCTGCAGTGCACTGGTCTGTTTATGACTGCAGTTCAGAAGACGGGATGTTAGTTTGCAGAGATTTATGGTAGGCCTGTTGGTATTGTCTGCAGGGCTATACTATCGTCATTAACCCATAATATTTCCGATGCACCTGAAGGCCATGATTAATCCATTTTCATTCTCATGTCTGGCTGGTCATTATTGTGTCATTGTCTGTTACTGTCATGGTTAAATGTGTCTACATAATATGTAGGCCCATACATTGTTAATTTAACTAATGGCAATGTAAATGTTTCATGGGTGTTTATTTGCCCGTGAACAATTCTGTATGTATGCTATTCTGTATGTCTCCTCTCTAACCACTCCATTCCTCCTTGCAGGTCTTCAGGCTGTAGGGACTAGCCTACTAGAGCTTTCCTCAAACTCTCTCTGCCGAAAGAGCAACACCTCTAGCAAGCACAAATTTTTTTTAGGCCAATACTGCACCCAGTCATTCACCTTTTTTCCAAGCACAAAGCACTGTGCTTGTCGTCATTCGTAATCTCCCATTAAGTCATGGCAGCCGCAAGCACAGGGATGACATTACTTCCCAGTTCTTCATTAGGCCTACATTAACATCTTAATCTTTTAATTTCAGGAGCAGCTCCTCTTTGTTTAATGTAAATGCCTCACTCTCTAGGGTATGCATCTGTTGGCAGTGGAGTACTAGTCCCCTAACTCACTAACTATCTACTTCACGCATGGATGCGGGGCTGGTTCTCGTAGGCTACTGTATAGCCAAAACATTCATTGAGGGACAATTCTTTGGTTTATATTTAATCTTACTTAATCCAGGTCATGTGGTGTCAGCTTACTTGCCTCCTTATCTAAGCTATATCTAACCCTGTACTCTTCATGTCTTTATCCCACCACAGTAGGAGCAGCAGCATAGTGAACTCGCATCGTTAAATCTTTAGATCTTGCAATTAACTTTTGAATATCCATATGTCCCCGGATCTCAATCACTTATTTCTCAATCGTCATATGCTCAAATCAATTGATTATCAATTCTCAATTATTCGGCTACATCACCAATTCACTCTAACTATCTACTTCTTTACAGGGACTGTGGTGCTGGTTCACATATACTAAACATCCATTTACTCTTTGCTCAGGAGCAGTGCATTGTTTCACATTTTAATCTTATTTCACTGTCAGCATGATGAGGGTTACTCTTCTATCGCTTGTCTTGTTTATTTAAGTTGTATGCTAAATCATCCTCAGCGACCATCCATAAGTGCCAGGGTACTCCAGCTATGTATCTGTTGATTTGTATTTGTCTTGTCAAGTTATGTTGTGCCCTTAGGTCTGCTTCTGGTTAGTTGACCCTGGTTCTGAGCTCTGCAAGCATTCTTTCAGCAGCTCTGTTTAATGGGTTCAACCAGGTGCTTTGCCTCAATGGTAGTCCTTCTGCATATGGGATTCACGGGAGGTCTTCCCTTATTTACATTCACAAGGTTCTGGTCTCATTTACTAACCTGAAAACTAATGCACCTCTTCTACCTGCTGGTTGTCTATGCCTAGGCCTAAAGAATGGTTCACAATTCATTTAACTGCCATGGCTGCGAGATGTGTCCTCTACAATAGGCCTATACTGGTTGTTCGTTTAGTATTGGTACTGCCTCAACAGCAGCTGCACTAGGATTACCCGCTTCCTCAATCAAGTCGCTCGGGAGATGGTCCTCGTCTGCTTACGAATTTTATATATAAGACCTCAGGATCAAGTCATTCTGGACGCTCAAGTAGCGCTGTCAAGAATCTAAGGTAAGCTTCCTTGCAAAGGTCTGGTGGTGGTTCAAAGGCTCAGCTAAAGCCTTATCTCGATTGTCCCAAGCCATTTGATTTCAGTCACTTCGCACCGCTGGCACTTAGGCACAGAGTTAAGTAGCATATTCATACATAGTCACATACGCACCGCCGCCCCTGGTCAGCTTCTGCAAGCTCAAACCACAGCACGTTTAGTCACAACATTTTCATGCCTATCCATTTCACTTCTTAATAAGCACAACACTTCTCAATTGACATGGCAGTCGTCTCGAATCGCATCGTTCGTCAAATCGGCACAAATCCACGGCCGCTTGCACCACATTCTTGCATCGCAAGAACTGAGCTTACGCAAGCTCCTGCACTTCGAATCGACCTCTGCATTACCAATGCTGGTTATGCTCATCTTTACACTTGAGAGCACTCATCTCCATGAGCTGTTCTTATTCCTCGATCCCTATTCTAAAGAACTTATTACCCATGGCCAATGTCTAATATTCATGTTTTCTTGTCATCTTATTTTGGGGGGTTTTCCAAGAGCAAGGTGCAAAAGCATGGTCTCCCTCATTCACCTTGCCCTTGGGTCTGCTTTAGCTTCATTCTGTTACAGGATGCGGCTTGCTCACAGAAACGGCCATCTCAAGGGTCGTCCTTAAATCCGATTTATTCTGTCTTGTAATCATGTACTTTCTCTTGCAAATGTCTGGTGGTGGTTATTATCTCAATTTAATCTTACTTTATTTATCTTTTCTTCACTTTTTGTTCCAGGGCTTTGGCTTGGTGGCATTAGTGCAGCTGGCACCTTATGCACTGGGTCTGGGTGCTTGTGGGTTGTCTCATTAGTACCGCTGCTCGAATAAGGCCAACTCGAATCATGCATCATGAGCTTCTGCAACTGCAGGCTCTATTTCTTCTGCTCTAACCCTGAGCATTTGCAACTGCAAGCTCTATTTCTGCTTCACTGCCCTGAGCATCTGCAACCTGTCCCGCTGAATCCTGCAGCACTGTACCTGAGCATCTGCAACTGCAGGCTCTATTCCCCTGCTCTGACCCTGAGCTCCGCCACCTGCCGGAATGGATCTGCAAGGGTCTGCACATTCAGTGACCTAGGACGAGGCCTACGCCAAAGACTCTTATTGTTGCTTAAGTATTTTGTGTATCCTTCAATGGATTAAAACATGTTAACTTTCATTATACTTCCCTGAGTCTTTCTAAGCATAAGTGTTATTTCTGTCAGGAAGACTTAATTGGTCACTCATCATTCATTACTTCCGTCCAATCGCCTGTCTGCATCAGTCTTTATAATGACATGACTTTGCACCTGCCTGCTGCTTTCAGGTGCTGATTTTCGATGTTCCCTCCCTCCCTAACCACCACCAGTTTGGCCTTGTCCAGATGTCCAGGGGGTAGGCCACCTGCCGTTGCATTCCGGCAGGATCTGCAAGGGTCTGCACATTCAGTGACCTGGACCGAGGACGAGGCCTACGCCAAAGACTTATTGTTGCTTATGTATTTTGTGTATCCTTCGATGGATTAAAACATGTGTTAACTTTCATTATACTTCCCTGAGTCTTTCTGATAGAACTGACATGTATAAGGCACTTTGGATAAAAGAGTCTATATGTGTGTAGCGTTCATGAATGCACTATACAAATACAGCTAGAGTTTTTGGTTACACTTGACAGTGTCGACGTAAGAGTGACATGACACTGTCATGAATAAGTCATAAATGTTTATGACATAACGCTTTTTTATAAGTGACCTTCATTTTTTGTCCTAATTAGGATTAGAGATTAGGATTAGGTTTCATGTGTCATGACAGTGTCATATCACTCATGTCGATACTGTGAAGTGTTACCGATTTTTTTTATATATATTTTTTTTGCCTTTTTTACATTATTCAGATAGGACAGTGCAGAGTGACAAGGCCAGTGTGAGAGAGAGATGGGGTGAGATCATGAAATGGCCGCGGATGGATTCGAACTCGGGTCACCATGAACCCAAATGACTGCGGGTTGGATTCAAACTCGGGTCCCCGTGGGCACATGAACCCAAATGTGATTTGGATGCTTCAACTGCTTGTGCATTTGTTTTACATTTATTAATTTAGCAGACACTTTTATCCAAAGCAACTTAGAGTACATAGGTCAATTATATTACAAGGGCCGGAGAAACTCAGGGTTAAGTGCCTTGCTCAAGGGCACAACGGCGGAAGGCGGGAATTGAACCCACAACTTTTTTCAGGCTACTGCATGCTAGCCCAGCTCCTTAACGACTACACTACCACCTTGGCCACTTTTGCCACAGTTCCCCCTAATACAGCCTGATATCATTTTTTATTTGATTTGGTTAATTAGCTCCCTGTAGAGGTCTGCGCAGATTTTTCAGTCCTGTGCCCGCCTGCTTCCACGACATTCTGTCCCGCTCCTGCAATAATGTGTCATTTTTAGTCCCGCTCCTGCCCGCATCTGTAACATTAGGTCCTGCTCCCGCCTGCAAAAGCCCGCAGGATATGCAAGTGGGATATTCAGTTTTGCCTTCTGTCTCACAAAAGGAGCACTTGATCATTGCTATTTGTTATTTTACGCATATATTTAATTTGCGGGAGTGCAGTGAATCATCTGTTTCTCCCGCACGCGCAAACGCACCTCTCTCATCCCGCCCACTCCCGCAAAGAGCTTTCAAAACATGTCCCAAAACATGTGCCGCACTCTTTTGCGCCGCGACCCGCCGGAGTGCAGACCTCTAGCTCCCTGTGAGTCGGACCCACGAGCGGGTGGTCAGGCGGTTGTAGTGATGTAATGTTTGCTCACCCATCAGTGGACTCAGGGGTGTAGTGATGTAATGTTTGCTCACCCATCAGTGGACTCAGGGGTGTGTGTGTATGTGTGTGTGACTGTGAGTGTGTATGTGTGTGTATGACTAAGTGTGTGTGTGCGGGTGGCTTCTTTAGGCTCTGTGTGTGTATGTGTGGGTGTGTATATGACTGAGTGTGTATGTGTGCGGGCAGCTTTAGGCTCTCTGTAGGTTGAAGGCCAAATCTAAGCATGTGCTTAGGCGGTTGTAGTGATGTAATGTTAGGTCACCCAGCAGTGGACTCAGGGGTGTGTGTGTGTATGACTGTGAGTGTGTATGTGTGTGTATGACTGAGAGTTTGCATGTGTGCAGGTGGCTTTAGGCTCTGTGTGTGTGTGTGTGTGTGGGGCAGCTTTAGGCTCTCTCTGGGTTGAAGGCCAAATCTAAGCGTGTGATAGCAAGTGCAAGTGTTTCTTGTAATAAAGAAGTAAACAAGCACAGCTTTGGCCTTATGGGACTGGTAATTCACTCTCCACACACACACACACACACACACACTCCAGCTGTATATTTGGCCTCCATGGTCAGCTCACCCTCCTTTTTCTCTCCACACACACTCTGGCTCTCCTTCTCACTGACGCACAGGCATAATGAGCGTTTCAGAGTTAGCATCAAAAAGCAGGTCGTCAGATCAGCGAGCTGGACAGACGCACACAGCGATGGTGACTCACTGGAAGGCGTCTGATGACCAGCACTGCTATGATCACAAGCCACAGGCTGTGTCCTCCGCCCTGACAGTAATGAAATCATACAGGACAGTCAAACTTCGTCAGTCAGAACAGGGACCGAAGAAGGAGCCGCGAGCCTTGGAGTCGGTTCCTCATTAATCATTAGGCGTTGCTTGTGTGTGGGCAGCAGCCGCGGGACTGCTGACTGGGTATTTAACCTGTTGAGGAGTACTGGTCACAAATATGTGATTAGAATGTTCGCGAACCAAGATTTCCGCACTATGATGCGACAATTACCCTCATAGATTTTTCCCAATAGACTGTATAAAGAACACTGAAACTATAGAATGTTTGTGTAGAAGGAGCCAGGAAAAGAATTCACTCCTCAACATATTAAACATCAGAGATGACGCTCAACATGCTACCAGAAGTAGCCAGGGAGGGATACGGAGGGAAGGGTTAGGGGTAGTGATGATGAGCTAGACTTCCAGCTCATCAATTCTGTTTGTCAAATACTTGGCAAAGCAGTGTCGTTCAGGAAGGGGGCTGGGCCAACCACTAAATCCTCAAATTACGGGTGTATTGTCTTAGCAAAATGACACACTTGCAGCCACAGAAGCTCACACACATGCACACCCTCCATCATATCAAAGAGATACATGCAATTGGGAGATGGAGGAGAGTTTGGGTTACTGTGAGAAAGGAAGGATTGACTTTACGTTACTTTAAACGATGACATGTAACAGCTGCTGCTTCTTCTTCATCTTCGTCTTTGTATTTCCCTTCTCCTTCTGATTGTTATTGGTGGTGATACTTCGTTGCCTCTTAAGTTGTGTGGTAAAGATGATTCTCCAGGACAGGGGGTTGCTGGAGGTGGCTCCTGAGGTGATGGCCCTGTGAGCTGATCCAGCTTAGTAAAGAGCAGAAGAGGACAAGGTTCTGCAGCGTTGGAATGGCCCTCGAGGAACAGAGCTGGAGCAGCGGCCAGAACACTTGACCTCCGCTCTCCGACAGACAGACGGATAACCATGGCAACTGACGTCAGATGACAAACAAACAGTTAAAGTTGACTGATATTTAGCAGACGTTTTTATCCAAAGCGACAAGGACTCGCAATGGCAGGTGTCAAACTTGGGCCAACCGATTGTCAGTTGGTGATGTTACCGTTGCTCCACCACGCCCATCTCTTCAGACAGACAGACAGATAGGTTACCATGGAAACTCACGTGAGGTAGGCACAGTGCCAGTTCAGACGTCCATGGGGCCCTAAGCAAAATCCTACTAAGGGGCCCTCCTACCTGAACTCTGTGGGCCAAAATGTAACCAATTTTTTACAGTTTGGATGTCTACAGAAATGACTTGTGTAGAGATTGTGTAAATCACCTTCACAGATATAAATGCCCAGTTTTATGGTCTGGGCTGCTTGCGTTTGATGCTTGCTGTAGTCTACATATCTGGTTGTGCTAGCCTCCTACTGGCTGAGGTTGACTGTTCTTCACCTGTGTTTGTAGTAGGATATACTTGCCAAATGCGTATAGTGCATACGAGCCAACACCGCTGCACTGGTCACCTCAACACTGGTCACCCTAACACCACTGCACTGGTCACCCTAACACTGGTCACCCCAACACCACTGCACTGGTCACCCTATCACAGCTGCACTGGTCGCCCTAACACCACTGCACTGGTCACTCTAACACAGCTGCACTGGTCACCCTAACACCACTGCACTGGTCACCCTGACACTGGTCACCCTAACACCACTGCACTGGTCACCCTAACACAGCTGCACTGGTCACCCTAACACTGGTCACCCCAACACCACTGCACTGGTCACCCTAACACAGCTGCACTGGTCACCCTAACACTGGTCACCCCAACACCACTGCACTGGTCACCCTAACACAGCTGCACTGGTCACCCTAACACTGGTCACCCTAACACCACTGCACTGGTCACCCTAACACTGGACACCCCAACACCACTGCACTGGTCACCCTAACACTGGTCACCCCAACACCACTGCACTGGTCACCCTAACACAGCTGCACTGGTCACCCTAACACCACTGCACTGGTCACCCTAACACAGCTGCACTGGTCACCCTAACACCACTGCACTGGTCACCCTAACACAGCTGCACTGGTCACCCTAACACCACTGCACTGGTCACCCTAACACTGGTCACCCTAACATTACTGCACTGGACACATGCATCACACACACATGCATCTCACACACACCCATGGGCGTAGATTTGGGGTGGGACGCTAAGGACTAGTCCTAATCAATATTTTAAGATGACAAAATTGTCCCCACCAATATTTTAGCGAACTTATTTGTGCTGCTGATCATTCCGACAGCCAGTACAACAGTACAAGAAACATCGTCATATGATTTGCTGAAAAACAGAGGGGGAGGGGGAATGGTTATCTGACATGCACGCTACAGTAGGCCTACACGCACGGAGAGTGTCAAAGGCTACTGTACTTGTTTGCACCGGCAGTCAAGCGAGCGGGTGTGTCAAGTTAGGGCTGTCTGCCAATACATAGCCTATCCCAAAAAAGGCCAGAGTAAAACATTGTGATATTCCCTTTGCCCTTCAGCATGTACATGTTTGCCCCTTTTTGTGGTTTGTAGATCAGCTTTGCCACCCCAAAATACAAAGCTTTTTCATTTCAGTCTAGGCAAAATAATTAGCCATACAAACTGGCAACTGGTGACCAGGCTTTCAAATGCATATTTTACTGTGTAAAATAGCATTACCCAGACGGCACACATAAATCTTACCGATGTCGGGCCGATGAATGCCGTTACAGTCTAGAAGACATCGCATAGGAAGCGTTTGCTCATTGGCAAGACATCTCTGGGATGTCGGCAAATCATCGAAAACGACAATGAGCCAATGTTACAACGACTCATCAAAGCTATGCCCACCCCCGGCTTATACAACCTTTATTTATTTAGGTCGGAACTTGAGATTGCACATTTTAGGCTATAAATGATTAGATCTATAAAGACACAAGAAAGATGCCAGAAATATTTTCAATTCATTTTATTGAATGTTTAAAAAAGTCTGAATGATGAAAAAATGCTGTTAGAAAATGTTCCCCCAAAATTCAGGTTCTTCTCCTGCAAGAGACAAAAACAACAATTAATTCACCCTTAATAACACTTTCATCTTTAAAGTCTACCCTTACCGATTGCTGTTAATGAATTTTCATAGATGCAGAGAACCACTACCGAGCTCGGAGAAATAGATTTCAAACCCATTAGAATTACCTCAGCTGATATTTCAATCAAGCAGAGCTAATGCCGTTACTTGGCTAGCGCGCTAACGCCGGCCAAAACACGAACTCTGGAAGGGACTAGAGAAAGTTGGGACTGAAACGTAGCCTACATTTGCTTTGGGAACTTCGGCTGATGCATCTGTGCATTTCCTCTGTGCAAAGGCGTTATGATGACACGACCAGCAGGTTAGCTCAGCCAAGACAGCAACGTTAGCTAATAGCCTAGCTCCCACTCCTCTCCATACAAAAACGACAGCCTTTCCTGGGTTAAGTCTCACGGTCAAATAATAACTTGCTATTCTTACACCCAAGCATATTGCTGTCCTTGTACCGGTAATCATGGATGCTGTAGCGTTAACATTTCGCCATAGCCGCTAGCTAGGTTTAACATATTTTCCAGTGTTAGCTCAACTAGCTAATGTGAATTAGTTCACAACGAAGTTGTAATTACCCCAAAACAGCTCTTTATAAAGTAATTTACACCAAGTTATGGCTTAGCCTAGCAGGCAAATATATAAACAATTATATTAATTACGTAATATTACGTAATTATCTCATAATTACGAGATAGTATCTCATACGAGATAATCATGATTTATGACACATTTCCAATTCTGCTCCCACTTGTGTGAGGCAATGACATGGTCTATTAGAGAAGATAGACCTAACAGCTTCTCAAGAGAAAGTCTGAAGCTGAAGTTCCTTTCAAACCTTTACTTAGGATTCCCTGTAAAACTATGCAGACCAACAGAGTACAACTCAGTTATTTCCTTCGATGTTTTGTTTAAGAGCAATCATGTAAACTAGCATTTTAAGTTACAGAATAGAAACTAATGTGTTAGCTTATGGCTAATGTATATGAGAAATCCCATAGAGATGCTAACAGTTAGCATTATCAATAAAAGTAGATATGTAGAGCCAACTTCAGTCCATTTACGAAGGGGTTACATAAGAAGAGTTCTTTGTTTACAACTGACTATTTTCTCTCAATTTAATATGTGTAGGAAAAATGTGACTGTTTAACTCATCAATGCCACTTGAACAAGTAGGCCTAGCCTAGCTGCACAAAATAAACAATAGGTGTGTGTTGTGTTTTCTGTGGAGTTTGTCATTTGTGAAGTTTTGTTATTTCTTGTTTACATGTGTGATCAAATGTTTACCTGCCAGAGCTATACATGCTTATAAATGCCAGTAACACTTATGGAGAAACGTTTGAGGTTTAGCAGCCCAATAGTGTAGTGCCTCTTTAAGAGAGGAGTGTACTGTGAGGACATGTGACCGGTGTTTACTACGTGAAAAGGAAGCGCGAGATTCACTTAGTTTGTAATGACTTTCAACCCGGTGTGCAGCCACTTGGTAAGCTCTCTTAATTTCAAATGTTTTCTTGTCTGCTTTTATGATGTACTCTTCACGTTGTCTGCTGTCGCCATGCTATGTTGTTGCTGTGTTTACGTCCGTTGCATGTTAAAGATAACGCTATGCTCCGGTGGATCTAGGCAATTAAGTTAAAGGAGAATTCTGGTGTGATATTGACCTAAAGTGTGTTGAAACATGATACCGAACGTATGTCTCATAGCCCATCTCGGCTTGTCCCCTGCACTCCAAAATCTGGCACTAGTTAGCCGATGCTACCAACAGCTTTTTCAATGGTGGTGCTTCGGCATCGGGCTAGCCATGCAAATAAATCAGTTTTACACCATTTACGAGGCTCAATATATCTCCACACTTCATTGGTAGACTTCCGAGGGCCCTGACATTTAAAACGAGACATTGAGAACTTTGAAAAAGCACTGCTAGTTCACTTACAAGACGATTTATGCAGACAGTATCTTCACAAAGTTTAGCGTTTGCAGCCATCTTGAATTTAGTCACGACCTTAAATTGTACACTGACGGTGCAGAGGAGAAATGTGCTGAAGTGGAGAACACTGAAGTGAAAGAGTTGCCGGAGGAAGACTTTCAAGTCCTGAGAGAGCGTCTGCTGGAGAGAATTAAAATGCAGAAGGTGCTTGAATGGGAAGGTCTGGAGCCAAGACAACAGTCTACAAGCAGCAGCTATACATAGCTGGTCAACAGACTACATGACTGGGTGCGGAGCTGGGAAAAGGTGAAGCGGACAGAAGAGGTCGACGAAGAGGTTGAAGAAGCAAGTTCTGATGAAGAACAGAGCGAGTCTAGCACGCAGCCCCAAAAGATCCTAAAAGCCCTTGAAGACCCCAGTGTAACACCTGTACCTACTAGAGCACCTGCGTTTCCATATGTTCCACCACAAAGCATCCTTGGCCTGCATCCCAGGGCGTATGACTTCAGACCACAGATCAGACTTGAAAGAACATGCCTGCTCACATTCTCGGGAGACATGACCGACTACTATCGGTGAAAGGCTGAGTGGGAAGAACTGGAACAGCTGGGGAACCCACAGAGGACGGCTGGTGTTACAAGGTTCCACCTCCTAGCAAGTCTCAGCGACAGGGTGAAGAAAGACTTGGTTCTGTCCAGCTGTGCGTCGGCAGATGAAATGTTCAGGCGCCTCGACAACAGCTTTTGGAACAAGGCGAAAATCGTTCTGAAGATATCTGAAGAGGTTCAGGGCCTACCCCCCGTAAACGGAGATAACCCTAGAAAAGCGATTGAGCTGATCCAAGCAGTGGAGCGGGCCCTTAGTAACCTTGTGGTCCTGGGAGAAGAGGAGGTCATAAAGAACCGGTGGGTAGCACAGTCCCTTGAAAGCAAGCTACCAAGCTCTCTGAAGGAGAAATGGATTACGCACAAGACCAAGTCTGTGAACAGTTTCGCTCCACATAACCTCTTTGACTGCTTACTGCGCTTCCTGAAGAAGCAGGAGGCAATCCTGGAAGAGCTGTATCAGCTGGAGGCGAGCCCAAGAGAGGGAAGCTCCTCAGTGAAAGGCCCAGCAGACAAGCCAGAAAGAGGAGTCAAGAAAGCGTTCTCCAAAGCTACCTCAGGCCAAAGAGAGTCGCCTCAGTCGAAGCCACACTTGGGCTCGTGCACTGCCTGTGCTGATGAGACACATGCTGGCAGGCTGTTTGCCTGCAAAGTCTTCAGGGAAATGGATCTCCAGAAGAGAAAGGCCCATCTGAAGACCCATGGAATATGCAATCGGTGCATGTGCTTCCACCTGAAGGATGGCCGTTGCAACCCAAAGTTCCTCTGCAGTAAAATGGACTGCCGCAAAGAAGAGCCTCACCACTATCTGCTCTGCCCCAAGTCCATCGCTCAAGAGAAAGACGCTGGCCATGAGGTGCAAGGTACCAAAAGGATGGAGAGAAAAGGCCTCGGGCTGACTAGCAAGCAAGAAGAGCTCCTGGCGGAACTAAGAGCAGAATTCAGGAAGGCATTTTCCAACAAAGCCTCAACCACAATCTGCACTGCTGGAGTTGGACTGAAAGAGTACCCAGTTATAATGATGTTACTGGAAGTGACAACTAATTCAGGCCAGCTGATAGGCACTCTTATTGACCTTGCCTCTGACACCAACTACATAACAAACAACGCTGCCCAGCGCCTTGGACTGATTGCTGAGAGCATCAAATTAATTGTCCACGGAAAAGGAGGAATGACAACGTCACAACCAAGAGGTACTCCCTGCGACTAAGAGTGAAGACCATCAAGGGGACGGTAATGGAACACAAACTACTCTGCTACGGCCTGGAGAGTATTGCAGAGATAAGTCAGCCTGTCACTCCGCAACAACTGCAAAAAATTTTCCTGACATTGCTGCAGAAGAGCTGGTCCGCCCTGACAACATCGATCTTCTGATCAGCCACAGGAAAGGTTGTTTAGTTCCACAGCCGTTCAAGTTGGAGGGAGATCTAGTCCTCTGGGACGGCCCATTGGGCAAAACTGTTGGCAGTACTCACCCTGATCTCTTCGAGACCTAACGCTGCACCAGTCTGAAACTCACTTTGCAAGATCTATGAGGACATCCTCAAGGGTGTACAAAGAGGTCCTTGTGGACACCAAAGACCTGAGTGAGGACCCAATGAGGATGGAAGAAGTGACCCTTAGCAGCACCACTGCCACAAACAAGGAGGTGTTTGAGTGGTTCAAGTGGGATAGTATTGGGGCAGCATGTGACCCGAAATGTGGGAGCTGCAAGTGCCCTCCTGGAGGCAGAGAGAAGACCCTTGGAGAAGAAGGGGACTTAGAAAAGATAAAGGACTGCCTCTCTTATGTGCTAGCGGACAAACACAGTGACGCCCCTCACTGGGATGCTGCCTACCCATTAAAGGGTTGAGCCTGAACAACCTCCTGCACAAAGGCCCTGATGTCCTCAACCCAATCCGAGGTGTCCTGTTGAGATTCAGGAGCAGATTGTATGCTGCTCTTGGCGATGTGAAGAAAATGTATAATTCTGTGTGGCTGAAGGACGAGGAGGTCCATCTCCATCGATTCCTCTGGAGGGATAACCCCGAAGATGAAATTGGTGTGTTTGCCGTAATTGGTGTGTTTGCCGTTGTCAGGGTCAACATTGGCGACAAGCCTGCCAGATGCATCGCTCAGGTTGCCATGAGAGAAACGGCAAACCTGCCCCAGTTTTCGTCCATGGTTGAAGAGCGCCGGATCCTGACAGAGGACTGCTATGTGGACGATGTCCTAACATCGCATGATGATTTCCAAACTCTGGTTAGGATGACTTCCATGAGTGGAAGAAATCCTAAAAGCAAGTGGCTTTTCCCTCAAGCCCTGGGTCCTGACGGGTCAAAGTGGGATGAGTGAGAAACCCACTGACCCCAGCAATGTCAGGTTAACAGAGCCCAAGACCCTGATACTCCCCAACCAGATGCGGGATGAGGAGAATAAGGCATTGGGATTGGGATATGAACCCGAATCTGACAAACTCTGTGTACTGACGTCGGTGAAATTCTCAAGGAGGCGAGGAAAGATGAGGACCGGTCTGGATCTACGAGAGGATGAGATCAGAGGCAGCACCCCCGACCCTCTTACCCGACGCACGTTGCTGAGTCAGATTGCAGGGTTTTATGACCCCATCGGCCTGGCCTCACCTGCCAAGCAACGAGGAGTGATGCTCGTAAGAGAGTCCTTTCAGGAAGCAGGAGGAGACCATCTTTCCAAGGACACCTGGGACGACCCTCTTTCGCAACGTCTTCGAGAAGCTGCAATAAAACTTTTTGTCTGCTCGTCCCCTCTCCGGTGTCTTCGTGCTGATTTTTGTTTGCTGCTTCCTCAGACTCATTTCCCTCCACTCCACTATTCGTTACAACACTGTGTGTCTATCCGTCTGGTTTTTGAGCTTGTTTCTGTCCCTTTTTTTTATTTTATTTTTTTTTTAAAACCGGTCCATTTTGTGTTTCACGCTAGCGGAACTAACGTCGCCTGCCTGCAAACGTGCGCTGAGGTTAAGTTTGTAAACAATGCCACATGGCATGCGGGCTGTGTTGCCAGGTTTGACAATACCCCCTTTAGGAAGCACCATTAAGGCTTAATAACTTCCTTTCACCTTCATTATTTGGGTAAAGGGAGACGTATAATTCAGATGTTTGCGTTTTTTGTAGTGCAGTATTGTATGTTTATGAAGCACATTTGAAAAAATGTATTGGCTGTGTAACCACATACAGTGGGTCCCATTTAGAAGTGGCCACTTCATTCGCGCTTTCCGTGATTCAAGCAGCTGTATTACAACTTATCGCCACGAGGTGGCAGTTTAAGTCTGCTGTAGCATTGCCGGTAAACAGGGCAGCGGATTGCATTCAGAGGCGTTGCAAGTGGCAGTAAGATACTGTAAGCAGAACGAATCTAAAGCAGAGTGCGAATTACCCCACCATAATTGGGGGGTACTGCCCCTCACTTCTTCTGACCATAATGGTCCATTACCATATCAATCCCCACCGTGATCGCCAAGTGCAACATGTGTTGTGCAACACACATACAAGGTCTAAACATGCGACAAACTGATAATCAGTAGGCTACAGAATATCTCATCGTTTTTATACTGTATATCCAAAAGAGAACTGTTTTGATTAACTCTGCCCTCTGCCCTCATCTTGTCTCCCTGCGGCCTGCTCACGGCTTTTATCCTGTGCCTCTCTTGTCTGCTGGTCCTTAACACATATGACACGAACAGTGTATAAAACCTAACTGCACCTACACTTTTAATGTAATTGTTTGTAGATAGAAAATAGTTTCATTAAGATAGTATCAGGGTTCTCAGATGAAACTACATTTATCAAACTAAAAATAGGAAATAATAGAATGTAAAAACAATACCAACCAATTAAAAACAAATTCAAATACTAGGCTTAGCTACATCAGACCCTCTTGTGCATACCGGTAATATAAAAACACAGGATCTGTGCCAAACTAATTTCAAAAGGGCACAATAATTTATTCAAGATATAATGAGAATGGATACCTAGGCTATGGAGTTCATCTCCTTGGAAATGACAATTGATTTTACCTCACCACAATGTAAAAGTTTATTTAAATAGAGAATTACCTTGCTAACTAACCTTGGTAACTAACCAAGGTACACTTTACTAGCCTCAGTGGGTAAGTAAGTAGCAGGTAAGTAGCCAGTAATTCAATGTATGAAGAGGTGACATGAGCTATGAAAGAACAAACACGTTTATAAATGAAGGTTGTAAAATAACACATTTTCAACAAGCTAGACGTCAGTTAGCAACTTACATTTACCCATGCACGTCAGCAGCAAACCGAATTTAGCCTACTGGAGGAATTTACCTAGTGTTTTGTCATTCAATGTTGACACTTGCTCAGTTGCTTCTAGCGCCACGTGGTTAAAAATGGTACGGTCCACAATAGGGGTTTCTGAAATCGCTTTACATTAAAATGTCCCTACAGTGAAAACAGGAGTTGACTTGTATTGTAACTGTAATGATATTTTTCACAATATCAGAAAAATTATCTGACCCCCAAAACTGATATTACTGGGTCTTCATTAGGGGGTATAGTACCCCCCAGTACCCCCTGTAATTCGAACTATGATCTAAAGATCACGTCATTGAAGTTATACAGTAGGCCTAACTAGGCTAAATCAGAGCCTACCTTTGGCCAGAGATGATGGCCTTTGGCAAACAGTTTAGGCCTACCCAAAATGAGTAAAACCAAATTTGGCGAAAGCTACCATATGAGACACCAATTATAGCTTGACGAGCCGCATGTGGCTCGCGAGCCGCGCAATGAGTAACACTGCTCTAGTAGCTGAGTAGCCTGATGGTAGGCAGGTGCGCTCGTAGACATACGGCCGAACATGCAAGCGCCAATGAATCGTGCTCTCACGACAATCACTCGCCGTTAAACTTAAATAGGTTAACATCACTCTAAGTTCGCCTTCAAGCAAGGAAAATGATGATTTGAAGACATCTGTTTCGTTGGAAAGACAAGGGGGTAGCAACAGGGCAACACAGAGACAGGCCCGATGGCAGGGCTAATGTTATGAGAGTATTAAAATATGGGATATTCTACGGGAAAACATTAAAACGGCAAGACAGCGGGGGAAAGTTAAAATACGTGATAAACACGGAAAATGTTGGCATGCATTGTTTTGTCCCCGTGCACAGGGATTATTTGTCATATTATTAACCACATATGATTATTTGTAAAATTGTGCAAACAGGTGCAACACATTTGAAAAGGAAGGACTGGTAGCATGCAAGCTCCCGGGAAAGATTGATTCAAGAACGTTATCACAGTGTGTCTTTGTTGGCAGGGGAGGGTCATGTCTTTTTTGACAATTCTGTCATTGAACAATTTCTAGCAGTCAAGAGAGGGTCATGCATCTTTTTACTGAAGCACTCAAAATTGGGAAAATACAAATTAAAGTTGCGTGATACCGCGTGATCCCGCGTGCGGACCGTGAGGGAAGCTGGCCAAGTCGAAGCACTGCCCACTGTAACATAGACAGTAAAAGATATGGACAGAGTCATCACGCAGACGTCAATGGAAATGCAAATTTCAACCGTTTCCTGTTGGTCGACGAGGCTTTCTGCGCAGGCTCAGGGGACCTAAATGTAACATAGGCACGTAGTCTGACTCGTGTAACTCTTGTGATAGCTGCACCGAGAGATTGGGTATGTAGCCACTTCGTTACCACCATGTCTACATTACTGTTCTAAATGTCCTAGTTGTTCGTAGATAAATGTGATTTCATCTAAACAGCACTCGCCACATTCATAGCCTAGGCTACTGTCAATCAATCAAAACTTCGCAGAAATGTGCTCCGATGCTTTCGTTCTTATCCAGAGAATACGGTTATAGAAATAGAAAATAGAAAAAGTTCATATAAAGGCTTAAAACGCTTCAGCTGTAACGTTATTTGATGTCAAAGTGGCGCCAACATTGAATGGGCTTCAATGGGATGGCTAGGTGAACTGGTCTACTATTTAGCCTCAGATCAGCCATAGTGTCTACGCTCTCCGAACGTACGCCTGCCCCCTTGGTTGATAACCACGGCTCCATGGATGCTTCTACTTCCGGGAATTAGATAGATAGATAGATAGATACTTTATTGATCCCCAGGGGAAATTCAAGGTCTCAGCAGCATACAGACAACACAAAGACATTCTTTAACAGCAGAAAGAGTAATTAAAGTATATATTATAAAAACACAACTAAGCAATAAGGACAGTAGAAGATAAAGAATATGCTAAATATACTAAAATACAAATTATACTAACTAACACTTAATCTAAATCAATTCTAAAAACAGTATCCACATAGTGGTGATTAATCAATCAGAGGCTTTGCAATGACTGAGGCAGGGACTGAGCCTGTGATTCTCTGTGCATAGTAAGGTAAGGTAAGGTGCTCTGTGTGAATGAGTGTCATGGTGATAGTGCAATGGTGATAGTGGTCATGGTGATAGTGCAAATGAGTAAGTCCGACAGTGCAACAATGCAGAAATAAAGTAAAGTCTATATATCTATATATTTAACTATTTTAAGAAAAGGTATGTGTGGCCACAGTTCGGCTGTGGCATGGAGGGAGGGGTTATGCATATGTGCTAATGTGCTAATATAGCATGCAAACAGTGAGGCAGAAAGACAGTGGTAAAAGTGGCTAGTGGACAGACAGTATCCAAACATGGAGGGGGTGAAGAGGCAGACAGACTATGCAGAGAAGTCTATCTCTCCTCTTCCCTTAAGTGAAGCATTGAACAGTTCAATGGCCCTGGGGACAAATGACTTTCTCAGTCTGTCTGTTGTGCAAGGCAGTGAGCGAAGTCTCCAGCTGATCAGGCTCTTCTGCTTAACAATAGTGCTGTGGAGTGGGTGACACTCATTGTCCAAGATGTTGATCAGTTTGTTCAGGGTCCTTTTGTCAGATGGTGAAGTGATGCACTCCAGATTAGCTCCCACTACAGAGCCAGCTTTTCTTACCAGCCTGTCAATTCGCCCCGCATCCTTCTTCCTTGTGCTTCCTTCCCAACATACTACTGCATAGAAGAGGACGCTGGCAACAACAGACTGGTAGAACATCCTGAAGATTTTTTTTCAGATGCGTGCGACAAGCAGGATGAGCTTAAAAGCCAAGATCAAGGAGCATGCGTGCCTCTATACAGACATCAACCACATTCAGGCATTTCATATAGCCTAGCCCACATCTTAAATAAACATGCTTGAATAGTCTGGTTGAGAAGAGAGGGAAATTAACCTGGCTAGGTTACCA
Organism: Alosa alosa; assembly: GCF_017589495.1. Taxonomy (NCBI): domain Eukaryota; kingdom Metazoa; phylum Chordata; class Actinopteri; order Clupeiformes; family Clupeidae; genus Alosa; species Alosa alosa. Next base: position 21,258,445 of record NC_063205.1, on the reverse strand, counting down.
GCGAGAGTTCGTGATTTTTAAATAGTCTGCTGGATAAGTTAATGAAGCTACCAGAGAGAGGGAATTAAGATGAAAGACCTAGGACCCAGGTATATGCCAATAATCCAGCAAAAGGTAACAAAGATATTTATTTTCAACCAAAGGATATCTAAGACCTGAAATAATCTCTTTCCACCTTAGGAAATTTCTCAGCACCAGCCAGCTAGCTTACTTGCTAAAATTTCCCTCGGGATGAATAAAGTATCTATCTATCTATTTAGCTGCACACACCTTGGAAACTAGATGGTAATGATGGTAGTTGTGAATAGCAGCAACCGAAGTGTGAAGTATCATCACAGAGGGTAGTTTTTACTGCCATTGAGGCCAATGCCAATTCAGGAGAATATTGCAACTAGTGTCGCGACCACCACGTGTGAGTATAAATGGTTACGGCGCTCCCGTGACGTCACATTGTCACGCTACCGGTCGGGAGTGGCGAGTATGTTGAAGGCTTTAGAGAGCACAAAGGGCCTTGTGGAGTAGAGAGAAAGAGAGAGAGTGTGTGTGTGTGTGTGTGTGTGTGAAGTGCAGGGGAAGTTTTGTGGTCGATGTATCGACCCATTCAGCAGTTCAGGGAGGCCGTTGGTCTGGATATATTGGTGTTTAAGAGTGCAAGTGGCCGTGTGCAGGGGATGTGATGGTGTTTGAAGTGTCCGGTCAGGACAATGACCCCACACAGCAGAACTCAGTGTTCGTGTTTGTTGTTTGATATTTGGACGACAAGTTATGGCCCCTTTGAGAGAGAGAGAGAGAAAGAGAAAGAGACTTTATGCTTTGGCAAAGCTATTCTCTAGTAAAACATGGCCAAAAAGCTTACTGAAATTGAATTATTGAAGTGTGTGTGAGAGAGTGAGAGAGAGAGAGCAAGTGGGTGTCTGTGAGCAAAAGAGAGAGAGTCTTTTGAACGGCCTTGCATAAGACTTCTGTTTTTCTGTGTGTCCGATCAAGCACGTGAAGTGTTAGGCCTATGGTCTCTTATGATTGGTTATGATCCACGATGACGTGATTTGTTAGGCATATGGTCTGTTATGATTGCTAATGATTTATGATGATGTGATCTGTCATGAAAATGCAGGGGGCAGCACCTTTGTCTCAGTTAAGACACTTAGAGGTGTGTGTGTCTCTCTTTCTCTCTCTGTGTGTGTGTGTGTGTGTGTGTGTGTGTGTGTGTGTGTGTGTGTGTGTGAAAGAGAATCTCAGTTAAGACACTTAGAGGTTAAGTCTGAACTTATTGCTGAGCACTGCACGAGACAGGCTTTTATGAATAATGAATTTCACCAGCATACACAACCAAGCTCTCCACACACTGATCACTCACAGAGGCTACACTTCAAACACACTCGTTTGGAGGCTCACTCATGTTTTCTTTTAAATATTCTCTCCTCTCCCTCTGTCTCTCTTTCTTCCTCTCTTTTGCTCTTTCTCCCCATCTCTCTCTCTCTCTTCCTTTCTTTCACTCTCTCTCTCCCTCTCTTCATCTCTCCCTTTATTTCACTCTTAGGGGCATGCCTTCCTTTAATCCCCTCCCTGAGCATCTGAGATAACGTTCATTCCCAAACACCCACTGGACTACTCCCTAGTTTCAACCTTCATTTTTTGCATTTCAACAAATGTGTTTGAAGTAAGGAAGAGTATGGGTACAAAGGCTAAAAGTAAAGTAAACTGATCATACTTGCAAAATGTTTTGCTTGCATAAAGGGATAGAGTCATTAAGTATAAACTGCCTACAATGTAGATTGTGGCAATGTGGTAATAACAGAACAAAGATCTCTTTTATTCTAACTATTTCTATACACTCTTTTATTTCTTAAAATAGTTAGGCCTGTTCAAATGCATAATGCTCCACCTTGATTAGAACCTTGTTAAAAATGACTATTGGTCGATATACCTGTTATCGGTATTTGAAAAACTTAAAAATCGAAATCAGTATCAGCCTTCAAAATCCCATATCGGTCAGGCTCTATAGATGGAGACAAATTAACATACATACACACGCATGCACACACACACATGCACATGCACACACACACACACACACAGGCACGCACATACAAGCATACACAAAAGTTGCAAGAGTAGGGGATGGAGTAGGAGATGGAGACAAATTGACAAGCGTGATTTATTTTTGTGGAGAGGATGTAGAAGACTGAGCACTGGTCATATTTTGTACCGCTATGCGGTACATCTAGTGTTGTATTATATTACATTACATTATATTATATCATATTATGTTATATTATACAACTGTATAATGGATATTGATACTGGGTAGCATTGTTTCAGTATGAGTTGTATAATCATTGTATTGCCTTCAACTGCTGAAAGTATTTTCATTTAATTTCTCGCCTTTTGTGAGGCCTATCTGAGGATGGAAACATCAAATGTGTCAACCTAACCCAGGTGTCAACCTAACCCAGGCTCCAATTGTGCCTGCAGTCACCAGGTAGATGGGGGTTTGGTCCTAAGATCTACAGAGCCAAGGCCACCCATGTCAGGAGTACTTCTCAGTACAGAACAACATGCAGCATGCATTGCATCTGATTTGATTATGGTGTTCAAACCACAGAAAGGTATTTGTAATGGTGCCATGAATGAATGGTGTCTGACCCACACCAATGCTTATTCTACCAACATCCGGCTAAATGCAGCTCAGGGTTAGGCCCTTTTATGGTTTATGGCCTAATTTAAGATAATAATTCCTATGGCGTATCAAGGCTTCCAAGAAAGCTTAACAAAGCACTTTTCCAAGGAACTCTAAAAAGGCCACAATAGGCCAACTGTTTTTGACCAATAAAAGTGTGGGTGACTCAACACACTTGGGTTCTGATCACATGCAGAGTTTGGTCCCATAACCCAGGGATACTGGGTTATTAAACTGGGTTATTGGTATAAACTGGGTTATTGGTATTACATACTCAATCAAAATAACACAGATACAATTGTATTGATATTACCTAGAAAACAGAGTTATAGAACATGACTTTATTCCCAAAATAAAGTTCCCAAAAAATGGATATTGTATTTTGGAGCCAAACTCTTATAGTTGTTCACTATGTAGTGCACTGCGATTGATGCGATGCGATACGATACGATACAATATACTTCATTGTCCTGCAGGCAAAATGTGTCAATTTATAATTTGCTCACACCAATGATTTCACAGTACAATAAACAGAAACAAAAACAAGGGCAAACTACACACCCCACTAGCGAATTAAAATGAAGTCATCATGTCCCTGTTAATGCACATTTTTCTACTGCGCTGGACGGTTTTCCATCAACAGATGTAGCAAATGGAACACTTCTAGCGAATGTAATCAAAGGTAGCGAATGGAACACTATTGTGAGGTGAACGTCTTGGTATGCGTGAGACAAAATTCAGATTTTCGCCGAGCTTTGTGAACATTCTGAGCAGGCATCACAGTAACTCACATTGCTCCAACCCTTTTCCATCACAGTAATGTCGAAGTAACTCTTGCTTATCCACCTCTGGTGAGCGTATTAACTTGTCACGACAAAACCGAGGTTACATCGATATATTTTCTATCACACGTGTCGCACCAACTTTTGATGCGCATCGTATTTAAGCAAATTATTTTTTTTAATGGAAAAAGGGTAATGGACAGCACAACGCAAGCTGCATCTCGAGCTGAGTTGATGTTTAGAGCGTATCTAAGAGACGATGAGCTGTGAATCTGGGTTATGTGGGTTCACTTATGTGGCATTCTTGTGAAGAGAGCTTTTTTTCCCCCACCATTTCTCTGAAATATGAACTGAGCAAACAGTGTGCGAGTGAGAAGTGAGGGTGGTGTGCAGTCAGCCAGTCCATTTGAAAGTCAAATCGTAATGGGGGTCGGTAGGAGTGTGGTTGGAGGATGGGGGGTTGTTTTTCTGAATGAGAGAGAGAGAAAAAAAAAAGAGAGAGAGAGAGAGAGACTTTGACTGTTGCTGTGCTGGATGTCTGCAAACATAGCCAAGCCATCTGTGGCAAGTTGTTCTGAGAGCCTCTGCTTTTCTCAGGAAAGGGCTTTGAAGTTCACCAGAGTTCTTTCCCCTGCACTTCTGAGAAACGGGGAAAGTAGTTTGGACTACTTTTATTGGGCTGTCCTCTCCTGACCACTACCCGCCTTTGGGCCTGTTAAGGGACAAGGTGTCTACTCTAGCCCACAAAACACACACACACACACACACACACATTGGCACATGCACACACACACACATAGGCGCATGCACACACACGCACACAAAGAATGACTCACTAACATACACGAACACACATACAAACACATGCATGCACATACACATGCACACACACACACACACACACGCACAGACTGATTGACTCACTCTCACACACACACACACACAGTGAGACCACTCCAGTCACTTCATTTCCTGCCCCCATAATGTTCCCTTGAACGTTCAGACTTCCTCCATAGAATGCGACTGGAAGCACACCATGTGTTTGAGGAAAACTCTGTGGAATGTGACTGGAAGCACATGTGTTTTAGGAAAACGAGGTGGTCGATGGAATCTCTGATGGTCCCTCACTGAGGTTGTCCTCTGCCACCTTCCTATATAGTTCCTTGCTCAGGCACTCTTCAAAGGAAGTGACCTCAGGAAACTGTCCTCAAGTCTTCAGACATCCTGTAAGCCGCGCTCGGTGCTAGTTTCCTATCCTCTTTCTCTTGAACTCAATGGAACTCACTGAGCATTTATTAGGTTATCATAGATCCGGCCTGCCACGCACTTTAATCAGGCCTGCCGAGCATTTAATTAGGTAGGCTGCTCGCTATTTTTTTCAGCATGGCCAAGGACAGATGTGAAGAGGAATTCATGAGAACTTTGAAAAAGACAACGGCAGCGCTAGGGACCACTTATACCAAGCTATGTTATTATGGGAAGATGGTGTTATTCACATGCGTCACATTCATCTGTTGCTGTTCCTTAGGCATTACATTACCGTTTTTGCCCATTGCTTACACACTAAAAACAAATGCTTAGACCAGGGGTGGCCAAACGTCGGCCCGCAGGCCATATGTCGCCCGCCACGCACTTTAATCTGGCCCGCCAAGCATTTAATTAGGTTATTATAGATCCGGCCCGCCACGCAGCTGTGGGCAGCCGTGGCCCACTGGTTAGCACTCTGGACTTGTAGCCGGAGGGTTGCCGGTTCGAGCCCCGACCAGTGGGACGCGGCTGAAGTGCCCTTGAGCAAGGAACCTACCCCCTCACTGCTCCCCGAGCGCCGCCGTTGAAGCAGGCAGCTCACTGCGCCGGGATTAGTGTGTGCTTCACTTCACCGTGTGCTGTTTGTGTTTCACTAATTCACTGATTGGGTTAAATGCAGAGACCAAATTTCCCTCACGGGATCAAAAAAAGTATATATACTTATATATACTATATATACGCACTTTAATCCAGCCCGCCGAGCATTTATTAGGTTATCATAGATCCGGCCCGCCACACACTTTAATCAGACCTGCCAATCATTTAATTAGGTAGGCTGCTCGTGATTTTTTTTCCAGGGATAGACAACGTTGTGTTTAAGTTTACTGCAAAATGCTTTATACTCTTCTTCTTTTACAATGTCAAAACAGAGAGAGAGAGAGAGAGGACAGTTGAGAATACCTAAAGAAAGAGGAGTGACATTTACAGAGAGAAAAGGGAAATGCAAGGGGCAAAAAATACTGTGTGAGCGAGAGAGTGAAAGAGTGAGAGAACAGGCAGAACATGAAATATAAAAGATAAGTGGAGTACAAATCAGAGCAAGGCAACGATTCATGTTGGTGCTGAACGCTCCTCACGGAAGATCTGCATTATTCATGGACAGAGTCAAGGGCTTTCAGGTTGGACATATTAGGAGAGAGAATGCTTTACCCTCTTTGGGTGAGCACACACACACAAACACACACAGATACACACCCACACACCTAGATAGTCTTCTTAACTGAGACGAAGGTACTGGCTCTGCATTGTCACGACTGGTCACATCATCGTAGATAACTAATCATACACGCCTAATGCGTTCAGTATTCTCGCCGTTCCCGACCTGTCGTGTCAAAATGACGTCATTTCCTCTGTCGAATTTCAGCCTCGCTCACGCGGGCAGCTCCTGCACAGGAATTCTTTGTCCAGTGTCGCATGTGGTCGCGTCTTGATCGAAAGCAGGATGAGCTTCAGGCCAAGATCAGGGAGCAGGTGTGCCTCTACAGGCATCAACCACATTCAGGCATTTCATACAGCCTAGCCCACATCATAAATAAACTGAGTCATTTAAATAAAATGACTGTGGTCAAAGTTTAAATAGTCAGTTTGAGAAGAGAGGGAAGTTCCACCATTTGAGGAATTAAAGCTGCAAGATTTTTTTGATCTTATTCACTGAAACCGACACTAGGCTCCAACAGAACATAAATCAGCTGGTTTTAGAAAAAAAACCCGCACTTCTACCTCCACCTAGAGCCTGTTATTTGTTTTGCAAAAATCCACAGCTCCCGGTTCTTCTGGTCCAATCAGAGCAGGGCTGTGTGACATCTAGATAGATAGATACTTTATTGATCCCCAAGGGGAAATTCAAGGTCTCAGTAGCATACAGATATCACACACAACATGCACTTTATACAGCAGAAAAGTAATATACATATAAAAAAACTCCACTGTACAATAGAGACAGTAGAAGATAAACATGATACTAAAATACAAAATACTAAATATACTATATAAACTAAATCAAATATCAACATAGTGTGCTTAAGGATGATCAAGCATGACAGGGCAGGGACTGAGCCTGTAATTCAGTGTGCATTGTAAGGTGCAAGAATAACGTCTAGAGACCAGCATAAAATAAATATGGATATATAAGAGAATAATGTATAATGTAGACAAGGTAATAAATAAAATAAATAAATAATAACTATATCAGTGCAAGAATAGGTTGAGGTAATAGAGTTACAGCCATTGGTCAAGTATTAAGTATAAGGTATTAAACATCAAGTACGGCCACAGTCCAGGAGGGAGGGGTTGTGCATATGTGCTAATATAGCATGTAAACAGTGTAGCAGTAAAACAGTAGGCTGGTGGACAGTACGTACACAAACATGGAGAAGGTGAAGAGGCAGACAGACTATGCAGAGAAGTTTATCTCTCCTCTACCCTTAAGTGAAGCATTGAACAGTTCAATGGCCCTGGGGACAAATGACTTCCTCAGCCTGTCAGGTGTGCATTGACAGTGACAGTTGACAGTGAGCGAAGTCTCCAGCTGATCAAGCTCTTCTGCTTTGTAATAGTGCTGTGGAGTGGATGACATTCATTGTCCAAGATGTTGATCAGTTTGTTCAGGGTCCTTTTGTCTGATATTGAAGTGATGCACTCCAGTTCGGCTCCCTCAACAGAGCCAGCTTTCCTTACCAGCATATCTAGTCGCCCAGCATCCTTCTTCTTTGTGCTTCCTCCCCAGCATACCACAGCATAGAAGAGGACTCTGGCAACAACAGACTGGTAAAACATCCTGAGGAGCTTACTGCTGACATTGAAGGACCGCAGCCTCCTCAGGAAGTACAGCCTGCTCTGCCCTTTCTTTGTAGAGTGCTTCAGTATTGGCTGACCAGTCCAGTTTATTGTCCAGGTGTAAGTCCAGATACTTGTAGGCAGGGCTGTAGTCAAGACCACCTTTGTCGAGTCCAAGACAAGTCCAAGACCAGGACTAGTCGAGACCAAGTCAAGACCGAGTCCAAAGAGGTTCGAGTCCAAGACAAGACCGAGTCCAAAAAGGTTTGAGTCCGAGTCAAGACCGAGTCCAGGATAGGAAAAAAAGTCTTGTGCATGACAGTATCAAGACAATAATTTTGGGTTATTATTATTATTATTATCTAAAAGCAAAAACAGTGTGAACACACCCAGGATTTGTAAGTGTAGCCATTCCCCTTCTCCAATATTATTATAAGGCTGTCAAACGATTCAAAATATATATTTTGAAATGAATTAATCTCGATTAACCGCAATTAAAAAGTTCCTAAAGACTAAAGCTTCAACATAAATCACAAAATTAATGAGTAACCACAAAGGTAAAAGTAAAACACTTTTATATTATTTAAATGATAATACTGACACAGTAATTGTGTTTTAAAGTATTCATTTCTTAAGAAATACTACACATATGATGCTGTTTAACTCATTTGTAAATGGTGCACTGTTACTTTAAGCCCATTGTGGCCACGTTCTCATAATGATCTTTTTTTTACCAGCTCCATTGAAATATAGCCTATAGCTAGTCCACAAGCTCTAATATTGTTTGTATCACATGTATTGTACAATATTAACAATGATAAGCATGATATTAAGTTGGTATAAACAGTTTTCATTCCTTTGGAAATAGAAGCATGTAATGACATGATGCTAGCTAGACATTTTCTGTTTGCAATTAAAAGTGAATGATGAGCCTGAGCCAGTCACCTAGCTATCTGAATGGAATGTGTTTCAATCGGCATAATATGTGCTTCATGTAAACAAATTATTGAAGACTTCAAGACTCACCAGTTCCATTACACAAAGGCAAAGACAACTCTAAATATTTTTGTCCATTTTTCAAATCACAGTGAGTGCAGCCTACATACATGTTTATAACTGGTCAGTAGTGGAAATCGGATAAATCCATAATCTCCTCTAACCTCGTCTTTGTTGCCTTCCTTTTTATAAGTTTCTTATATTAAAAAGGAGATATCAATTATCATCAACAACGACAAGCCAGCTGGAGCCTGCCAATCGTTTTCTCTCCTTCTCGTGTTAGCGTTCAGACGCGCTCTTAATTAAACGGGTAGCATACGTTCAAGTTGGATCTTAATGGAGAGGAGCCGAAAAGTATCATCTTTTATGTAACTGTTGCAGTTGGTGCATTTTGACATTGTAAACGTTATCTAACAAGAGTGAAAAGCAGTTTGCAGTAAAGCTACTATTTGGCTAAATGTTGGTTCCTCTTTATCTTCAGCTAACTTCACAGACAGTAAAATAAACTCTCAGGCTTGGTGGTTTTAGGTTTTGCGGCTTCCGTTACGTGACATCAGCCCCCACAAAGGTAAACACTATTGAGTTAATATTTTGTAACGCATTATGTATTTCAAAATGAATCGCGGCGATTAACACGTTAATTTTGATGGCCCTAAAGACACCTGGACTCGGTCGAGACCAAAAGCCATATTTGGCAAGACCAGTGGCCGAGACCGAGACAAGACCAAGTCCAAATACTAGCGAGTCCGAGACAAGTCCGAGAAACCCTAGTACCTGTTAGAGCGACAGGCCTGTAGTCATTAAGCTCACTTGGGTGTGGCTTCTTAGGGACAGGGGTGAGACATGATGTCTTCCACAGTGTTGGGACTCGTCCGAGATAGAGACTCAGGTTGAAGATGTGCTTCAGTGGCTCCCCCAGTTCAGCAGCACAGACCTTGAGCAGCCTTGGACACAGTCTGTCCAGCCCGGCTGCCTTCCTAGGTCGAAGTTTCTTCAGCTGTCCTTTGACCTGTTCTGACTGTCAATCACAGTCTGGTGCGCACTGACGAGCACAAACTCCATGAGAGGGTGCTCAGTGATAGTGGGGGAGGGGCATGAGAGTTGTAAACATTCAAAATTTTGGCTAAGCCCTCTCAATCTGTCAGACTTGCCAAATGCAGCTTTAAGTATAAGTATATATACTCTTTTGATCCCGTGAGGGAAATTTGGTCTCAGCATTTATCCCAATCTGTGAATTAGTGAAACACACTCAGCACACAGTGAGGTGAAGCACACACTAATCCCGGCACAGTGCGCTGCCTGCAACAACAGTGGCGCTCGGGGAGCAGTGAGGGGTTAGGTGCCTTGCTCAAGGGCACTTCAGCCGTGCCTACTGGTCGGGGTTCGAACCAGCAACCCTCCGGTTACAAGTTCCGAAGCGCTAACCAGTAGGCCACGGCTGCCCTATGCTACTACTAAAATGCTACTACTCTGAGAGCATAATAATAAGTCTTTGCGCAGATGTATTTCACAGTTTTAAACTATACATCATCGCAGACTGCCGTAAGATCCATGCTGCCAGAACTCAGTGGGACCATGAGGAAACTGGCGGAGTAGCCTGCCGCTATGCTCTTTTCCATCCTAGCCCAGAGTGAAGCCCTTAATTGCCAGCCCGGTCTTATGTACCAGATAACTGGGTCATCGTGGAGCTCGAGGCCTTGGTGCAGTCCACCGTGGTTGGGTCCCTGTGAGGGTGCAGAACACCAAACCATATCCAGTCAGCCTCCATCGCAATCAATGCCTGGCCCGAGTCACACCAGTAGGCCAGTGAGAGAATGCGATGATGTCTGTTTCAGCCAAGTAAGCCCAGGGGTGGTTGAGGTGGGCATCATGCAGGTGGGCCAGAGCTTAGAGGACAGACTCATCCACTGAGAAAATGCTGGACCATCTTACAGAGGAGTCTCTGCAGGGGGACAGCCTGGATGAGTGTCAGCAGTACATGGCGGGGGCCCCAAATTGGATGCTTAAAAAATGTCATGATAATTATTACATTGTTAAATTACAAAAAATATAGAAATTAGTTATGAACAGGCCCACCGTTGTTTTTTTCTAAATTGTGTACCCCATCACTCAATTCAGGCAAATGTTTTTACCTAATATATAAAAAGCCTTCGCAAAAAAAAAGCTCTTGTCTTTTTGCATCGGAGGCGAAGCACTCTTCTGCCTGAGGTTTATAATAATACCTGTTATCAAGCTGAATTTGAATGGTGAGTGAATGATAATGGCAAGTAAGAGGCAATATGTATCTGGTGCTGAAAAAAGAAAGAAAACGAAACTCAGAGATGACGCCTGTGCATCCCTTGCAGTGTTGGGGAAGTTACTTTTAAAAAGTAGTGTTTGCTTGTTACTCGTTACTTCTCAAAAAAGTAACCCGTTACTTTACTTAGTTACCCTCTATGGAAAGTAACTTTTTACGTTACTCGATACTTTTACGTTAGTTTTATGTTGCTCGTCTTTGGGCAGAACCCAATATCTGTTCCTAAATGTGTAGGCCTACATAAAGTTCTACTATGGAGGACAAAAGGTATTTCTTTTGTGCTCTTTATTATAAAAAATGCCACAAACAGAGCACTTGACAAGAAAACATTGGGCTTATAGGCTTCAACACCACCACTAAAGCCCTATGAAACAATATCCAATAACATAGTCTCGATACATCTTAATCAGGCATATAGGTGAACACAAATATATGAGGGCTTATTTTATAGCCTTATACTCTTTCATTAAACAGGCACTCCTCCAAAGCTAGTGCAAATCGTATCAGTAGGCTGGCAGTTGAGTTAATGGCAGTGGACAAAATCAGGGCACAGTGTAGGCTACAAATAACACTTATATTCCTCCCCTTAGTTTCGAGTAATGTGAATACCTCCATCCCTCAGAAGTTACCGTTGGCTGCGTCTCGCTTGCTATGATTGCTCTTCGTTGCCACCTGCCTCTGTCACGTACCGTGTGGAGCTATGATTGCACTTCATGCTACCAGCCTCTGTCACGTAGGCTGCCGTGTGGAGCTCGAGCCTATTGCGCAAGCGCACAGCTGAGAAAGCAGCGTCGCTGTCAAATCTGTCCCTGGGAAAAGTAACGTTGCGCCGATATGAAAAAGGAACTACGTTACGTTACCAAATTTTCAGTAGTAACGCGTTACACTACTTTGTACTCGAAAAAGTAGTTACGTTACTGTAACTCGTTACTTTGTAACGTGTTACACACAACACTGATCCCTTGCTGGTAAGTTTGTGTTTTATAGGTCTAATTGTTTTGCTAACGTTCAGTGATATTGCTAGCTAACGGCAGCAACCTAGGCTAGGTTACCTAGCAATTGGATTTGATGTAGCACTTAAATTATATAATCTAGATTTCACAATGCATGTGACACATTTGCAAATAGTTGACAGTTGTCACTGTAGATATTGGGCGCCTCATATGAAGTCAACAAAATTCTAGTTAGCAGTACAAAGAGCACTGCAGGATTAGCAGTCCCTCTGTACCAGTGGTGGTCGGTGGTTAAAAAAATAACGGAGGAAGGAATGTCCGCTTGATTGGTGTTAGTGGCAAATGTGGTTCTGGTGGCATATGTGAACAATAGAGTAAAAGAGCCTACCCAGACACATTTATAGCAGCAGTATGTACTATGTAGCATTTTAACTGGCAATGTTGTGCAATAAATGCTGTTCTGACATTCTCAGGGGGGTCTGACCTAAGGAGCAAGGATATATATACAATATATAAGTCACTTTGGATAATAGTGCTAAATTAATAAATGTAAATGTAAATAAATGTAAATTTAGGTCTGGGAAGTCAGGGAAGATATGTAGGTCTAGTTATGAAATACTGTTTTCCAGATGTGCAAAATTATGGAAAGTCTGGAGGTTTTGCTCAATGTAATACATTTGCAGAAAAGTCTATAATACTAAAAAATAGACACTTGTTTTATAAAACCATGTAACTATTTACCATTACAAAACAGACCTTAATTGTGGTTATTTGTAACATGCTATTGTTTTTAAAGGCAAATCGCTATAATTTAAAGACGGGTTGTAATAGCTATCTAAGTGGGAATTTATTATACTTGAAAGGCAAATGTTATTGAAGACGTCATTAAAGGAATGCATCATGGTCTGAACTGAAACATTCATTAACAATGTTACCATCCAAAGATACAGTTAGAACGGTGAAAACAAGAACATATTAACAACAAGAACATTATTTACAATTGTTTAGTTAAGGCATAACTTGGATGATTATAACAACGCATAGTAACTATTCAAAAATGTTTTATCCCCAAATCCCTGAACTGTCCACGTTTGTGACAGGCCAGCAGTAGGCTATAGCTGATTGTTTTATATGCTAACGTTACCAGTTAGCCATGAGAATTTGTCATATTATGTCCCAGATAGCAATTTCCTTTGGGCCGGATCCGCATAAAAGCCATTAGATCCGCCTGTAGTGGACATACGGTATCTGACTGTGGGCCAGGTCTGCTCCTGATACAGGTTTCAGCTCTGCTAGCAATGCTGTTTTATCACCGGTTTACAGATTTGTCCCAGGTCCAATTTCCGCAACTCAACTGGAAGTCAGGAGATGCGTTTAAAATTCAAAACACCGATTTGGCCCAAACCTGTGATACGGATATGAGCCGAAGGACCATTTTTTCACAGCAGACCCAGGTGGTAATGATATTAATTAAGGTGCTGATTCTGCTAAATTGACCTTTCCCTACTTCATTGTCAACTGGCAAAAAAAAAAAAAAAAAGGTATTTTGGAATGGCACAAATTTAGAAACCATGGGGGTGCACTATGTTCCCATGGCCACTTCATTTCTACAGTAAGGCTGGAAAAGAAGATACAGTTGGCTCAATATTGATCATATGCTCGTTTCATTATTTTATTATTTCATTTTATTATTACCTAGCAGTGGTAAAAGTAGTCAATTGTTGTTTGTGTCAGATCAAACAGTGCTATGAGACAACCCCATATTCTTGCCACGCATGCAGAAGTCCAAGCAGTAACGTTAATCAAGGATCTTTGGTTTGCTCACTGTCAATCTTTTGACATGATTTGCCAGCCTGGACTAGGACAGCCCAACTTTTCAAGGTAGGCTCTGCTTTTCTGCTTTTTATCTCTGTTGGTTTATTCAGAGACAACAATAAGCAAACGAGCGATTGATAACTTTACTGTAAGGTTATACTATTATTTTCCAGCAATATAGGCTAGGCTACTAGCTTAGCTTGAAACAAAACAGCCATCACAATAACTAGCCTATTTTGTTAACAGCTAACGCCAACAGGATCACTGATGATAAAAAAACGAGTGTAATTGTGACTTAACCTATTTTCAAAAAGGAATAAATGGCTCATGTTTATTTTTTGTTGTTTCAGATTGACCATGGAGATGACTGAGGAAGACAGCCTGAATATCGATGGGAACAGTGGAATTGACCGCGACTTAAACTTTGTCTGGGATTGCACTTCTACAGCCAGGTTGTTGAATAAAAAATAATAAGACACTTATGTGGAAAGTTTTTTTTTTACCCCTTGTGTTTGTAGCCTAGCTTATGTTTATCAGTTGAGCTGTTGGGAAAACGTTACGAACTTTAGCCTGGGTGAACCTATAACGAACCTGTTAGCAAATGTGTAGCAAACAGATTTTTCAGGATAACTAGCCCTAATTACCAATCACATTTAACATGTCAAATAAAGCCGGCTGATGTCTGATAAACGGGTCCGTACCACACACAATAAGCGGACCCGTATTGCATTTGATAAACAGATCTGGAACACGTCAGTAACACAGACTACCATACGGAACTGGGCCAGTCTTAGCCCTTATTGGTACCAGATCCGTCATACGGATCCAGACCAATTTTGGACCGATGCGTTTTGGGCCTTGGATCAGGTCCATTATGCAGATCCGTGTCGGACGTTGTGGTAGGTGTGGCCCAGTACCGTCCCAGTGTATGTTTGCTATCTGGGGTAGCATTCAGTAGCCTATACTAGCCTTACCATCTTTTTTAATATGAATTTTTGGAACTGGTCTTCCTGCTTTAATCCTAACCTTCGCACTGTATTTGAATGTATAAAAGATGGACATTTTCCAATGGCGAAGGAAGCTCCTCCATACAGTAATTTTCAATTGCGATAGGGAGTGCTGTTGCCATTTTGACCTAGGGGAACGATTTTGTTCATTCAAAGTGTTCAAATAGTAATGTTAACAGTATTATCAGATTAGTAATTCACTTTATATTTTTTATTTTTCTCTGAAATTTTAGGGAGGGTGTTCCTCCCTTTCCTCAATGAAGGAGCCTCCTCTGCTCTGTACTGCTAGTCCAAGGCTTTTCTGTGTAGGCTACGGTGACACAATATGATCAGTGAACAGAGATCAGACAGGCAGATTCATTTATCAATAACAGTGAGTATTTCAGAACTTTCATTTAAGGCATATGCATGTAATATATTTTAGAATTGGTCATGGTTGGGCCAAAATATGCTATCTTCACTTTTGGTCATTTACAAAATGCCTCCATTGTTTTGTTTAATGTGTAGGCTATAATTAGAGTATATAGATATTTAAGGTTTTGTATATGTTCCACTAAATTAATATAATATAAAAGTTTAATGTACTTTTCCTATCATTGTGAAATACACAGGCTACTAGATAGCTATGAAATAATGAAGTGCTTTACAGATAAACAGCAGACTTAAGATGATGCATATTATGATGTTTTTGAGTCACTTTTTATCCTATTATGAACAGTAGTGTGACATGATATTTTTGTCATTAGAGAATCCTAATGTTTTGGTATTTTTATTTAGCTTTTGCTAATCAAATTTTTGTATTAGCCAGGAGGAAGATTCTGATGATGAGCAACCATCCACAAGCAGTGAAGCAAGCAGCCAACAACCCCAGCATCCTGAACAACTCCAGCAACCGTCCACCAGGTGAAGTAGGAAGCTGTGATCAACCATCCTCAAGTTCAGGTACACAGACACAACACACAACTCTCACCTCAGAAGGTATTGTACCCACACCCATCACTGAAAGCCTTCCAGTAGATGATGAAGAGATGAATGTGCCATCTCCATCAGACCCCGCCCTTTGGCCCGCACATATTTCAGACACTGACAGGGTAGAGTTTGTCAGAAGAGGACCATTTAAAGTTCCAGCAGAATTTTATTTTCCAAAGAGCCCAGATGGAAGGGCATTTCACACAAACTTCCAATTGAAATCCCTTCCTAATAGAGAGAAAATCCAAAGCTGGCTTGTCTGCTCTCCAAAGAACAAAGCTGTGTTCTGTTTTGCATGCAAGCTGTTTGTTTTATACACGCTGCTCGGAGCCTGGCGAGCCAGACCCACATTAAAATGTAGGGTCTGGGCACTCACCGTTCGCAGTGCTCAGTCCGAGGGGCGGGATAATCAGTTGTTCTTCAAATTCCCTCTGCACGCAATAGGGCGCAATAGGATATTTGTTTTCAAGTAGCAGGGAGTTCAAGCCAAACCGTTGCAACTCTGCCATCAATCATTATGTTAAGCCCACCAAACGACTCTATACACGATTTCAAAGGCCTGATTAAGTTTCGATTTCTGGAGCTCACAAGCCAACAGAGAGTTGCTAGACTAGCCCTGGCAGCAAATGCTGCCGCTTGGGGCGCATCTAGATGTCTAGGCTACGCTGCTCGCACACATAGACAGTAAAAGAGAAAAAGCTTGCTCCTCTGGTGTAGCCAATGGAAGCATTTCTTTGCAAAAGTTCTGTGGCTATTCTGTGTTCGTCCCATACAGTTCGTGCATGATTGTTCAAGGACTGAAAAACAATTGCTTTAGATCATGGGCCCTTTGTCCTCCGTGGCTTGCTGGTGTAGCAATATCCCTGAAAATCTTGTGGCATGCATGCCAATAGGACTGTATTACCTGGCGAAAAACAAAACTTTTTTTGTCAGATCATGGAGAGATTTCAGATGTGCAATAACTATAAAAGGCGTCTTCATAAGTTAGGGTGGTGTTGGATTGCTATTGAAATGTTACAACCGAATTGTCCACTGAAATCAGAACTTAAACAGCCTCTGAATTATTTATGGTGGGTAATGCTAAAAATTGTAACCTAAATTATTAATTGCATTAAAGGTTGCGTTTAAAAAAAATGGTAACACTTTACTTGACAGTATTGACATAACAGTGAGATGACAGTCATGAACACATAACCCTAACCAGAGCGGGTGGCCATAGAGGAACTCCTCTATGGCTAGCTCTAGGGATGGGCAAACTTTTTGGCTCAAGGGCCACATTGGGTTTTGAAAAATGGCCGGTGGGCCGCACAACAACAACAGCTCGCTACTTCCTTCCCCTCTCTCCCGTGCTGCTCCCGTGCAATTGAAACTCTCCTAAACGCACATCTCGTCTGTGATTTGCTGGAACAGTCTGTTATGTTTTTATCGGTTAGGTTTGCCCAGGTTGTTTTTGTTGCCATTTTTGGAGCCTGGGCTGTCCACAGAGATTGTGTTTTTTTACAGTGTATTCAGGCCACAGACAGCTAGCAGTTGGTTAGGTGATGTTTGCAGTAAGTGACATAAAGGGCTCTATCTTGCACTTTAGCGCAATTGACTTTACGCAAATGCTTTGTGGGCGGATCTTGGGCGCTGTTTCTATTTTACCGGCGGGATAATGACTGTTGCGCCCGACGCAACCTAAAATGGGGTGGTCTCTAGTAGCTACATTATTCATGGGTGTGGTTTGGGCGTAACGTGGAATAAACCAATCAGAACGTCATCTCACATTCCCTTTAACAACAGGCACGCTTGTTCCATAGCGGATTGCTATTGTAACCCTCCTTTTTAGAGTACTACCTGGTTAACTATCCAGTCTCGTTGAGGCATGGAAGGAAGACTGGTTACAGGTGTGAAGATTAACTTTCAGGAGCTTTATTTACGGGACATGTACAACCAGCCAGCACACTCCTAACTCTGCTCTGCCTCGAACTTAACGTTCCCCCTAATTATCTTCCCCCTAGATACATTCCCCGGAACCAATCTCATAACAGCATATCCATCATTTCCAAGACATCACAAGGGTGCATAAACAAAATACAAAATTGACATTAACATATAAAATAAACAAAGCCATAAAATATACGGCTACACTATTATGATGGCGGATTTGCCAGGCGCAGCCAGGAACGGTTCACAGCGCTATAGTCAGTTGGGAACAGTTTGCTATTGATTTTTCCTCTTGACAAAAATGTAATACAGAAATGTCACTTTCCGATGTTTTGGGATCACTCTCACTGAATCACAAGGTTATGAATGCATGGTGATAATTTTGCAATGTAATCTAACATTACCTCACTATAGACAATGCAGATCTGTCAGATAAGCTCTCCTCTCCCGTGCTGCTGCTGGGGCATTTGGGTTAAATGGCATCGGCACGCAGTTCAACATCACGTCTCATTAAGTCCTCTAATATTTCCTAATTTATGTCATCAACACATCCGTGATTCGTGGAAATGTGTTCGCTAGATTTATACCTATTTTTTCGGATCGGACACCACACTGATTTCCCTTGTGTAGCAATATTTGTCCTTGTAATTATGTATGGTTTGGAAAAATGGGAACTGCGTCGTATAGATGAGGATCAAAATGATGAGGAGCAAAGTGCATTGAGCAACACAGGCGCCCAAGCAAGCGCTCCTGCAGGTGTAAAGTTACGGCTGTACCTTACCAACAGGCAACTCAACAACGAGAAACAGTTTCCAAGTTGACCTAACTTTCCAACTCTGCACAGTATCCCATTAACTGCGTGACAGTAGGCTATTTACAATATTTTATGTAAAGTAGTTTATAAACACGTTATCATCAACTTAATGCACGCACAACTTTTGTTTGAGCAGGAGAGAGAATAACAATGAATGGACGCAGCAACTACAGAAATTGTAGCCAAGGCTACTTGCTGCTTTCTTTTACTGTCTATGGTTGCTGGTTAACAGCACATAATAAGCTTATTTAAGTGAATTCACAAACTCAAGACTTCAAGGCCATCATGGATATAAAAAGTTTTTTGAAAACAACGAAAGGGAACATAGCAAAGTTTGGAGTTATTTCAGATGGGCTACAACAAGGTAGGCAAAATTGTGGTGCTTGTCAAAACCTTAGCGCAGCTGGAATAATGCTTATAGGCTGATGTTAAAGCGCACACGATGTTTAAAGCCATACACAACAGGAAATTGGAACAAAACTAAAGGTAACTAGCCTTTATAGGGCTGTATAAAGTTGTCCAAATGAATAGGTCGTAATTAGGCATTGTTGTTGTAAAGATATTTCATGTATGTACTATAGGCTACTAAATTTTTAGTTGACTAATGCACAAACAAAACCGGGCAACGGACAAATATTATCAAGGCTTTGAATGTTTCCATCTGTGCACAGGGTGTCTGTAGATCGGTGTGCATAGCATTCATTCCTGCAGGCCTGTGGCCATGCATGCGCCCTTAAAATAGCATCTGAATTTTGTGCCACTGACTTTAGACCAGGAGGTTCCTGGTCTGTGGCGGAATTGTTTTCTGAAACTGCAAAATATCAACAGGGACCGTTTGCGCCAGAACATGCCCCCTCTTTTAAACTGAAACGCCCTGTGGGCTTATTATGTACCTGTGGAGGGAAAAATTCCATATAGCAAAATAGGAAAGACAATAGCGCGAGTATACAAAGTCAATTGTGCTGGTGTGCAAGATTAGCCTGGGTGCCATTCCGAACTTAGTCCCGCCCCACGGGAAGTTCGGTCTGGCATTGTGGGGCAAGTATGCTTGCCCTAAATCGGGCGGACCAATCAAATCAGGCTTTACAATGATGGACAGGTGAGCAACAGCGCCTGGTCTATCACGTCATCTGAGCACGCTTAGATTAGGCTTATGTTTGAAACAAAAACGCTGTGGCTAGAAGGATACATGGCTTTTAAGACCCCATATGGAAAATTCATATTATTTAATGAGTTTGTATCCCTGAAAACGATTATTTCTGAAAACTTTGGCCAAAGTTGAGATGTGGGAAAACTGGTGGTTTCACTTTCATCAAGGGAAAACAGCGCTGTTGCATTGCGACATGACTAGAATTTGAGTAATGCAATGTCAGGCTAGTGCAAGATAGAGCCCAAAATGTTTTAGCCTAAAAAACACGTACCATCACTTAGAGCACCTTTAACATGATGTTTTGACATTGACATTGTAAACGTTCTCTAAGGAGAGTGAAAAGCAGTTTGCAGTACAGCTAACCAATGTCTCTATCGCAAGAAAAAAATAGCGAGCAGCCTGATAACCAAATTAAATGTTCGGCGGGCCGGATAAAAGGGAGTGTCAACGTACATTTGCAAAAAGTTAATTGACTCCCCAGTACAAAGTGACACCAGATTCATGACCCAGGTCAAGTGGCCTGGTCAACTTGATCAGTTCTTGGCGAACGGTAGTGTCACATGAAGTTAGCTAAACTGCTAGAATGAGCAACAAAAACAAGCATCTTTAGCAGGTCACTGGCCAGAGTGTTTGAGTTGCGAGAGCAGCTGCAGAGATTTCTTACAGAAAAAAAGTCACCATTAGCTGCACATTTTAGTGATGAGGACTGGGTGTCAAAACTCGCTTACCTGTGTGACATATTCGGGTTGCTTAATGACCTCAACCTGTCACTCCAGGGGAGAATGACGACTGTCTTTAAACTGGCAGATAAAGTCGCTGCATTTAAAGCCAAGCTTGATTTGTGGGGACGACGAAAGTGGACCGGGTGTATTTGATATGTTCCAAACAGTAGTGGGGGTTTTGGGAGAGACTGAAGCAGGGCCCTTTCTCTCGCAGCTGGTGCGCGATCACCTTGTTGCGCTTTCAAATGAGTTTGAGTGTTACTTCCCATCCTCCAAAGATCCACGGCAAACCAATGAGTGGGTCCGCAACCCATTTGTCAATATCCCAAATAGTCCTAACTTGTCAGCGCAGGAGGAAGAGCAGTTGATCGAAATTGCAAATGACGGTGGTCTTAAGAGTGTGTATAAGGAAACCTCTCTGGCGGGTTTTTGGATCAAAACCAAAGCAGAATATCCCGAGATAGCCGTAAAAGCGCTGAAAACGTTCCACGTATCTATGCGAGGCCGGGTTTTCGGCAATGACTGCAACTAGACCAAATTGCGCAATCGACTGGACATCTCAAACACACTGAGGGTGTCACTGTCTTCCATCACCCCCAGATGTAAGCTTCTTGTTGCAGGGAAACAAGCAGGGCTCCCACTGATTATATTCGTAATGCACGTTTAGTTCCCATGTTTTGTTCCCATATTTTGTTAAGCATGTTCACACTTATAGATGTAGCTTCAAGTTGTTCAATATTCATAGTTCATATTGTTCAATTTTCACTTCTTCAAGTTCACGTTTTTCACAAGAGATCGTTACCTTCACTGTTCATACATAACTGGAGCTAGTTCTTTTCAAGTAATGCATGCACAACACATATGGAACATGGAACCCCCCGCCGCAGGACCGATACGACTGGCCCTCCACATGGATGACCCAGATAGCATTAGACAGGCAGGCTACACCAGACACATAACTGATGCACCTAACCCTAGCCCTTGCCTAACCCTAATGCCTTCCATGCAGCGCTGCCTGGAAGATGACGTTGGGGGATTAAAACACCAAACACCACTCCGTTCACGGAGTATATGCCATGACAATTAGCTTCCGCTATAATCAAGTGGCTACACCAGACATGAAAGCGGCGCGTACATGGAAAAAAAAATAGACCAGTATTCTTAAAACTATTTTGAAACTCCGCAAATGGAATGCTTCAGCTGGGCACCTGGTGAAGCCCTCCTGTAACTCATCCATCTTACTCTTGGACCAGGTCACCGACTCCAGCTGAGGACCAGATTATTAGACTAATTTGACTTAAAATAAGTTCAAATCTTCTTCAGTTAAGACATAAAACAAGGCCTGAATATAAGACAATGTTTTTTTTTCTCAAAATATAACGGAAAAAGTGAGGTCGTTTTATATTCGGGGCCTAGACAAAAAAAGGAAAAACCTGTAGATGGCGCCGTATCGATATTTTGTAACGAGTGTTTTGAATTAAATGAGCCGTCCTTCACAACAGTGGCATGAGCCTGAATGATGGAGAGACCAAGATATTATCTTGAACAAAGTGGTTCAAAAGTAGGCTAGGTCAAGTTAACCAACAATTGAGGAGCTATATGATGATTAAAATCATATGACGATTAACACGATGGCAAGCCCAGAAAAACTGTGTTAAAAATGCAAACAGTCATGATCAAAAGCTGTGGTCCTAAAAGCGGCTGTTTCCAACAGATTGATAGGAGAGTGGGAGAGTGTGTGAATATGTGACTGAAAAATGGTAATGGAATGTCCATTACCAGAGCCATCATAGCCTACATCTGAAGGCTTTTGAGACCACTAAAGAGCTAAACACATACACCGACTTCAAAACTAGCCTTAATGATGCGTCACAATGGACTGTCATTGCGTCACAGAAGTCTTGCCCAGCGCTTGTCTTCAGACTTTGAGGAAAGCGGTAACCTATGTGATCAACTTAAGGACAACACACTCATACCCCCTGGATCAGATAGGCAATGCTGATCAAGCGCCAGTGTTTATTGACCTGCCAACTTCTGCCAGTGCTGAAACTGCTTGTTTCAAGACTGTACAGTTAGATGCGTATGGTTAATGCAGTCATTGAAAGAGGCTTCTTTTCTTTCGTAATTTGTAGCCTGTACCACAGTTTATCTTTTGCACTTTTATGGCATTATAAAAATACCAAGTCATTCATAAAACACATAAAAAATATAGCTGCAAGCAGCAATGAGGAGGCCAAGCAGTTGAGCAGGAGTTGGGATTGGGATTGAATTGGACTGGACTGGACTCCTGGACAGGATTGGATTGGATTGGATTGGACTGGATTGGGATTGCTGAGATATGAGCCTACTTCCTTTGATTATAGCACCCCCCTAGTGGTCAAATGACGCCACATGTATTGTGCGTCCTCAGGATGGGATCCCAAGTCCATATACCAAGTTTGGTTTCGATACGTGAAAGTGTTGCTGAGATATGAGCTAATTTCCTGTAACTCTAGCACCCCCCTAGTGGTTGAAGGTCACCAAATGTATTGTGTGTCCTCAGAATGGGGTCCCAAGTCCATATACTAAGTTTGATTTACGTAAAAGTATTGCTGATATATGAGTCTACTTCCTGTGATTATAGTGGTCCCTAGTGGTCAAAAGACTCCAAATGTATTGTGTGCCCACAGGATGGTATCTCAAGTCCATGTACCAAGTTTGGTTTTGATACGTGAAAGCGTAAGATATGAGCCTTCTTCCTGTGATTATAGCACCCCATAGTGGTCAAAAGTCACCAAATGTCTTGGGCCTCCTCCTAATCGTGTCCTGAGCCCATGTACTAAGTTTGGTCTTGATATGTGAAAGCCTAGCTGAGATATACCACTAGTAAGTTCCAAACATATCAACCGTTAATTACGCAATTACAGCGCCACTTATAGGTCTAAGTTCTCTTCCTGTTTGGCAGCTTCACAGACAAATTCGATTGGCTGTGACGGGCAAACGCTTTCAAAAATCAATACACAAAGGACTAACTTTTGTGCGGATTAGACTGAAGATCATCTGTGCCGAGTTTCATCAAAATCAGACCAAATTTGTGACCTGTGACACTTTAGTTTCGCTTTCGATAAAATCCAATATGGCTGAAGGTCCAACATGGCGGAAAGTGACGGCATTGGGTGCGTTGAACTCGGCATCATCCAAGGATTTCAAATATACCTGAATGTTCAAAATATGGTGTACGGTTCAAACGTTAAGGGCATGGATGCAATTCCAAATTTGAAACATTAGTGGCGCTAGAGCACTTGAGGTGCTGACATGAAACTTGGTGAAATGAATCATGGGACTGTACCGAATCAAGTTGCCAAATTTCACAACTTGTTACTGTATGGTTCAATGGCAAAGGAGAGTTTTGTTATAATAATAAAAAGAGAAAACGTAGAATCACTAATGGTGCCTCGCAGCTTCTCTGCTTGGCCCCCAACAACAGTCTATAAATTAATACATCCAATGTGTCACCAGCATTTTAAAAAAGTAATTTTATATATAAAACAAGATTTGGTCTACAAAAAGCTGCTTCTATTTTATTTATTTATTTATTTTCTCAATAATAAGTCCCGAAAAGGAGGGTCGTCTTATATTAACACGGTACATTTATCTGTCAATGGGATAAGTACATTTATCTTAAGATAAATTAAGATAAATTTACTTACCCCATGGACAGATAATTTTACTTGTTTTATGTCTTAAGATTTTGACTTAGTTTGAGCTTTCTCTTAAAATTATTTGACATAAAATAAGTATCTTTATCCTAAAAACAATACCAACTAGATTTTTTATGTTAATATAAGATTATTACACTTGGCTAGATATCAGTTTTTGCAGTGTGTGAGTTTGTGTGTGTGTGTGGGTGTTTAAGTGTACTGTATGGAAGTGTGTGGTTTCACAACACAATAAACACATTGTTACAGACACCAACAAGGTACAAGTAAAAGAGAGAGAGAGAGGGAGAGAAAGAAAGAAGGAGGGAGGAAGGGAGAGAGAAAGAAGGAGGGAGAGGGGGGGGACAGAGAGGTGTTTAACTTTTATTGACAGAACCACTACACAATAAAACTTGCAGAGCAGATTCATTTGTTAAAAACAATCTGCCCATCCTCCCCACCCTCACACATCAACCCCCCACACCCCTATACTGCAAAAAAGCCCTCAATATCATCAACCATCTTGTAAAATGCATATTCAGTCTTGATTATCCCCCCCACCATCCCCCTAAAAATCTCCACAGGATTGGTTAAAACTCACCCCGCCATCTTGTACTTCCTTGAGATCCAGATTGCCATTTTCGCTGGACCCAACAAAAAATTGACAAAACACACTTCCCTTTTCCTTTTGGCCTTGTACACAGCACCTCCAATGAAAAATTGAAAAGAAAACTATTTTCCTACTTTCGCTACCCAGGAACTCAGGAGCTCAAAGAACTGCCCCAATCTTTCACAGAAAAAGGTGCTCAACAGCCTCAACCAACCCACAAAAGGGACACTTCCTCCAAATTGCCGGATTCAGGTGTGCCACGTGTCTGTTCATACTGTATCTATAGCCCCGTGGACAAGCCTCCATTGTAGATAGGCTGTACGTTTCTCAATTGGAGGTTATAAAAAGACCTCCAAGAAGGTGTAAATCCCGCCTCAAACACTTCTGGCTACCTCCATGCTAGCACCTCCCAGTGCAGCCTGGTAATTTCATGTATACCAAGTACAATGTTCTCCTGTCGAGCTCTTGAAAAGGCCTAGCATCCAACCCCACATAGGAGGCAACACCGCCCCCCTCTTCATGCAAAGCTTGTAAAAGTGAAGTCGAGACCAGCACCGAGGGACAGCGATACCGCACCTCCCAACCTGCTGGTGACTGGACCTACAGGGCCTCCCTGCACACCGCCGGCAATGCCATGGTTAGTTCTTCCAGCATCCTCACTAGGATTCTCAGGGACCAGATACCAGTGTCCTGCTGCAGTGAGGCTGCTGCTCTCCAGCCGCTCCCATCCCGTAGATGGGCCAAAACCGTGAGCCCAGCCCTCACTAGGCAGCTCTTCAAAGTTGCTGCAGACAAAGATCTTTGTCCTCAGAAAAGGATTGTGGAACAAAGGTTCCCTCATGATCCATTCCCCCACTTGTGACGCAATCCTCTCTTTCTTCAGAGTCTGCCATGCTCTTAAAACTGATGAATAAAAGGGAGACAGGAGAAAAGGGATGACGGTCAAAACTCATTGCCGTTGCCTTCCTCAGAAGACAACAGGCAACTGCTGCCCTGGCCAGATCTGTCCCATAAAGCAATTTCTGAGCAGTCAGCAGCTGGAACGCGCAAATCTGACTTTGTATGTCCACAAGCCCTTGACCCCCTTCCGAAGTGGGAAGATACAACACTGGGGCAGGAACCCAATGCTGCCCTGACCAGAAAAGGTTCACCTGTTTTCTCTGAGCCTCCCTAACCATCTGGTCTGGGGGCTCCAGTACAGCGAGCTTGTGCCATAATGTGGAGGCAGCCAGGTTATTTGTGACCAGGACCCTACCCCTGTAGGATAGCTCAGCCAATAGCCAGTTCCATTTAGACAACTTGGCAGCCTCCTTCTCTCTCCCAATTCTTGAGTCTATATTCCTGTCTTACTAAAAACACCCTGGGTGACTGAGCCCACCTCCTACTTTTAGCATTACTGATGCCCCTTTGTACAGTAGCTTTAAAAAGGAAAATAATCTTTCCCCAAACCCAAAAGCCACCAACACATTGAAGAGATACTCTTGGCCCACCCTATCAAAAGCTTTCTCCTGGTCAATAGATAAAAAACCAAGATTAGGATTATTCACTATTGACAAATTGTCCATGATAGTCCGCCCCGGAATGCAGTATGTCTGGTCCTTTGCTATTAAAATATCCAAATATCCTTGAGTCTGTTGGCCAAGACATTTGACAATATATTGTAATCCAAACACATTAAAAATAAGGTTATTCCGTTCTTCAGTAGTCCTAGGTCCCCTTTTTAAGGGAGTAGGGCTAAAACTGCTGTCCTGCAGCTAACTGGCAGCTCACTCATCCTAAGACACTCTTGCAGCATTTCCAAATAGTCCTTGCCTAAGAGTCCCCAGAAGCGCTGATAAAAATCCACAGGCAAGCCATCAATTCCTGGGAAACGCCCCTTGGAAAGCTGCTGGACAGCCTCAGAAAGCTCTTGTAGGCTGATATCTTATAGGTTCCCCCGTTGTCTGTGTCCAACCTTGGAAGGTCTTCCAACAATTTTCCTAATCATTCAGGAACACACTCAGAAGTCCCATACAGATCAGCATAAAAGTCCATTGCCATCTCCACAGGATCATGAGTTAATGTCCCATCACTTTTACGTACTGTAAATAACACATCTGACTCTGCTGCCCAACCTTATGTGCAAAATTAAAAAAAGTACTTAGTGGGAGCATCCATATCACTGATTGCAACAAACCTGGCTGTAATTAACGCCCCACTCGCCCACACCTGTAGCAATGCTCTTAGCTCCCGCTTCTTATCATTCAACTCATTAGCACGCCCCATACTGTTTTTACCCAACTCCTTTTCTATATTACGTATATCATCCTCCAACCGTTTAATGTTTTTTTACTACAGATGTGGTGCTGTAAGTGAAGTCTTGACAGAAAAACCCTTAATCTGAGCCTTCCCCACCTCCCACCATTGTGCCAGATCTCTGAAAGCTATCTTGCCCAGAACATGTTGCAAAAAGACCTACATGTATCTTGCAACATCTTAACATTAAAATGCCAATAATATTTTGGGCGTGGCGGTGTCCTCAAACAAAAATCAATCATCGGAGAGAGAGGGGGGGGGGGAGAGGGAGAGAGATGGAGGTAGAAAGGGAGGGAGAGAGCACCATGAGGGGATTTTTTGTGCATCTTCTCCTTCTCCTCCTTCGTTCTCACATCTCTCATACATGTGTTCTTGCACCATGAGGGATTTGTTTGTGCTTTTAATGTATTCTTGATCCATATGAGGCTTTTAAAAGGGAGAACACTCTTATTCTTATCTATCTAACATGCATGTAGCACTAATATCTGTGCTCTGCTGTGCGTTAGCTATGGACTGCATCACTAAAACAGGCAATGAACATGCCAGACACCCAAATAGTTATTTAGTTATGGAATGACGAAAAGGTCACTCCCTCTCTCCATTCATCCCTCCCTGTCTATGTCTCTTACTCTACCTCTCTCTCTCTCATTATCTCTGTCTCCATTTCTCTATCTCTCCCTCTCATGAGCTCTCTCTCGCACTCTCTCCATCTCCATGTCTTTCTCTCTCTCATCAGCTCTCTCTATCTCCATTTCTCTCCCTCTCTCTCCATCTCCATTTCTTTCTCTCTCTCTCTCTCATCAGCTCTCTCTCTCTGTCTCTAGTTCTCTATCCCTCTCTTCCTCCCCCTGTCTCTCAATGTCTCCCTGCTTCTGGCTGGCCTTCTGTGTCTTTCTTTTCCCTCTCCTTTTCATTCACTCATGACTCCACCTCTTTTCTTTCTTCTGCATCTTTCTTTTCTCTCACTCATGACTCCACCTCTTTTCTTTCTTCTGCATCTTTCTTTTCTCTCACTCATGACTCCACCTCTTTTCTTTCTTCTGCATCTTTCTTTTCTCTCACTCATGACTCCACCTCTTTTCTTTCTTCTGCATCTTTCTTTTCTCTCACTCATGACTCCAGCTCTTTGTTTTTATTTTTTCTTCCTTCTTCTTCCCTTCTTCCCTCCCTCCCTCCCTCTCAAAGTTTCAGAGAGAGAAAATGTCCAGCCGAGTCAGTGAGTTCATCATTGATCGCTCTCTCTCTCTCTCTCTCTCTCTTTGTGTGTCTCTCTCTCCCTCTCTCTCTCTCTATGTGTGTGTGTGTGTGTGAAAGTCCCCCTCTCAGTCTGAAGAATCATATAGCCCACACCAGTCTGTGTGTGTGTGTGTGTGTGTATGAAAGTTCTGATCTGCCCTCTCTCAGTCCGGCAGAAAACACTATGTGACACCCTGTGGCACTGGGCCAAACTATCTCATGTTTCCAAACACATTTATGGCTGATTGCATTATAGTTTTTGCTAATTGCTTGAACATTATAGACTAGTGCTGTCAAACGATTAAAAATTTTAATCACGATTAATCGCTGAATTCCTATAGTTAATCACGATTAATCACATATTTTATCATATGATTAAAATTCTATTATTTTGCATTTCTGAACTTTCCAGGAGTCCATATTAACAATAAAGCAATTATTGTGTATGTTGATTGGGATTCAAATGAAAGCAAAGCTAGTTACTTTATTAACTTAACTTTAAGACGTAGGTCTATTTGATTATTTCAGATGAAATTTCAAAAGATGTGCAGCAGACCTGAGGCAACACAATATATTCTTCAGAAATATAGCTGATATAAACTGAAATAAATGCTACCGCAAAAGTGCATGCACAAAATGTAGGCCTACACACATAAAGGGCATAACAAACAGAAAATATTATATTCATACTATATTCATTATCTTTGAGTTCAGTTGAAAATAAGGAACTTTTCAACATGAGTGCATTGCCATTCCGGACTCTGCTGTACAACTGGAGCAGCTAGCATGCTATCGAGCAGACAGGGCCATTGTAAAGGGAGGTAAATCACGAGGAGGAGGAATCTGTGTTTACATCCGTGACGAATGGTGCCGGGACACTGTAGTAGTATGCAAACACTGCTCACCACTGGCAGAGTTTATGATCATAAAGTGCCGTCCTTTTTACCTGCCAAGGGAAATTACTGCGATTCTGCTAGTCGCAGTATACATCCCGCCTACCAACAACAACAGCGATAAGAACGCGGCTCTTAGTGAACTGTACCAGGCTGTCAGTGAACAACAGACGGCACACCCAGACGGTTTCACCATCTTAACCATGCTGATCTCAAAACTGTACTTCCAAAGCTACACCAGCATGTTGATTTTCCAACAAGAGGAGATAACATCCTGGACCTAGTCTACACTACACACAAAAGGAGCATACAAAGCCACCCCCCCCACATTGGACTTTCAGACCATATCACTGTTATGCTAATGCCCGCATACAGACAAAGGGTAAAAGCGAACAAACCGGTTCGTAAGCAGGTAAAAGTGTGGCCTGAGGGAGCCTCCGATGCTCTTCAAGACTGCTTTGACACAACAGACTGGGAAATGTTTAAGCAGGCAGCCACTTACAACAACCGGACAGACATAGAGGAGTATACAGACACTGTAACCTCTTACATCACCAAGTGCATCGATGATGTGACCCACACAAAAAGACATCATCACTGGGCTAACTGGAAGCCATGGCTGACAGGGGGGATGTCCTCAGGCTGCTGAGGGCCAGAGACAAAGCCTACAGAGCTGGGGATGAAGCTGGCATGAAAACAGCGAGAGCCAACCTGTCCCGTGGCATCAAGGAAGCAAAAAGGAATACACTCACAAGATAACCACCCACTTCAAAGACAGCAGGAACGCACAAAGCCTATGGCAGGGCATTCAGGCCCTCACGGGACTACAAGCCCAGCCCACAGAGCTGTGAGAGCAACATCCCTCTGCTCAACAACCTGAACCGCTTCTTTGCTCCGGCTTTGAAGCACAAAAACAGCACCTGCCCACAGAAGACCCATCCCCCCCTCTACATGAGCAGCCCCTGTGCCTCTCTGCCGACAGCGTGAAGAGGACACTTGCTGCTATCAACACCGTAAGGCAACAGGTCCAGACAACATCCCAGGTCGTGGCGCTGAAGGACTGCGCGGGGAGCTTAAGGATGTCTTCACAGACATCTTTAACACTTCCCTGAAGCAAGCCATCGTCCCCATCATGTTTCAAAGCTGCCACCATCATACCTGTGCCGAAGAAAACTGCTCCATCCTGCTTCAATGACTACCGCCCTGTGGCACTGACACCCATCATCATGAAGTGCTTTGAGCGGCTTGTCATGTCACATATCAAAGCCATTCTCCCCACCCTGGACCCCTTCCAGTTTGCATACCGAGCCAAGCGGTCTACAGAGGATGCAATCTGCTCTGCCCTCCACCCAGCCCTCACCCACCTGGAAAAAAGAGACTCATATGTGAGATTGCTGTTTATAGACTTCAGTTCTGCATTCAACACCATAATACCACAACAACTCATCTGCAAACTTGACAAACTGGGACTCAGTACCTACCTCTGCAACTGGCTACTGGACTTCCTCTGTCAGAGGCCCCAAGTAGTAATGCGTGTTGGCAACAATACCTCAAGCAGCATCACACTGAGCACAGGGGCCCCCAAGGCTGCGTGCTCAGTCTGCTGCTCTTCACCCTGCTGACGATGACTGCACTGCAACCTACAGCAACAATCACATAGTGAAATTTGCTGACGACACAACTCTGGTGGGTCTCATCACCAAGGGCGACGAGACTCAATACAGGTTGGAGGTCGACCATCTGACCACGTGGTGCAGGGACAACAACCTCCTGCTGAGCGTCAGCAAGACCAAAGAGATTGTTGTTGACTTCGGAGAGGTCACACCCAACACCTGCCACTGACCATCGACGGTGCTGTGGTGGAGAGAGCGAGCAGCACCAAATTCCTGGGGGTGCACATCAGTGAAGACCTCTCCTGGACCACCAACACTGCATCACTGGCGAAGAGAGCTCAGCACCGCTGTACTTCCTGCGGAAACTCAGGCGAGCAAGTGCTCCACCAGCCATCATGACCACATTCTACCAAGGCACCATTGAGAGCATCCTCTCCAGCTGTATCGCTGTGTGGGGCGGAAGCTGCACTGAATACAACAGGAAAGCCCTGCAGTAGCATAGTGAACACAGCTGGAAGGATCATTGGTGCTTCACTCCCCTCCCTGAAGGACATTTACACCACCCACCTCACCCGCCAAAGGCGACCAAAATTGTGAGTGATGCAAGTCACCCCGCTCACAATCTGTTTGATCTACTGCCCTCTGGGAAGAGGTACAGAAGCCTGCGCCTCCCTTTTACCAGACTCACCAACAGCTTCATACACCAAGCTGTAAGGATGCTGAACTCTCTCCCTCCTCCCCCCCCACCCTCAGCTACATAACATCCTGGACATTGAACCCACAATGGCCGCCTGCACTACTCCACTTGCACACTTGAACACTTGCACACTTGTACACTTTTACAACTTGGTGTTGTTGTCCTGAAAACACAACACTTCTGCTGCTCTTACATAACTTGCACCACTATGCCACTTTCTTTATTACTTAGGTCAAACAGAACTACCCAAGCCTTTTATTGGCCTGACTTTGCAGTAGTATTTTATTGACTGTCTATGCACAATTTCAACCAAATTTTGCTGCTCTTATTTTTTCATTATTATATGTGCCCTCTTATTTACTTATTTACTTACTTTTTTGTTTACTTGAATGTTATGTTTGTCTGTGGACTTAAATTGGTAAAATATGTCTTGTCTTCACCGTGGGATAGTGAGAAACGTAATTTCGATCTCTTTGTATGTCTGGAACATGTGAAGAAATTGACAATAAAGACTTTGACTTTGACTTTGACTTTTGACTTGACTTTATAGGCCTACAGTCTATGGTGCACTGTCACTTGCCACACACATCAACGCCGAAGTTTTTAACAGGCAAACACTGGATGAACAATGGATTTCATGGAGCAGCGTCGACCAAATATAACTGAATCGTGATTTACACGGCGGCAAAGTGCGATGCTGGTGTACGGAGTTGTATTGAAAAGAATGGAATCTAATGTAAATGAATGTCGAAAGCAGAGTGCATCGCAAATAGTAGCAGCCAAAGAGGAATGTTGATAACAGAACAAGTGACGGTGATATAAATCTTTGGCGGCACACAACTAATGCGTCAGCCTAGGCTACTACTCTTTGGCCGGCTCATAAGCCCAACCAAGTGTGTGCAGCATGTCTTTACGTAGCCTACTAATGACGCATCATCATAAAGATACATTTAATCTGCATCACGCCCCATTTTAGCGGAAAACATGTTAACATTATATCATTGATCCAATGGGAAAGATAGCTAGTAATCACACGTTGACATTACATCTAGTTATAAATTCGCAGGACATTCAATCATTTTACTAACACAGCAGTTATGAAGAATTATGTTTATGTAACTTGCTCATGTCGAAACTATGTACATTACCAACCTAATTCGTTTGCCCCATGTATTGTACACATTTAGCATGTAGCTACACTTACCATAATATTCCATGCAAAACGGTTAGCTTGCTAGCTAGCTAACTGTGGTACTTATATATTCAGCCAATTATCTCACCTAGTTGTAGGAAATAGGCTACGTTCATATTACAAGTGACCGAATGAATGTGTGACTTATGTTTAGTTGATGTTATGACATGTAAAGTTAAGCTTGCTGAACTTAATTATAGTCAGCCACGGGCAGTTTGACTATATCGATACATTTGTGACACTCCTGTTAGTAAACTGGAAAGAGCAAAACATAGGAACATGGTCACATTAATCCCATAAACACACAGATAACTCTTACACCAACCTTATTTTGTGCCTTTTATGCACGTTTGTTTCAAGATTTAGTAAGTTTACTATTAGCCCTTTTCGCTCCCCACTTCGATGCAGCATAGGTTTCCATTATATCAGTCATCTTTCCCCTAAAAGGGGGCGTGTACATGCAGCACATACAACGTTCCATTCCATTCTCAGTGCATATTGATTAGTTTCCGGTCTAGCTAGATCCGGTGTGGTGTTGTAGTTGTTCTAACGTTACTAGTTGTTGCAACAGCATGTGAAAAAACTACAAAGTTTGTTACACCAAAAAGAACGTTATTCCCGCAATAAAAAAATTGACGCCGTTAAAATAGGTTTACGTTAACGCCGTTAATAACGCGTTTAACTGACAGCACTATTATAGACACATGCTTAGACCAAAGTAACAAAACTTGAAGCTAGGGCTGGGACAACACGTAGACGGTAGTCGATGATGTCGACGCAAACAATACATCGACGCAAAATATGAGCGTCGATTCGTCATCAATACGTGTGCTGCTAAATATTTTTAATCTTACACCTTCAGTGTTTTCTATACGTTGACTAATCTGTGGCTGGGCACCACGAAATCAAAACCGGCCATCACACGTTGATGTTCTATGTTGTAGGCCTACTATTTAAATTAAAGATAAGATAAAATAATTTCATTGAGCCACTTTTTACTCACACAGCCTTTCCTCGCCCCGCCCGCTCTCTCTCGTAACAAGCACGCTGCTCCTCCTCTGCATGTGCATTTAACAAAATATTCACGATTGTTGAAGGATTGTTGTTGCCACATAGAAGCACTGCATAGAACACAGTTGGCTAAATTGCTATTAAATCCGCTTAGCATTGTGACCATGCTGCGCAAATTTGTTCAAAACTGCTGCATTAAAGTTAAAGTAAACTCTGTTAAGGTCTTATCACAGCATAGTACATTGAGGAGACTAAACTAAGTTAAGTTACAGTATGCAATCAAGCAGTATCTCAAAGCTAACGTTAGAATACTGTTTGGATGTCAAGTTTAGCATGCTTACTTGCAGCTGCTTGTTTTCGTTATTCTTGCAGGGCTCATTTTATTGACTCTGAATGTTTGCAAAATCCCGATGTAAATGGAAAAGTGTTTTCCAAGACTGAAAAGTGCTTGTCCAAAAGAGAATTACGAACCGTTATTTGAACTAACTACGTTATGAATTGCATCCACACATCAGCAGCCTTTTAACTGTGTTAATGTTAATTGCAAGGATTCCCACACGAACATCTTAAAATGACAGGCACTCAATTAGACATACACTACTGAACTTTATTGAATGCTACCTCTGACTAAGAATGCATTACTTTGCACTTGTATAGTCTTTTATTTTGTAATCTTAAAAGCAATAAACATATATTGCAATGTTAAAAAATCATGTTTTTTCATTCAGATATGTACAGTGGGTCCCCGTTAAGTTTGGACGGGTTCCTTCATGAATCACGCACCCCATTTTCTCAGCAGAAATGGCACAAACTGCAGTTGACACAAACAACCACAAGGTGTCACTTGGGTGCCACTACTATTTTTGATGCGACTGACTTACTGCTTCCATGACGCAGTGGGGGCACGGGAACTTAAATTGATCACGGTAGTTTAAGCTTACACTTGACAAAACATTCTAATATGAAAATGTAGATGCAATTGTTGTAAAATGGTGCAGCTCCTTTAAGAAAGCACCGTGTGCAGGGATGGAGGAGAGAGAAAAGCGAGAGGGGATAGGCCTATGTGTGTTAAAAAAAGTATGTGCTGTTGAGACTGGAGCCAGTCATATTCAAAATAATGCAAAAAAAAGCAATTATCCTCATTCATTGCAACCAAAGCATGCCTGCTTGCCGACGCGTTCAAAACGAAAAAATATTTCAAAGCACCTTTTATGCGTTTGAATGTAGCACGAAAATTTTTTAAACAGCTGGACAAATGATTTAGCTAATTGATTATATAACCTGTACACCAGCAATTGTTGAACATTTACCTGTACAAGTACATTGACAGTAGCCCAGCCTAACAGCATGTTGTAGGCCTACTGTAGAAATTTCACTTAAATTGCAACAGCAACATGCCTGCTTGCCAACGTTCAAACGACAAATCGAAAAAAAGATAATAAAACAACAAGAGGGTTGAGTCTGAATGACACTGAGTTTTTAGACACTGAGTTTTTGTAGTTAAGAAATATTTTCATATAAAAAAATGGTCATTCTTCAATCTCCTTCACTGACGCCTATGGAAAAGGCTTAACGTCCCAAAACAACGATCAATGATCATCAAATTTCTCTCTCACATTGCTCCGCATAACCATCTATAAAAAAAGTGTTTTTTCTTTTCTTTTTGAGCACATCCGAATCCCAGGACATAACGCACTGGACCTTATAATAGGCTCGAGATATAATTCCAAAGGGGGCAGATAGGGGCCACTGCACTTAAAACTTAAAAAGATGAAGCTTTCCGAACTTTGAAATTGCGATCAGTGACTGGCATCGGGTGAACGAAGCTTTTCGAAGTTGAACAGGCTATTAAAAACTATTTGCGCACCTCCATGTCACAGGAGAGACTGGGCTCTCCCTTCTATGAAAAAGACGTTAGGCTACCTGCAAACTGGCCTATGATTTCATTGCTGAGTTTGCGGCAAAGCAAGAAAATGTTTTTTTTCCTGAGTCAGGATATGGCGAGTCAGTGTCATTTATTTGTCCAATGTTAGCCTATAGATACAGACCAGTACATCTTATCAATAGTTTGAATGTCGTGTGTGTTTCTGCTCATTGACAAATACCGTTCAGCACAATGATTCATGCCCAATTAATTCCCCCTGTTAAAGTGTTCGCCTTTGTTACACTATTTGGTTTCGTGATGTAGCCTATGATAAACACCATATGGCCAAATATGTGACTCAGCTAATGTTATAGGCTATACAATTGAATTTCCCCTCTTAAAGGCAAGCTGGTGTAGCTTATTAGACTAGGCTACTATTATAATACACCGACGGTAGCCTTGGCTATGTGTAAAGTAAGCTATCGCATGATTTCATGCACGTAAGTGAAAAGGGCCTTGCATCTGTCAAGTTCGCACAGGGCCTTGCATCCCCTTGTAAATAAACATGTAGAAGTTGCTATTAGTGAATTAATAGGGAGATAATCGATAATCGAATCGAAATAGAATCGGACTGAAAAAATGAATTGTTAGATTAATCGATGCATCGAAAAAATCGCTAGATTAATTGTTTAAAAAATAATCGTTTATCCCAGTCCTACTTGAAGCTTTTGTTACTATACCTTAAACACAGTGTAACCATACCTTACTGTAAACAAAAGTGCTGCTTTGCACTTTAGTTCCAATTCTGCAACACACTTGCTCCTGCACACACTATTTTATACATAAGACACTTAGTTCATGAAATTGAAATCTCATGGGTACAATTGGGACAACACATATTCAAAATATAGCTGCAAGCAGCAATGAGGGGGCCAAGCAGAATAGGCCGGCGACAAGATAGAACTCAGCAGACACCTGTGAGCAACACTTTCAACAAGTGTCACATCAAAACATAGCTGATTTTGTAGGGCTGAGACAGGGCTGAGTATTGCCACCGCCTCCGTCAGCCAGCCCCCCCCACCTAATCACCCCTGCCCGGCCCACCCCGTCCTGCCCCGCCTCGCCCTGCCCTTGCATGCACGCATGCATTAGAATGAACTGGATGGAACATGTTGTCTTCAGTTTCACATCAAAAAACATAAGATCTATAAAACACATTTTGGTGAGGATCCTCCTAATGAAACCATGTAGTAAGTGAAAAATTGTGACCTGGGAAAAACTTCAATCCAATATGGCGGGTCTGAATCAATTTGGTGATGATGACATCACAATATGGCGGCCGAATCATGATTGGCTTGGTTGGTCGGCCTAAGGCCCTCCAACAGTATTACCAGACACCACTAGTGCATTTTAATTCTAAGCACAACAGCAGCTACAGGCCAAAAGGCATGTTTCTTAATTACAGCGCCCCCTAAAGGTCAAAGGTCACCAGATTTCTTGAGCGTCCTCCTGATTGGGTCCTGAGTCCATGCACCAAGTTTGGCTTTGATACATGCAAGGGTTGCTGAGATATGAGGTCACTTCCTGTTTGGTGGCTTCGCCACAAATTTCAATTGGCTGTTACAGTTGAATGCTTCTGTCAATTGTTCCAAAAAGCAATGCACTGATAAAGCATGGTCTGAAGATGGTGTCTGCCAATTTTGGTGAGGATCCGCTGAAATTTGTGACCTGCGAAAACTTGTACGTGTTTTTGATTAAATCCAATATGGCGGCCAAATCAATTACGATGACATCACAAGTTGGCTTGGGTCGGCCTAAGGACCTCCAACAGTATTACCAGACACCACTAGTGCGTTTTAATTCTAAGCACAACTGCAGCTACAGGCCAAAAGGCATGTTTCTTAATTACAGCGCCCCCTAGAGGTCAAAGGTCACCAAATTTCTTGAGCCTCCCCCTGATTGGGTCCTGAGGCCATGTATTAAGTTTGGTTATGATAGATGAATGGGTTGCTGAGATATGAGCTCACTTCCTGTTTGGCGGCTTCGCCGCAAACTTCGATTGGCTGTTACGCGTGAACGGTTTTAGTTCCGAAGACAAAAAGCGAGGCATGGTCTGTAGATGATATCTGTTAAGTTTGGTGTCAATCGGACAAAATTTGTGACCTGTGAAGACTTTTTAGTGTTTTTGATGAAATCCAAAATGGCGGAAAATCCATCATGCGGGAAATTGACGTCATAGGGCGTTGAACTCGGCTTGGTCCAAGGATTCCAACAATACCTCATTTTTGACAAACGGCCATACGGGTCAAAAGTTACGTGCGTGAATGCACATCCAACTTTGGCCTGTTGGTGGCGCTAAAGCGCTCAAGGTGCCGGCATGAATCTTTTCATTAGATTTTCATAAATTAATCATTTAACTGTCCCCAATCAGTGTGCCAAATTTCACAACTTTTTACCAGACGGTTCTATGGGCTGCCATAGACTTCAATGGCGGATGCGTAATAATAAGAAAACATAGAAACACAATGGGTGCCTTCGCAGCTTCGCTGCTTGGCCCCCAAATACAAAACACATCGGGTGATTGAAAACATTTAGACACACATCTGAAAATACTTACAAAACTGAACACCAATCAGCCAGCCACAAATACTGTAATAATAATAATAATAAAAAGCTTTATTTGTATAGCACCTTTCATACACAGAATGCAGCTCAAAGTGCTTTACATTTGAAGCATGTAACACAATAATAGTCAGTCAGTCATTATCAATCACTTTTCTTTGCTGTTTATGTTATACTCAGCAACATATCAAAAATATAGAAAATGACGTCATAAGACTGGCAGCCTTAACCCTCTTACCCCCCACAAGCACGCCATATGGCAACTGTGGCAAGGAAAAACTCCCATATTCCAGGAAGAAACCTTGAGCAGAACCTGACTTAATAGGGGAGCCCATCTGCTTCTGGCTGGCTAAGCCCTCAATAGTAGCAGATGTAGAATAATCTGAAAATGTAGTCTACAGGATAAGATGAGTTCACTAAAAGCTTTCCTGTACAGGTATGTTTTCAGATCTTTTTAAAATATTTACTGAACTTCGCCTGCTTGATGTACAGAGGCAGGGTGTTCCATAGTTTGGGGGCATAATGGATAAACGCCAGCTTCTCCACTTTGTTTGTGGGAGCACTTTGGGTGCGATTAAAAGATTAGAATTGGATGATCTAAGTTTCCTTTGTGGTTGATAAGATATTAAAAGCTCAGAGATATATGAAGGTGCTATGCCATTCAGAGCTTTGTAAGTAATTAACATAACCTTAAAATCAATTCTATAGGAAATAGGGAGCCAGTGCAGTTCAGCCAACACAGGGGTGATGTGTTCTCTCTTCTTAGTCTTAGTTAAAAGTCTAGCCGCAGAGTTCTGTATGAGTGCCAATTTCTTTAGATGTTTTTTGGAAGACCAGTGAAAAGTGCATTGCAGTAGTCTAACCTGCTAGTGATAAAGGCGTGAATTAGTTTTTCTGCATCTTGTTGAGTTAAAAAGGGCCGCGACTTTGGCAATGTTTCTCAAGTGGAAATAGGCTGTCTGAGTAACTTTACTGATATGGGGCTTAAAACTTAACTCTGCATCTAAGATGACACGAGGCTTGTTACTTTTGGTTTGACCTGGTGTGCCAAGTTCCCCAGATTACTAAGAATAATATCTCGCTTTAGTTTTGGTCCAACCAGAAGTACCTCTGTTTTGTCATCATTTAGTTTCAAAAAGTTTTTGCTCATCCACTGATTAATGGAGGTTAGGCATTCAGTGAGGGAGCAAAGGCCATCTGGGTTAGTTGGCTCCACAGAAAGATACAATTGGGTATCATCTGCGTAGCTGTGGAAGTTTACATTATGCTGACTTATGGCGTTTCCCAATGGGAGCATATATAGAGAAAAATAGCAGGGGACCAAGGCAGCTCCCTGGGCCACACCAAAAGGCAAGTCATGTTTTTCAGATACATGATCTCCTAGACTGATATAAAAATCTCTGCCAGTAATGTAGGTTTGAAACCAGCCTCAGTTGAGCCATTTTGAGAACTTTGCAAGCTTGGAGGCAGGGAGAACAAGAGGTAGAGGAAGAGGAAGACGGAGAGAGAGGAGTAGGAGGTGGTCGAAGAGGCTATGCATGGAACAATATTTCAGATGATATTAAGAGAAACTTTGGTGGATCATGTGATAAATCATGGCCTGACAATGAGGGAAGCTGGGCAGAGTCCACCACATCTAGCCTGTTTTACAGTAGTGTATTTTTGTTTTACTGCATTGTACTGTAAAGTATAGTACAATGCAGGGTAACACTTTATAATAAGGTGCCATAATAAATAGCAAACTAGTCATTACCTAAACCTTTGTTAAAGGTACTCTAAGCAATGCTGGGTAACGTCACTTCTGTTGACATTCAAACAAAACAGAGAGCTAGCTCGCTACTTCCTCCCCCTCCCTCCCGTGCTGCTCCCGTGCAGCTCCCGTGCAATTGGAACGCTCCTAAACGGGCATCTCGTCTGTGATTTGTTATGTTTTTATGGGCTAGGTTTGCCCAGGTTGTTTTTGTTGCCTTTTTGGAGCCTGGGCTGTCCACAGAGATCATGTTTTTTTTTACAGTGCAGGACACAGACAGCTAGCGGTTGGTTAGGTGATGTTTGCAGCAGGGCTTTGAACCGATTTTTTTTTCCAATCGGTTCGTTCCGAACAGAAACGGAATTATAACGTTTCCGGTTATGAGTTCCACCAATAAATTGACGTTCCCGAACCGGTTAGAACAAAAAATACTGTTCCCGAACGGTTCATTTTCGTTCCTGTCAGCTGTTTAATGCTATAGAATTATGTCACATCTTTCTCATCCAGCTTAAACCAAATGTAATAATATTACAACCATTATTAAATAATAATAATTATATTATTAATAATAATAATAATTAAATAGGCCTACAATTATTTCAAATGTGTAGTTTATTGTTAAAAGAGAAAATGTCCACACAGACGTAACAACATTATTAAGACACGTGGTTATGCCACTCGGGCAACAACAAATTCCAACTGTCCAGTAGGCCTACTCATACCGTAACAAGCCATCTGTGCATTAGGCAAACAGAGGTGTTGGCGCCATTTAGCCAAATGTTCGCTAGTCCATCATTAACGTGGAGTCGACAAATATAGCTATTGTTATTGTGTTTGGAATGAGCGTTTTAATTAACGATGGATCGTAATGTACCCCTTATTTAAGATGTGGAGTGGAGACTTTTTTTAGGCAACGAAAACTTTGAGGAACGAAATAAAACCGGTATTAACCGGTTACCATTATTTTTAAATAAGTGTTCCTGTTCCAGAACATAAAAAATAATAACGTTTCCGGTTTCGTTCCTGTTCCCTGTAAAATACAAAAAGTTCCCGGTTTTCGTTTTCGTTCCTTGAACCGGTTCAAAGCCCTGGTTTGCAGTAAGTGACATTAGATGTTTTAGCCTAAAAAACGCATAGCATCGCTTAGAGCACCTTTAATCAGGGCTCCGAACCGGTTCAAGGAACGAAAACGAAAACCGAAAACGAACGGAATTTTACGGAATTTTACGAGGAGCGGAAACGGAAACGAAAACAAAATGGTCTTCAACTGTTCCAGAACAGAAACGTTATTCTGAAATCCACAAAACTGGTTAATAACGTTTTTTTTCCGTTCTCTATATAACAGCCTAATAATTTGATTTCTGCAGTTTGAAAAAAAAAAAATGAATAAATGGACCTTTGGTCCAAATGTGTATATTTTGTCTTGCTGTTGTAATGTAACCTATCCGTCTGCCACTTCGGATCTTAGGCCAGCTCGTAGCGTAGGCTACTGAAACTGATTTGGAAATTGTTTGTAGCCTATGCGTAATAGCCTATTTTGCCTGTCCACGCCTTGTCGTTTTAAAGTCGAGATTTGAAATGTTTGCGCAATTATAGCCTATTCTATGTAGAAGAGTTAAACGGGAAATTTGAGATAGGCCTTGTCAGCAACAGACAGGTTCGTCTATAAACAGGGTTGGAATTATAGCGCAAGCCTTTGAAGATCTCCATATGGATAAAACTTAGGCTATAACCAGGTAAGGAGTTTAGCACGTAATATTTTTGATAAGAAATTATTTATAGGCATAGGTTAGGCCTACAGTAAGTCTGTAGGCTATGGGATGGATAGCCCATCTGAATGTTTTTGGATGCCGCCTGTGATTTATTATTTTTGGGCATAGCTACGGTATAGGCTAAATCAAGGGGAAATAATGAGTAGCCTACGTCTATTCTCAGGTAAAGTCTACAAAAATAGACTTGATAGGCCCGCCAAACACTGCCGGAACTTTAAGAACGAACAATATTTTGCGTTCCGAACCGGTTCAGGACCAATATGTTGGTGGCGGAACGCATGCAAGAACGAAAACGTTAAACATAGGCCTACCTGAACCGTTCGGAACGGAACGTTTGAAAAATAATTTCGTTTTCAAGCCCTGCCTTTAATATTTGTAAATTGTTACTAAAATATCTATATCACAAGTTAATAGTTTTCTGTCTTTATTGCCCCCACAATCCAAACACCCACACACAATCTCTACACAGCCTAAGCCACAACCCACCTCCCCAATCCCTCAATAATCCCTTCCCAATGTCCAATATGCACTTTACATCTTTACAAACACAATTTGGTGTAACTATTACTTTAACTTGTTAGCCTGACGAGCCAGACCCACATTAAAATGTAGGGTCTGGACACTCACCGTTCACAGTGCTCAGTCCAAGGGGCGGGATAATCAGTTGTCTTTCAAATTCCCTCTGCACGCAATAGGACAGCGGCAGCGCTATGAGTCCCATGCGTTTCCCACCAGCCGAGCTAGTTGGCTAGTTCAAACGTTTGCCAACTTAATAAAAGCTTAACTCGTGTCACACTGTTCGCCAGCAGCAACATCCATCTTATTTGTTTTCAAGTAGCAGGAAATTCAAGCCAAACCGTTGCAACTCTGCCATCAATCGTTATGTTAAGCCCACTATACACGATTTCATTGGCCTGATTAAGTTTCGATTTCTGGAGCTCACAAGCCAACGGAGAGTTGCTAGACTAGCCCTGGCAGCAAATGTAATTCGCTGCCGCTAGGGGCGTGTCTAGATTTCTAGGCTAGTAACTTGTGCCAAATAGATATTTTAGTAACAATTTACAAATATTGACAAAGGGTTAACTAGTTTACTATTTATAATGGCACCTTATTATAAAGTGTCACCCAATGCAGTAATTGTATTGTGCCAGTACTGTACTGTAAAGTATAGTACTGTGATGTACAGTATTGAGTTGATGTCATTTGTAACCTTTTGGTACTTTCAATTTTGTTTTTTGTTAAAACCTTTAAAAAAAAACATAACAAAAACTGTAAGTGTTGCCTTGAGCTTCACAAAATGCTAACTGATAAACTGAATAAAAGCAGTGAAAATTAAAGACTGCAGTGTTTTAAATAAAGTACACTAGTGTGTTGCTGCTAATCTGAAAGTGTATTCATATGATGCAAGTGTGTATCATTTTGTCATCAGAGTGACATTTTGACAAAGGATTGTTAGGTTTTGATAGCAGTTTCAATTCGACATAGATGTGAATGGTTTATTTCCCAGTGCATAGATGTGCATAGAGCCGAGTTTTGCAAAAAGTGTTCAAGCAATGGGCAAAAACTGTAATGTAATTTCTCTTTCACAGACCCCACTCTCGGTCTTTCTGTCTTTCTCTCTCTCTCACACACACACAAACACACATAGAGGGAGGAGGACATTTGACTGGCCACCAGTTCAGTTCATTTCCTGTTATTCTTGTGCTGTGGTTGTTGCTTTCTCAGTAATAAGCGGGTGGGGTCTCTGATCCGCTTCTAGCCCTGCGTGTGTGGGTGTCTGATGGCACTGATGGTGTGTGTGTGTGTTAAATTGCATAAAGTGTAGATGGGTCCCGGATTTAAAATCTTAACCTATTCTACCTCTAATGATGGGGAAAACAAAAGTGTGTGTGTGTTTGTGTGTCTCTCTGTGTGTGTTTGTGTTTATGTGTGTTTGTGTGTGTGTGTGTGATAGAGAGAGAGAGAGAGAGAGAGAGAGAGAGCTATGTGGCCAGAGATTTGACAATGTAATGCCTGTTTCTGCCTAAGCCCTCCTCCAATCCCAACATGCTATTGTCCTCAGGTTTTGGACTTCCTGCAATTACAGCAAACTGGTTGAGTTAACCTAACATCAAACCGTAACTCACGTCAGCACCGGTCCAGCTCTGTGGTGTCCACCAAATTCATTTGAATTCATAACACTTTTGTTACCATTTCGCCTCTTATCTACATTAAATTATCAAGCCAAAGAAACACAACAATTGAAGGGTTATAGGAACAACATCAACATCATACATGCAGACAGAGCAGACAGCAGATGAATCTAGTATAGTATAGTATATATACTCTTTTGATCCCGTGAGGGAACCTTGGTCTCTGCATTTATCCCAATCCGTGAATTAGAGAAACAAACTCAGCATACAGTGAGGTAAAGCACACACTAATTCCAGCGCAGTGAGCTGCCTGCTACAGCGGCGCTCGGGGAGCATTGAGGGGTTAGGTGCCTTGCTCAAGGGCACTTCAGCCGTTCCTACTGGTCG
This sequence comes from Alosa alosa, assembly GCF_017589495.1. Lineage (NCBI taxonomy): Eukaryota > Metazoa > Chordata > Actinopteri > Clupeiformes > Clupeidae > Alosa > Alosa alosa. The sequence goes on along the minus strand of NC_063205.1, from coordinate 21,214,501 downwards.
AGGTTCGAACCGGCAACCCTCCGGTTACAAGTCCGAAGCGCTAACCAGTAGGTCACGGCTGCCCCCTGGTTGAACATATCTGCCAGAGAGACGTCTCTTAGATGTAGACTTAGCTTTCCGCTACCTATATCGACGCCAAACTTGACCCCAAATCTTATTAAGCCAAAAATAAATCACCTCCGTTTCACTTTCTCAATCCAGCTCAAGACAATTTCGCTCTCTCTCCCTCATGTCCCCATCACTCTCTCTCTCTTCCTCTTTCTCTCTCTCTCTCTCTTGCTCACTCATTCACTTTCTCTCTTTTCCCCATGGACTGTCTATCAGTTAATCTTAAGACTAGAAGCTTCTGTGAGGGTCGGGCGGATAAATGTGATACTGCCCTAGCTGGAGTTGTCAAGCAAAGCACAGACAGCATCCCTCCTCCCTGCCACTCGGTGTGTGTGTGTGTATGTGTATGTCTGTGTGTGCGTGTGTGTATATGTATGTATGTGTGCATATTGTATGAACTGTTTATCTATGCATATTCCACAGAGCACACACAGACACAGACACAGACAGACACACACACACACACACACACACACACACACACACACATACACATGGGTCTCTGTTAGGGGTGTTAATCCAGTCATTTTTGCCGGCTATTTTTACACTGAGGGAGGCAGTTGAGGCAGAACACCGAGGGGCGGAGGCGAGGGGAGAAGGAGTAAGCAGAAACACACACACACACACACCGAGGGCAGGGGGAGGGGAGAAGGAGTAAGCAGAAAACACACACACACACACACACACACGCCGAGGGGCAGGGGGAGGGGAGAATGGAGAAGGAGTTAGCAGAAACGTTACATAACTCCTCACACACATCTCTTCACAGTAAAGAAGGGAACAAAATGTAATGTAATATACTCTCTCTCTCTCACACACACACAACATACACACACGCACACATACACACACACACACACACACACACACGGTTTCCTGGAAGCATGTCATACCTGTGAGTCCTGTCTTTCTCAGTCTATGCTAAACATTAACTGTATAAAGTAGTCTGTTAACAGCTGAGCAGCCACTCGTACACACACAGACATAGACACAGATACATGCAGACACTCACACTGTACACACGCACACACACACAAACGTAGACGTAGACACACACACAAAAGTTAGGATAAAGTTACTTTTAGTTTTGTTCATAGTTTACCATTGTGTATGGCTATAAACAGGTGTAATGTGAATGTTTTAACAAGCACACTTTGCCTACCTTCTACTTGCCAATCTGAAATAACTCCTCTAGCTTTGCTGCCTCCATCCTTTCTGTTTTCGTTGTTTTTTTATTTTATTTTAATTTTTTAAACGTTTTATATCCATGATGGCATTGAAGTCTTGAGTCTTGAGTGAATTAGCTTAACATTGTGTGCTGATAACTAGCAATCGTAGATAGTAAAAGAAAAAAAAATAGCCTAGCCTACACCTTCTGTTTGCTGCGTGCCTTTGTTGTTATTCTCTCCCCTGCTCAAACAAAACGTGTGAGTGCATTGATTGAAGTTGATTTTGATAACGTGTTTACAAACTTTACAGAAAATTGTAAATAGCCTACTGTTATGTAGTTAATTGGATACTGTGCAGAGTTGGGAACTTATGGTAGGCCAATTTGGTGTGAATACACACACAGGAAATTCTCTCTTGTTGAGTAACCTGATGGTAGGCTATGCACAGTGCGTACGACTGTTCACCTGCAGTTGCGCCTGCACACACACACACACACACACACACACACACACACACACACTCCTGCATTAGGAGGATGTGGTTGTGTTAGATGAGAGAGAAAAGGCTCTTCAGTGCGAGCAGGCAGGCGGAGGGATTACCTAGCACTCTGAGGGCTTCCCAGAATTCCACAGACCAGGAAACGGATTTCCTGGAAGTGATGATTAGAGAGGAGCGGCAGCAGGCCAATAGAAGGCAATGCCCCTCCCCCTCCCCCACAGCCCCGCCCACACCACACGGAGCAGAGCTAAGGAGGCATCTCTCTGAAGCACATGGCAGAGTACACACATTGACACACACACACACACACACACACACACACACACAGACACAGTGTACTTGTCTGTGTGTGTGTGTGTGTGTGTGTGTGTGTGTGTGTGTGTGTGTGTGTGTGTGTGTGTGTGTGTGTACATGTAGGGGTAGTGTGTGGGTGCCTGTAGTGAGTGTGTGTGTTTATGTGCGTGCCGTGCATCCATGTGTGTGTTTGTGCTTAAGTGTGTGAGTGTGCACATGCAAGTATGCATACATACACAAAGACACACACACACACACACACACAGGCATGCGCACACAGTAAGCTCTATCCTAATACCTTACAGATGTTACATCTGATAAACAACAGATAAGGAAAATAAACAAATTAGTGACATTTTTAAAGCTGTATAAGTTTCACAATAATAACATTACTGTAAGAGTAACGGGTTCTTGTCCTGAATGCCTAACAAATAATCTGTCCTCCCCTGAACTCTGACATCATCCTCTCCGAAGACTCCCGCCCTGCCCTGAGTGTCATTTTAAAACACATGCCATCGTTTTTATTGAAAAACAAACTGTTAAACTTGATCCCTTTTAACAGTTTTATCCAGCAATCCTCATTGTTTCTCAGACCCTATAATCATCCTTCCAGTAATTAGCATAGATATAAAAACACGCTGCTATATGATGACAACAAAGTAGAAAAATTGTGACTGTGACTGATATCTTTCCAAGTATTCTATAAATATATAGGCTAAGCTATAAAATCATACAGGCTACGGTGAGATCATATGTACTCGCCTATGAAATTTCCTCTGTCAGCAATTAAAAAACATACCCACTTAAAAATGAATTCCAAATTAAATTCCTTTTGTTACCATTTTTGTAAAAATATAGGCCTATGTGAAGAGCATTGCTGGGCCTAGGCTTAATTCATTCACCCTTCATGGTTTAGTTTACTTGGTACTTGGGACTATAGGCTGCCTATTCCTAAAACCTGTTCAGGTAACACCTTTAGTTCTCATCAACATGCATGATGTTGGTTGTAGCCTATAGCATATTACTCTATTCTTAGCCTTTGGCCTGATGAAGATGCTGTGAGATCGAAACATTGTCTTTGTTTTAGAGATAAATAAAGTATATTTTTGGAGCCCACACATAAATATTTTTTTTTTGATTTGCACACAACTTCTCCACAAATATTACTCTACCCTGCAATGCATCCTTGTAGTGGAATTGAGTCCATAGTGTTTAAGGCCAGAAATTATATTTTATGGGCCACTGCACAATCAGACATTTCTCAGAAAATTACAGTAGGCCTCTGCCTATTCCCTGAATGGCTCCATCAGACACGCTGTCAAACTGCAAAAACACGCTCTCCAATGCATTCAACTCCAATTCCAGGTAGACTTGCTGGGAGAGCATGATGTGAGCTTGCTGACTTGCTGACAAAAAATCATGGATTACTGGGCTGTGTGTGTGTATGGCCCAGCCATAAATCGGTGTGATCGCGGTTCAAGAAGACGATAACATCCAGTCTACACAAATCTGTGATAGAATTTGTAAATGCCAGTCGAGGGTTTAAGATTAGGCTGCATCAAGGGCGTTCTCCTATAATCGCAAGCTTTGCCATTGCACTCATCCCTTGTGTACAGAAGTTTAAATCAGCATGTACTATCAGCTTCCAGGAAGTGTATTATTGCTTCCTGAGCTGGAGAGATTATTTGGATAGGCCCGGATATTGTAGATAGGCTTACTTAGGGAAAATTAAAACAATGACAGATTAGATGGCCACTGACTGCAGTCCTGCTTTAGTTCATTCCCAGTGCCAAACATGGTCTATATGCCTTACAGAGTAGGTTAGGCTACATTTTAACATTGACAGAATTGATTGATAGGTTTACATTTCAGTTTTTTCTAAAGGTTATCGCCATTTTGAACATCTAATAAATTGTATTGTCTTTTTGTATCCTCTGTATGTAGAGACAGCTCTTGAGGATGCTTTGGCCTACAGTTTGTGTCATAGGGTGTTTTACAAATAAGATGTTTCGACCAGCCAAAAAATAAAACTAGAGAGTTATCTGTTTTCTTAATTTGATTATGTGCACTAAAATGTTATCTATTCTATAGCCTATGAATATAAAATGTTTTGTTATTTTTACATATTTAATATTGTTTGTAGAAATGAATGATACAAAAAAAAGTCATTCAGAGCAACAACTGATTTTGTTGAAGAAAAAAATATTGAAAGAACATTCTTAGTGTTCGTTACAGTTCATGTTGAGGATCTTTGAAAACCCCTACAACTTACGCCTGTACCGTTTACACGGTAATATCAGAGCGGTATTTCTATACACGGGTTTCCCGTTTACCAACTAAACTAGATGCGCGCGCAGCCGTGGGGCAGAAGATGCTTAGTGGCCGTCCACAACGCTATAAACGTAACCTAAATAGTCAGCTGCTGTAAGCTACAATCAGATTTTTTGTATACCCCTGTTGTCTCAATGATAATAAAATCTCATTTCAGACTATATTTCAAAGTTTGCCGTTCATTTGCATTATTAATATAACATTGTATTTTGTCATTTTTGGCGAAGACATGCATTCCGTTAGGGATATTGAACATATTTAACATTCTCTAACCATCGTGATTTCGAATTGGTGCAGTTTTCAGCACAAAAACTAATTTTATTCTTTTGCTCTTTTGCATTGCTCTATGCTGTTCTATGGTGCTTTCTGCCTCTTGGTTGCGCACGCATGTTTTCGTGACGTTGCATAGAAATCCATGTATGGCTCTGAGTAATATCGGCTCTGAGTAATATTGTGTCATACTGCCATCTTGTGGTGATCTTGAGACTCGCATATTGTGTCATACCAGAGGTCATCCCGTAATTTTATGGTAATCTTGAGACTGCATTGAAAATTAAGCAAAAAAAAATGGAAAAGCAATGATTATGGTTGAGATATAGGCCTACTATCAGTCAAAATTGTATTTTAAATAAATCAGAACCAAGATACATTTAATAACAAGAAAGGGCAAGCAATGTCACTTACTTGTGGGCAGCCGTGGCCCACTGGATAGCACTCTGGACTTGTAACCGGAGGGTTGCCGGTTCGAGCCCCGACCTGTGGGCCGCGGCTGAAGTGCCCTTGAGCAAGGCACCTAATCCCTCACTGCTCCCCGAGCGCCGCCGTTGTAGCAGGCAGCTCACTGCGCCGGGATTAGTGTGTGCTTCACCTCGCTCAATGTACACTGTGTGCTGTTTGTGTTTCACTAATTTACCGATTGGGTTAAATGCCAAATGTCCCTCACGGGATCAAAAAAGTATATATACTTATACTTATCTCAACGGGAGGACAGCTTTGGTTCGTCCATTTTCCCTCCACTACAAGTGGTGGCGCCATTGAGTCAGTTGTCTCTAGGATCACCCAAGCGACGACGCAATCGTCATGTTCAGGGCGGCAAAAACAAAAATGGCAAGTGCGCGGTTTTTTTTGAGATCTCTCATTAGCATCTGGATAATGGTGTTCTGGATTCGTTAAACAATAGCATTCTAGACTGTAACATTTCTTAACCGGGTGAAGAGATCTTTACAGTTCACTAAAGGATCTGTCAGGTTTCTGCATTTGTTTCCCCGTCCAGTCGCAAAGGTAAGGTCCAGTTCATTAGCTAGCTAACGGCTAACGTTACTCTAGCTGCCTGATTGTTGAGTTAACATTAGCTGTCACTCTGACTGACTTTGACAGGGCTAACGTTAGTTGACCCTTGTCTGATAATTAAGCGTATGGTTAAAAGCAGGCATAATGTAACGTTACGTTAATATTTTATTGCCGTGATTTGCTAACTAACACGAAGTTCACTTTAACGTTAAACACTGCAAACAGGGATTTTTTAAAACCAACACAAGAGAAAGCCTCTCATCATTAGTGACGTTAGCCGCAAGGAGCTAGTAATCAAGGATCTTTGTTAGCAGTCTGTTTGTTGTTGTGACCCAGACAACATTTGACCTCTCTTGTTACGGATGATTCCAGTTGACTATGGAGGGAGTCGAGTCCCGTTTCGCTCAGCTGTTGAAGCCCATCCGCGAGCTCACCCAGAACTGGGAGGTGGACCTGGCATCGCAACTTGGGGACTACCTGCAGGAGGTGAACATTCCTCGGCGACGCTGTTGTCGCAAACTCGCACCATGTTTTTGGGGATATGTTTACGCACCCTTGGCACGGAAGGGTTGAAGTTTGTGTTTGTTTTATTCTGATGTCCAGGGCAGTCGATATATCTTTTTTTTTTTCTTCAGTCGAAAAGCTCGACTGAAGAAAAAAAAAGTTGTTTCAGTATGTTTCAACTTGCGTTAATTTCTCTTTGGGCATTTTGTGGGGTCTTGTAGGCATAGGCCTAGTTTTTAGGTAACTAACTTTCCCCTGCCTCTCATATGTTCTGTAGTTGGAAGGGGTCCGTATCAGCTTTGATGGAGGTAAAACGACCATGAACTTTGCTGAGGCAGCTTTGCTCTTGCAAGGCACAACAAGCATCTATGGCAAGAAGGTGAGCTATTGTGACCTTCGGTCATCCCAGACAATATAAAATGAGTGTATTGAATTGTAGTGCTTTAAAATTGTATTGTTTGCATCTCTCTCTCTCGCTCTGTCTCTCTCTCTTTCTCTCTGTCTCTGTCTCTCTCTGTCTCTCTCTCTCACAGGTGGAACTCCTTCACAGCTTGGTGTTCCAAACGCTAGACTACATATCCAACAAGAGCAAAAAGTAATGCTGCTATAATAATAATAATAATAATCATAGTCATAATAATAATGATAATAATAAAAGTAATGCTGCTCTCTTAAAGGAAAATTCCGGGTTTTAGCACTTTAAGGCCCTTTTCTGGTTTGTTTTGGATGAACTAGAGTGGTGGACATCGAAATGTTGACGATTGGTCCCGTCTCGACTTTTCTGACTCGTTTTGAATCGCCTTTGACTTCTCAGGGTGGCTGGCAATAGGCATACTGTAGGCTACTCAAACATGTCCTAAAACAACCCTTAACGTTCGTTTTTAAAACTGTGCAACTCACTGAGTCGTTAGTGGTGTTCGTTGATTATTAAAAGCAAATATATCGGCGCAATGTATGATTTCCAGCCGTCTTATTTGCTATTGTGGAACTATTCACAACCGCTCAATATTTGAACCTGAAGCATAGACGGTGGCGCAGCTATCAACGTGCAATGAGTCTTCCAACAGAAATCAATGGGATAATACAAAATAAAACACGACAGAAACTGTATTTCGCTACGCTACTTGTTTTGGAACATCAACGAACACCACTAACCACTCGGTGAGTTGCACAGTTTTGGAAACGAATGTTAAGGGTTGTTTTAGGACATGTTTGAGTAGCCTACTACAGTATGCCCATTGCCAGCCACCCTGAGAAGTCAAAGGCGATTCAAAACGAGTCAGAAAAGTCGAGACGGGACCAATCGTCAAAATGTCGGTGTCCACCACTCTAGTTCATCCAAAACAAACCAGAAAAGGGCCTTAAAGTGCTAAAAAACTGAAATTTCCTTTAATCTTCACACATCATGATAATAATAATAATATCTATATTAATGTCCTTTTCATTCATTGTATCTGTGTGTGCGTTTGCGTGCGCCTGTGTGTGTGCGCCCGTGTGTGTTTACAGGAAAGACAAACAGCAGGCTGAAGGAGGAGAGGATGAAGGCTCACAAGAAGTGGTCACCAACGCCAGAGAAGATGCCCTTCAGGTAACCCTGGGAGATAACATGGCATCATGTGTGTGTGTGTGTGTGTGTGTGTGTGTGTGTGTGTGTGTGAGCGCAAGTAAAAGGATGAACTGTGCTGCAGTACAGTAGAAAGTTGTTTTATAACAATTATTTTCATAACCTGTTGTTTGTTGGTTATTTTTTCAAATAATTCATTAGGTTTTTGGTCTCTAGCGTGTTGGAAAAAATAGTTAATAATAGATAATTTTCCCTTTTACCCCTCTTTTTTTCTAACATTTTAAAAACCAAACAACTAATCAATTAATTGAAAAGATAAACAGCAAATTAATGGATTATGAAAATACTTGTTAGTTTGCAGACATAGATGACGCACATGATTATGTCCTCAAATGCCACAATATGTCCACATTGGGCAGCCGTGGCCTACTGGTTAGAGCTTCGGACTTGTAACCGGAGGGTTGCCGGTTCGAACCCCGACCAGTAGGCACGGCTGAAGTGCCCTTGAGCAAGGCACCTGACCCCTCACTGCTCCCCGAGCGCCGCTGTTGTTGCAGGCAGCTCACTGCGCCGGGATTAGTGTGTGTTTCACCTCACTGCGTGTTCACTGTGTGCTGAGTGTGTTTCACTAATTCACGGATTGGGATAAATGCAGAGACCAAATTTCCCTCACGGGATCAAAAGAGTATATATACTTATACAAAGATATTCAGTTTACTGTCATAGAGCAGTGAGTAAACTAGAAAGCAAAACCAATCCTGAAAATGTTTATGGTTGACCCTCAAACGGATTAAGTTTGAGGCAAAGTAAGGCAAATTTTCACATATATCTCTGTTTTTTGAGGTCACCAAGTACTGTTGGTTTGAAAAAACCCCAAAACAATCAGTTCTAGTTAGCTGGAGTTGCTGCAGCCAACTGCTAGAGTTGCCAGGCAGCTACAGTGCTACACTCTAGGGGCATAAACATGAGGCTCACGAACGGAATTCTCCTTTAAATAACATCTGTACTCCTCTCCATCATTTCCAGTAGATAGCCTGCTGGCAGTAGACGTGAAAGATGCAAGACGGATGTCAAGTCACTTTATTTATGTAGCACATTTAAAAACAACAGGTGTTGACCCAAAGTGCTTCTCAAAAAAGGGAGAGAGATAAATTGGCTGTACATACAACATGAAAACAGATCCCAGAGTTACAAGGGCTAAAGAATGAGGGCGTAAGATAAGAAAGAGAAAAAAAACAAAGAATAAAATACAAGTAATAGACAAAGAAAAAATATAGAATTAAGTTGAATTCCTACTAAATTTAAATAAGCTTTTGACTAGTGACCATTTGTTTTAGACCACAATAATGGAGCCCCTTCATGTGAAATCCAGACATTGTCCCGTCAGAAAAGACATCTCGTGTGTGACTCTGTGTTGCTGTTTTCTACCTGCAGGAGGAGCTAGTGAGTGAAAAAACAGACAGCAATTCGGTGACCCTCCACACCGACCCCTCCACGGTAAGGTCATCCTACTGGCTCTGAAGTGTCAACAGAGAGCCATTTAACTAGTGTTTGTTACTCTCTTAAAACGAATGTGTTATAACACAACTTGTGTTGTTTTTTTAGACACATCTCTATGTGTAGACAGGGATTAAAACCGTTTGTGTTGTTTTTAACACATTCGTTTTAAGAGTGTATATTTAACTTTACTGTTCTGGGGTGCGTTTCTCAAAACCATAGTTGCTAACTTAGTTAGCAACTTTGTTGGTTGCAATGCAATTTCCCATTGCCAACCAACTAAGTTGCTAACAGGTTAGCAACTATGGTTTTGGGAAACGCACCCCTGCACGGGATATCAGACCATAGTGGTCATAAGACCCATCCACTACAAAGCTTTCAACAATGTATTCACGGTTGCTGCTTCCTCACAGAGAAGCACTCCACAATTACCTTTCTGAATCCTAAACGGCTACAGCTACTGTCCTACCTAGATCACGAATCCAGATTCCAGACTAACTGTGTGTGTGTGTGTTTTTCTCCAGGTGCTGGAGATCTCCCCAGTCCCACCTGAAGCCCTTATCTCCGTGGATGCCTTGGAGAAACAGGAGTTCCCCTTCCTGAAGTGAGGAGGCCCACTGTCGCCCAGGGTGTTTTTTGACAAACAGAACTGGTTCTTGAACCGGTTGCATTCAGAATATTTTGAACCTTGGGGGGTAGGGGAGGTGGGGTGGGGGGGTTCACCACACATGTGTTTGCATCCCTGGTGTGTGTGTGTGTGTGTGTGTGTGTGTGTGTGTGTGTGTGTCTGTGTGTCTGTGTGTGTGTGTGTGTGTGTACTTGGTTCTTGTTTTCAGGGCTCGAAATTAACGATGTCTCGACATCCCGGGGACCATAAAAAATGCTTCCGGGACACAATAGAATGATGTTTGGGACAACTCTGGGACAGTAGAAAAAATGGCAAAGTAAATGTCAAAATAGGTACTTTTTTGTAGGCTACCTAAACAACGTTCAGTGATCACCAAATTTCTCCGTAATGGGCAGCTGGCAAAAGCAGCGTTAGCCAGCTGATCTGTAAAGAAGTGGTTTTGTAGCCTACACGCAGCCTTACCACACTGTTTACTGCTCTTCGAATCACTGTAGGTTACAATGTCATTTTTGGTACAAATATAGAATATACCCAAACGGAATGGGTGCTTGCGTTTCCTTAGGAATCCGCCGTATTGGTTAAATGAATATTAGGTGACTCGTAGGCCGACACAAAAATAGGGCGCGAGCGGTAGGCCTAATGGGTCACTAGGTTAACTAGGTTCCGATATTCCTAGGTTAACTTACCTAACTAGCAGGCAGGTAAATGGCATTTGTTTTCATGACATTGTGAACATTTTTGACTGATAGGCTAGTGTAGGCCTAAGGTTACACTGGTGTTCTAAAAAGATGAGATGACAGTCCTCTCTGACTAAAACGCTGCGTGTTTTCTGTCGGTGACAGACAAAACGTCACCAATATCATGCTGAGCTAAATAGCCTAGGCTACTGCAACTGCGGTTTGACAAAACGATAGTGTTGCAAGGTAGCCTGTTAACTATGAAAACAGTTATTTAACTTAACAATTGACATTTCGCTTTGGCAGTTCTAAGCTATAGGCTATTTTTGAGAAAATAAACGAATACCAGAGAGTAGCCTATCTGACAGCTTCGTGGTAATTTCCCATGCTAGGCCCTACTTATTGTTTTCACTGAGATCTGTGGCCATGACATCACACTAAACTGACATTGAAATTAAAGACACATGAAAATAGATTATTGACGGAATGTTTTACAACCCTGTCCGTCAAAACAGAAAAAGAGCCGAAAGTGTTAATAAATTAATAAAATGGTGTTTAATAAATTAAGTCTTCATAACTTACGAGTTAATTAAAGCAACACCAAAGAGCTTTTTTATACCTTAAAATAATGTTTCCAAAATCGTTTCAGTGGTTCATCAACTCGTAACAGGGTGAACGGCAATTCTGCATTCGCTTTGCGGCCCTCTATCGGCTATAACCGCACTATGGAAGTGCCAGATTGGGTAGCGGATCTGTAGTTCGATGGAATGGAGACATAAGAAACTACAAATTTGACTTGCATCTGATGTCGCAATACATCGTACTTTTATAAGTCATGCAAAATATTCTACCTTGTCTGTGGACATCGTTATTTGCAAAGCCAGTGCTGGATAAACAAATAGCGTGCGTGCGACAGAGGGAAAGTTCTTTGGTGTTGCTTTTAGTTGATGCAAGTTATTGATTATTATGCTGTTTATTATGTAGAATGGGAAAAAACAAGAACTTGAATTTGGGACACTGGTGGTTAAGTCCGGGACAGTGCCAAGTAGAATTCAGGACAGCTACGAGACACTAAGAAAAAAAGTTAATTTCGAGCCCTGCTTGTTTTGCAGGTTTCTCAGTGTGTGAGTTTGTGTTTGTGTTGCAGTTTCCGTGGTGAGGTCTTGGGCAGCTGGAAAGACTTCCGCATGAATGTGTTCTCGGTGGACGAGGAGGGCGCTCTGCAGATGGGCATGGCCGCCTTCCGCTCCTATTTCCTGCGCAGCTTCAGCGGAGAGGAAACTGACCAACCGGTCCACCAGACCCCCCTGGAAATGCCCGACTTTCACAAGGAGTTCATGGGTGAGGCTGGAGGCACACACACACACACACACACACACACACACAGGAGGAGGATTATGAGATACTGATGGTGTGTTTCCAGGGCCTGAAGTCATGTGTCGTATATTCTGTGTGTTTATCTCTGTCTCGCTCAGGCCATGCTGATGTGGGAGCAGGGGATGCTGGGATTGGAGAGCCAGAGGTCGAAGGTCACCAAGAGGAAGAGGCAGGGTTCATGCCCCTAGAGGATCATGGGATGGAGATGGACGCAGAGCCTGACGAGCACATTGAAAGACACCAGGTTGAGGTAAGACACACTTTCACTCACTCACTCACACACACACACTCTCTCCTTCTCTCTGTCTCTGTCTCTCTCTCTCTCTCTCTCTCTCTCTCTCTCTCCTCTCTCTCTCTCTCACATACACACACACACACACACACACACACACACACACACACACAATGAGTTGTGAAATCACATGGATGTAAGTATTAAGATCTCTGTCTGTTTCTATTTCCTCAGGGTGGCAGTGACAAGAGAATGCTGAGGGAGAGAGCTGCTGTGAAGCCAGTTGCCATAGAGCCAAAGCCACAGAAGGTAACAAGCACTGCAGCTGCACTGAGTAGAAACAAAATGGTGGACGTGGTGCTACCTCAACACTAGGGCTTCCATAGGAAAGTGTTATTAATGTGTTTCTGGGACGTCATTTTGATGGTGAACTAACTGGTAATAAGAAGAATGGCTCACCTTCCCAGCCGTAGCCAGCCGTCTACAGAGAACCAGTCTTGCCACTTCGCCCTCTGCCCAGAGTCACAAATTGCTTTTACGCCAGTTGTGCAATAGCAAGAATCGATACTATTTATTATGAAATCGTGTAATATGTATGTATGTATTTATTTATTTATTTATTTATTTATTTATTTAAAAGGGTCAATGCACATTAATTGTCATTTCAATTACACTCAAAATGTAAATGCCAAAGTTAGCACATAAGCTCATTTCCATCTGCAGTCCCTAATATTCGTCAGTCAACATGGCTATTCTGAAATTATCTTTGTAAACTAATCCACATGTACCGTATCCAGGGGAAAGGTGCAAGCCATTAGCCATGTTATTGACAATAGTTGTGTGAAGTACGAACAGTGCACAGCTGTAGGGGGAGCCCAGTAGCGGGGGGAAAAAAACAAAAAAAAAAAAACACTTGAATGTCTTTAAGCGTTGGTTTTAGATTAGATCAGATGAACTTTATTGTCCCAGAATGGAAATTTGTCTTGGGCATACAGGGCTGCCTACCATACAAAACACACACCAGTTCAACGCCCCATACCACATAAAAGACAACAGGAATAAAATAGAGTAAGCACAGCAGACATAGGAATCAGTACCTCAATCTCTAAGCAGAAAAACACACCCTTGATATTTCGTTTAGCCTCTAACTACAGTAAAATAGTATTGCACATTTCCTAATTGCATTTCCCCCCTTACACCAGTGAATATCACTGTTCTTCACTCAACTTTATTGCACATTGTCTGCTCTGCAGGAAGCGGTGGATGTGTGGAAGTGGCACGACCTGTACACTGTTGTGGGCGAAGACAAACCCCTTGTGAAAGGTGAGACTGGGAATCTAAATGCTCTGTATTATTTGTGTGTGTGTGTGTGTGTGTGTGAGTGTGAGTGAGAGTGAGTCAGGCCTTTTGAACTATGCTTGAAACTGTGTCTGTTTCAAAAGTGTTGAACAATGTGGAATCCTCTCACTTTTTTCTCTCTGCTGCTTCTCTATCTATCTCTCTCTCTCTTTCTCTGTCTCTCTTTTCTTTCTCCCTCCCTTCTTTCTCTCCCTCCTTTTGTATCCTCTCTCTTCTCCCCCTCCCTTCTAACCCTCTCTCCCTCTCTCTCTCTATCTCTCAGGGCGTTGCTGCAATGTGCCAGCGGGGTTGGAAGAGTCGGGCAAAAGAAAACGCAAAACCTCATCCAAACTGGACGACTTTGGAACATGGTGTATGAAAGCATGTATGTACTCTGTGTGTGTGTGTGTTATTTGTTTGTGTATGCTTGTATGCAAAAACTCTTTCAATCCTGATCTAACACAGCCTCTATACATTTAATCGTGTTGACTGATGCTACCCATGCATTGCTCCCTTTAGACAAGGCTTCTGATCGCAAGCTGAAAAATGGCCCTTCGTTGCCAGGTGAGAATGGACTTCTCTTTACCACTGAGTATACAGCATTTATGTCCTTGAACTCTGTAGTCCTGCAAGAGTCGATGACCGTGTGTGTGTGTGTGTGTGTGTTCGTGTTCCAGAACTGAACTACATTTATCTGAATAAGATGAAGGAGCGTATCAGAGCCCGCAGAGACGTCCTCAGGAGAACGGTCGGTTCCTTTGTGTGTGTGTGTGTGTGCGCGTGTACTAGTGTTGCACGGTGTATCGATACTAAAAAAGTATCACGATGGAACGATACGATTTCCGACGTTTTTAGAATCTATATTTATTAAAATAATAACGTTCTGTGTCTGTGTGAACTGCTGCTCTCACTGCTCCTTGCACACATCTAGGCAAGTGGGCGTGTCAAGCAGGCAGCTTTGAGTGAGTGAGTGAGTGAGTGCGCAGCCAATGTCAACAGAGTTCTTTGCCGACAGTCCTCGGCCTTGTGGATAAAACAAAAGGTGAAGTGAAATCTGTAACTACAGTATTTCGGATACATCGCGAATGGTAAAGGCAAGCAATCACGTACACAGAGGCCCGTTTGTAAAATATGTTTCAAAGTCATTTAAAAGCAGTAGGCTATGCATGGAACTTGGCTAAACACCTCACAGACATATCCCAACATTTTTAAAGAGAACGACAGGTTAACGAATATGCTATAGAAAACACGACTACATGGTTAGTGCCAAGTTTTTCTCTTCTGTTTTAGTCTAGCCTAAGTGGAACGAGTATGGTTCTCTGGGATAAAGCGAACCTTCCTTCATCAATGAATTTTGACGAGACATAACGAGCTGTAATCATAGGGTGCTAACGTGATGAAAGCGCAATGTTCACGCCAGAATAACATTACCATAACTTGTAAACAATCCATTTCATGTTCGGTCAGTACTACTGGTAATATTTGTCATGGCATGTAGACTGCAATTTGTTCAATAATTATTGCCCAGATGTAGGATAGGCTACCCAAAATGCGCTAATTAAAGCCCACAGCATATAATACCACCAAAGCGTGTTGAGTCCTAATAATAATAGCGGCTTATTGTTACGTGGTAGCAAATCATGTTATCAAAGAAATAGACGTAATGTAGGAATGCACACAGATATATTGCAACAGGTAATGGTGTAGGCCAATCTGACGAAGACCTGAGTGGTTGGAACGTCGTACTTGTACACTGGGCGCAAAAAAGGCTATCCTCACATTTTTCCCTTTGCAACTGTCAAAGAAATCCCATGAACACGGAAAGGCCTTGGGTAGCCTATACTGTACATCAGATGACCTAAAGATTAAGCCCCTATGCATAGCATTCAGTAATTTGCATGCAGTTATTTCAACACTGACCTTGATCTAGCCTAGTTTGGATTTAGGACTTAGGATTTCACTGTAGTATCGTTTCAGTATCGAGCATCATGGTATTTATGGCAGGTATCGTATCGAAGTCATAATTTTGGTATTGTGACAACACTAGTGTACATGCGTCTCCATGTACGTGTGAGACCTGAACTGGTGTGTGTGAGTGAGTGAGGTGAAATGATATGTGTGTGTATATCATGAAATGACATGAGTAAGGAGTTACTGTATTTTTGTATATTATGTATTTGTGGGTGTACATGTGAGAATTGGGTTGCTGTGTGTGTGTGTGTACCATGGAGTGTGAAATAATGTGTGTGTGTGTGTTTGTGTGTGTTTACCGTGCGGGTGGTGAAATAATGTGTGTGTTTGTGTGTGTGTTTGCCCCAGGGTGTCCCAGTGAGTGATGAGCAACTGAGGAGAACCTACCTGGAGGAGGAGGATGTCGGGGAGAACCATGAGGCAGAGGACCCAGAGGAGCTGAGGCACCAGGAGCCTGAGGGTGAGACCATGGCCCAGCAGCAGGGCCTCATCCTAATTCTAATTTACGTGAATTATCGTCAAATTTCGGTGTCCACCACTCTAGTTCATCCAAAACAAACCAGAAAAGGGGCTCAAAGTGCTAAATACCGGAATTTTCCTTTAACTTTTTCCCATTACTGCTTGATTGAGTATTTGGGGTTAGCCCTACCTTGCTTTTTTAATGCCCAATTATGCATATCCCAAATGGAAATTCGGGATTTGTGTCAGGGAAATGTCATTTTACATTTCAGTTAGCATGGAAACCTTGGCTACTGCTGCTTATGGTCGCTCAGTGCAGCTGTGTAGAGGCTTCTGACTCGTGAGGGGAAAAGGGTGCTATATGGAGTTCAGTGATCTCTAGGCTTCTGTAGAAGTGAGGTATTTTTGAATGCAGCCACATGATGCTGCACCCTTCAACTGACTTGATTTAGTACAGCGCCACATGTGGTATAATGTGGTACTGCAATAGAGCATGGGTGGTTTTGGCATTATGTCAAATCGGTTGTTTCATATTCTGTTGATGGAAGGGTGAAATTAAGGCTCAAATGTCAGCCCCCGTTCAACAGATGTGAGGATTGTGTCTTCTTCACCTGAGTGGTTTCTGTCCATCCCTTTCAGGTCTGATCCAGGACTCACCTGAGGAGTTTGGGATCAACTTCAGCCCAGAGGATGACTGTGGCGATCACGAGGACCATGACATGGGTCTACCCAGTAAGGACCCATACTTATGCCCTGTTTACAAATTCCTTAACCATCACCATAGCTATAACCATACTTATGCCCTGTTTACATATTCATTAACCATCACCATAGCTATAACTATACTTATGCCCTGTTTACATATTCATTAACCATCACCAAAGCTATAACCATACTTATGCCCTGTTTACATATTCATTAACCATCACCATAGCTATAACCATACTTATGCCCTGTTTACATATTCATTAACCATCACCAAAGCTATAACCATACTTATGCCCTGTTTACATATTCATTAACCATCACCAAAGCTATAACCATACGTATGCCCTGTATACATATTCATTAACCATCACCAAAGCTATTACCATACAAAATGTAGGGTCTGAGGACTCACCGTTCGCAGTGCTCAGTCCGAGGGGCGTGATAATCGGTTGTCTTTCAAATTCCCTCTGCAATAGGATAGCGCTACAACTCATGAGTCCCATGTGTTTTCCCTCCAGCGCAGCTAGTTGGTTAGTTCAAACTTTTGCCAACTTAAAAAAAGCTTAACTCGTGTCACGCTGTTCACCAACAGCAACATCCATCTTCTTTGTTTTCAAGTAGCAGGGAATTCACGCCGAATCGTTTAAATTCTGCCATTAATCATTATGTTAAGCCCGCCTAACAACTCTATACATGATGTGATTGGCCCTATCGAAGTTGAATTTTTCCAGCTCGCAAGCCAACGGAGAGTTGCTAGACTAGCTTGGGCAGCAAATTAAATTTGCTGCCGCTAGGGTGCGTCTAGATTTCTAGGCTAGGTGCCAATGGCAACACCTCCTGCTTTGGCAGTTACGTGATCTACACTGTATGACTATGTACAGGGATGGGCAGTATTTCTAATACATGTATTTAAAATACGTATTACAAATTGCGGATCGGGCCGCAAATTTCTGTCCGAACCCGGCCCGCGTCCGACAGGCATTTTCATTTTTATGTCCGAACCTGACCCGAGCCCGACACAGATGATGCCTCAGTTATTCCCATGCTAGTGATTAAACGTTCACGTTTGTGGATAGCCTGTCTTTTTAGCCCATTAAACGGAACACACAACAAATTGTCTACAGAATCAGATGAGCGTGCACGCACGCAGGTCACACACAGCGCACATTAACACAAGAGGCCCAAGCAAGCATAGCCTATTGAAATAGAATTCTTGTCTTACCATTGACGAAAAGTTGTGAAATGAACTGCAACAGTCTTTGAAACTACAGTGCCTCTGTCACTGATATGCAGCATCGACGTTAATTGGTGCAACTCGAGGAAATCCTCATCCAGTTGAACTCTTGTCTATGTCTTTACCACAGTATGCAACGCAAATAATCTTAAAATCTCCTGATAGGCTAACAACTTTTTTTAACGTCACCCAAGACTGTGCTTATGTGCATATGTGCATAACCATTTGTTTATGTAGTCGTGACAACGCGTGTGCATTTCAGGCATCACGATAAACAAATCTTGCACACAGGAAGAAAGCTAGGTCTTTTTTACATTTTACTTTATTCTCAAAAAACAAACGTTTGCATCATGTAAAGCAGACCTGTTGGTTACCCAACATAATAAGGAATTTTAAATGTAAAGCTTCCAATGCATATCGCCCCCATGTGTCCGAACCCGACTACAATTTCTAAATATGTGTCCGAACTGAAGGTAGCCACACTCTATTTCAAATACAAAATACTATTTTGTAATTTGTATTTTATTGAGATAATGAAAATGCCTTTGTATTTTGTATCAAAATACTTCAGTGTTGTGTATTTTCAAAATACTGTAAAATACTTTCTGTGAAACACTGTGATGATGACATCTGAAATCTGTCTCTATCTGTCTGTGGCACCCTCGCATGATGAAGCCCCTGTGATACCGCTCTCGGTCACTAGAGAATTTTGGCGCTGTTTCACATTTGCTATGGGCATGCGCATTGCACTAGTCATCACAACGCAAAACGTGCAGTGCTGCAGATTGGAGGTACTTGGTGCTTTGTTTGTACTTGGACTTCTTCATCTTCACGGAAGACGTGAAGGTTTTCCTGAAGTCAACTCACAGCAAGGCTGATCAAAGTCCTTTTAGGCAAGTCCCTCCACTTGGCGGCCATATTGCAACGCTTTTTGGACACTTATTGGGCATCTATTTCGGCAGAAATGCGAGTGCGCAAGGCTTCAGGACACCAACCTTGCTCCAGCAACGAGATCACAACACATGATTGGCACGATGTCTTCACAACACACCATATGATTGGCTCAATGTATTCACATCACACACATGTCAACATTTTGCCGTGGAAGGGGCGGGATATGTGTAGACAACTGCAGTGTTTCCCCTAGAAATTTTTCCAGCAGCGGTGCTATTACTTTGGGGGTTTAATTTTTTTTTTTTTTTATATCATACCTTCGTGTTTCTTTTGTGGACATTTTCAACTTTCTTTTACATTATTGGTTAAAAATGATGGAAGAAAAATGAAATGGCACAACCCAGAAAAAGATTATTTACAATTTATTTAAATTTGTCTTAATGGCAAAGGCCACACCCAATCTACGAGCACTTAATTTTTCTGGGCTTTTCAAAGAACATCTCTAAGGCTCTTTGGTAATTGAATTGAATTGTTGGGGGCCATTAATGCTGACACGCATGCACGTAGCCAGATGCTCTCCTTGTAGTCTATTTCTCAGTCCCAAAACAACAAACCCACGATAAAAAAAGTAAATACTCACTTTTCTTCTACATCACTCCCACAGTTACCATACAACTCACTCACAATTAACTTTCGAAAAGGACCTAGGCTACTTGATTGAAGTCGCGACCGTTAGCCCTCACCGTCAAGAGAACGCTGAAGTTATGAGAACACGCCTATCTGATAAGAGAATGTAGGCTCCTATGTCTAATGCCGCAAACGAAAAAAGGTCTGTTTGTGATAGCCTATTATAGCTAAGTGGACAGAATTTAGGCTATAATGATATGCCAACATATGCTCATATTTCCTTTAACTATCAGAAAGTTTAAACAGGCCTAGACTGTGTTCGCCTTAGCTTTCCCATGCAAACATTACATGTAGCCCCACGCTAACGCTACAAGTCTAGGCTACAATTAACGTTAAGACCATACACCTTGTAGCACATTGGTTTACTCTATTGCATTACTTACGCTTTTAATAATTTGTCGTTGAATGTTGATGGAGGCTCATCTTTGGGAAATCAGCTCTCTGGATAAAATTGTCAGCCGGAGCAAGAGTTCTCAGAGTTGACGACACCGGACGAAATCCAATCAGCAGAAAGAACCGCATCACAACAGTAGGCTAAATCGCAACAAACTTTTTTCCCCATGTTAAATTCATTTGGTAATCATGAATTGGTTTCTTTTATTTGATGTAGGCTAGGAGAGGAGGATGCATGTTTCACATTAGTGTCAATGTGTCAAAGCAGGCTTTGGATCAGAGGAATTGCTCAAGCTTAACATATGGCATAGGCTACAAGCGAATTCACGGCATACAAACAGCTTCGTGATGAAATATAACTAATATCATTTTTGATTGTCACCAGGCCTATAAGTAGGCTATTTATTGTGTAACCTACAAGTGAACGATGACACCATAGGCTACACTGTGGCGGAGCAAGACCCCATCAGTCTGATAGCTAAACAATGTAACCGTGTTCAGAACGTAGGCTAGCCATATGGGCTGCAGACTTGTCTTTGGGCTTGTAATCACCTGACACATCATGCCGCATATATGTCCTGAATAATGAGAGGCTAAGTGCGGATTTGATGCACTTTACTTACTCAAGACTTTAAGAAAACAATTTCGAGATGACGTTGGCCATTGTGCTTTTACAGTGTGTTAAGTGAATCTCGTGATATTATGTTGCAGCGGCGCTGAAAATCCAGCAGTGGCGCTGCGCCGCTGTTAAATACACTGTAGGGGAAACACTGAACTGCCATATTGGCGTTACAAACTAACCCCATGCATTTCTATGGAGGATTTTTTGAGCGCTGTGTCTCCTCGTTAGAAAGTCTCTGCTTGAGTTGACAAGCTTAGATCACAACACTTGAGTTTGCTATTTTCCTTTCTTTTTTCTGTTTTACAGTTTTTTCTAGACTTTAAGTTTGTTCTTGTTCTCTGACCTGTAAAATATTTCAGTGATATGGTGACTTGACAAGATAATTTCCTACCTCAAACAAGGACATTTCCAATCTCTTGCACATTTTACATAAGAAATGATTAATAATGTCATAATTATTGGCTTAACTGATTGGATGATATTAATGTGACAACCTTTTTGTGTATTTACATTGATAGAGGCTGTGTGCACATACCAGTTTCAGATGTATACAAAATTATTCAACTGTGATGAAACTCGCCATAAGTGTGGTAGTGATGGTGTTAAATAACTTAAAAGGTTAAAATGCTACCTAATTTAAATTTCTAAATAAATAATCAATTTGGATTGTTTGTCTTTGAGTTATTGTCACTGAATTCATAGTTGGCAATCTAATACACAAGTAGAGTAAATAAGTATACTTAAGGAAGGGTTCTTTGAGTTACCAAACATTTCTCAGGGCAGAGGTTTATATTGGGATGTCTAACATGAGGGGTCAGCATATCTAATCTGTTGACTGATTATGGAAGGAGTCTCTTGCTTCCAGATGTTTTTCCAGGTAGTGTACAAGTGAAGGGATAGACGAAAAAGGCTTTTAGAAAGAAGTATTTTGTAGTATTTTGACAATACAAAAATACAGTATTTTATTTTGATACATTTTTTGGCTGCTGTATTTTGTAGTTTATTTTGATACATTTTTGAGGCGGGTATTTGGTATTTTATTTGGAAATACATTTTGATGTATTTGTGCCCATCCCTGACTATGTACTGTATGTATACATAATGTATCATGTAAATAACGCAGTCTTTTCATTCATCAGATATGCCGCTGGAGGAAATCAGTTATGAAGACCTGGTCAAGAAGAGTATGGTAAGCATCAACACCAGTACATATGTTAACTTTTTTTAAAGTTTTTAAATGCACTTAGACCCAAATGTGGTACGGGCGCTGTAGACACTTTTTTATGACGACACATTGGGCTGCATTTTTTGCTGATTAGCTCTAAATTGACCAGCTAGTCACTGGAATAGTATTAGCCAGTGACCCAGTGTTTATATTCATGTTCAGGGTACAGAAGCTGCACGGGAACGGTAGAAATTTAGCCTTATCCACATCATAGTGTTGCGTTGAGAGTTGTGATGGCAGCATACTGTTGCTTTGAGAGTTGTGATCGCAGCATGGTGTTGCTTTGGGAGTTGTGATGGCATCATAGTGTTGCTTTGGGAGTTGTGATGGCAGCATAGTGTTGCTTTGGGAGTTGTGATAGCATCATAGTGTTGCTTTGAGAGTTGTGATGGCAGCATAGTGTTGCTTTGGGAGTTGTGATCGCACTGTCCTCTTGTCGTGGCTCTTGTAGGCCCAGTTGTGATCGCACTGTTCTCTTGTCATGGCTCTTGTAGGCCCAGTTTTTTGCCAACACCGAGCGCTACGTGAAGGTCACTGCGCTGTCTCAAAGAGTACAAGACTGGGAGGACCAGATCAGACCGCATCTCGCTGCTGAGGTACGTACGTACACACACACACACACACACACACACACACACTTACTGTCTTTCTCAGAGAGTACCTCCTCTCCTAACACTTCTAACAACCCAACATGCACTTCCCTTTTTTACCCTCCTCTACCTCATTCTCCTTATTACACTTTGATTTTTGAAAAGTAGTTAAACTTCTGCACTCTTATGCTCTGGTTATAGTATTTATTGATGCCGTATTCATTTTTACATAAGGTCTCCTCTGCATTGTAGCTTGAATGCTATTCCTCATTTTTGGAGAAAAACGTCCACTAAATGAAGTGTGTGTGTGTGACCCTGCAGGTGGAGAGAGGTGTGTTTGATATCCGTGACTATGGCGACCGGATAATCAACGCCTTCAGTCAGGTGAAAGAGAAGCGAACCTTTGCCTCCATCGTCGCGGGCAAAAACAACCATGAGGTCTGCAGATACATGCTAGCCTCCCTTCAGCTGGTGAGTGAAACACACACACACACACACACACACACACACACACACACTGGAGGACATGCCCCGTTTTGCTTTGGATGCTTAGAAATCTTAAGCCACATTCGGACAGAAAGAGTTTAGCAGTGACACAATGAAAAGAGACCCTGGAATGTTAATGAAATTCAGTGATTCATAGCAATCACAGCAGGCAAAATAACTGTTAGTGACGAGAAACACGGGCCATCAAAGTTAAGCTAATCTCAACATTTGGTGACGATTTGTGACAGATGATGACTGATCTCCTGTACGTGTGTATGCGGCTCAGCTGAATATGACCCTTGACCCCTCTGTCACCAGGCCAATGACTACACGGTGGAGATCAGTAAGGACGGCGAACTGGAGGAGTCTGTGGACACCATGGCTCTCACTCTGCTGACCGAACGGCGCGCTCACGACCGCCTCAAGGCCTACAGCGCCAACACTGGCATGGATGTGCAAGCGCACATGGAGGCGCAGGTGCACGAGGCCAGCTGAGCTTGTATGTCACCGGGTGCGTTCAGAGCTGGCTCAAAGCAGTGCATGCTGGACTTTTACACTTGCATTGTGCCAAAGTCCCAGCATGCATTGAGGAAATGAGGAGAGCCGGGTACCATCTCTGCTCATATAAGGATCTCCTTATATGGGCAAAGATGGCAGATGTGGGGCTTTTTTTCTACACAAACTTCAGAGGTCTATAAGCCGTTGCATGAGTCTGAACGCACCATTCTGCTAACCAGTGATCCCTCAACACACAGCATGTTATACACAGGGAGCTACAGCTGCTCGTGGCTGGTACAGCCATGCAGTGCTAATGTGGACACACAGGCTGACGTGTATATATATACACAATTATGGCGTCTTCATCGTCTGAAAATAGAGTATTTTTTTTCTGCATAAATGAGATTTTGTTTACTGAATTTCATTCGAATTTAGGTTAATCAACAAATCTTGACAGTTGAACAAAAAGCATTTTTTAAAGGACAAAACAATGAAAAATATATATTATTTATATCTCCAATACTGCATGGTGGAAAGGGGGAGATCTTGGCAATTCTCTCTGTTTTATGTCTGTGCACTTTTCATGTCAGTCTCCAGTTATTCCTGTAATTTTAAATGTAGTTATACCTGTTAAAAATGAAAACGTTTTTATGACAGGTCGACCTCTGCCTGAGCTTGCATGGCTCTAGGTCTATGACCATAGAGAAGGGGGATAGGGTATCTGTGTCAGTAGTCTGTCTTTTTAGCATATAAACTGTAAACAAATGGTGTCTTTGGTTATAAAAGGCAGTTTTTCAATACTTTTACACTTTTCAGAGAATATTATGCCCTATACAAGTAATCAAATAAATAAATATTTTTCAGTTTACCATTAAAAAAACATGGCAATTTCCTGTCACTTGTTCTCTAGAACTTCACAAGCCTTCTTCTCAAACAGCTGACTTGAAAGCCTTTTGGTCTGTACTTGCAGATATTTAATCAGTGACTAAAACATCAATCACTTTCATCACACTTTATTTCACACTTATTGACCCACAGCCTGCGTCCACAACAACAGTAGATCCACTTTTTTAAACCAGGGAACAGTTTTGACATAGTTCATGTGGTTGTGCATGCTCTGTGTTCTGTTTTAGTCTGTGAATAGTTTGACATGGTTCTTCATGTGCTTGCGTATGCTCTCCGCAATCTGTTTATCGTCCTTCATCCGGTTGTAATAATCCAGAAACAGTCCGTCGGGATTGACCAGGTAGATGAGGATCGTGTGGTCAACGATATAATCACCGTCCTCGTCTTTAGGTCCAGCGTTGGCGTACACGCGGTAGTCTCGGCCGGCGTGTTTGATCTCGTCCGGCGTGCCTGTGAGCCCGATCAGGCGTGGGTGGAAGTCCTTGACGTACTTGTTCATGGCGGGCACGTCGTCGCGATCCGGGTCGACGGTGATGAAGAGCGGCTGGACGCGCGGCAGTGACTCATCCTCGTCCAGGATCCGCACGACGCTGCTCATCTTGTCCAGCTCGTCGGGGCAGATGTCCGGGCAGTGCGTGAACCCGAAGTACATTAGCGTCCAGCTCCCCCGGAAGTCCCGTTTGGTGCGTCGCTGTCCGGTGTGGTCCTGAAGACTGAAGTCGCCCTGCCCAATGGCCACCTGGCGGAGCTGCTCAATGCGCTGCTGCTGGATCTTTTGCTGCTTCTCCTGGCGCACGTACCACCAGGTGCCCAGGATGCCCGCACCGAACAGCACCGTCACCGCCAGCCGTGTCCGCAGACGGATCCGCGCCGTCGCCTCGCCAGGCTTGGAGCCCTGCCGCTGCTCTGAAGGACCCTGGGAGTACAGGGCACAGGGTGCCCTCTGCTGGGAGGTAAGGGGATTGCGGAGGAGGAGAGAGGGGTCTCCCTGCCTCCCTGCGGGTGAGTTAAGATGGGGGAAGACAGAGGGGGGTGTGGAGCGGAGGCAAAGGTGTGCTTTTTGGGTGAGGAGGGGGTAGGGATGTTGGAGAGCGGGGAGAGAGGTCTGGATGAAGGACCTCAACACACACCAGGTGACCATGCAATGGTCAGGGCCTCTGAGGCGCAGGAATCCCAGCATCCTGATGCAAAGAAGGAAAATGGTTACAGATCATCCACGTGTTACTGAAGTCATGGGTAGCACAATTAAAGAATGTTGGTGAAACATTCAGCAGAAAGATCACAAAGCTTTAGGCCGATTCTGGCGACAACCAGGTTGGTATGTAAGGTCAACAGCCCATCAAATTACACTCCCTTCTGTGCTCTTCAAACATGTTAGTTAACACATTTTATAGCTCCGTCCGAGAAAGTATTTTTGTTTCTCAGCCAGGACTGAACAAAGAGTTTTTAAGAATGTTAAAATTATAATGTAGGCTAACCTACTGTAACTGACCTCAGATGACGTGCCATTCGAGGAAGTGATCAAAAGCATGTAACAGTGACTATTCCACAAGATGAAAGTCACTATCTATAACTTAGTTTTGGAGGTGGGAAACTGGGACGAATCTGTTGACGAAACTAGTTGACGAATCTGACTTTACCTCTATAAACATTAACATTGGGCTACCTTACCACAAGTCAGCTATGGATAGCTAATATAGTAGCTCACGGACAGCGGTCAATCCAAGTTGTTTTCTCCGTTAATTATTCAGACAGTTATGAAATTATGACGGTTAATATATAATATAGCACACTGTTCTGGCGTTACACATTTAAGTCCATAACTCACCCCACTGACAGAAGAAATCCGTATGTCCTAAGGTTACTCTTTCTTTCCCACACATGAAACCGGGTTGTACAACAAATGTATCAGGGTAAATGTATTATTACTTTGAGTGTCACCGATTCGCCGAAATGAGATCCGGAATCATTTACAGACAATATAAAATAAATATGCGTTCTAAGTTATTGGAATAACACATTAACATGACGATTTCCTATGAGTAAATTATGTCTGTGATGTGAAAATAGATTTGTCATGAAAAAAGATAAGCACTTTCGCTATTAATATAAATGCACTAACATGTTATCGCCGCTTGATGGCAGTGCATATCATCTGTCATAGAGATATCACATTCTCTGGAGATACGGCTCTGTTATTATACAGATCTCTATGGCTCTGTCATACAGGGCTCCGTCTTCAAATGATGCTAGCTAGATATTTTATGTTTGCAATTAAAAGTGAATTATGAGCCACCTAGCTACCAGTGGAAATATTTCAATTGGCATAGCCTATCATGTGATTCATGTAAATGCTTAGTTAAAGAGAAACGATTTATTGAAGACTTCAAGACCCACCAATTCCATTACACAAAGGCAGACATCCCAACTTGCAAAAAGTCATTTCAGGGAGGCATCACGAAGCCCCCCCCCCAAAAAAAAAAAAAAAAAAATTAGCCTATACAATACTGTCAGTACAACAAATAAGGAAGGCCTATAGATAGAAATTGTGAAAATAAAATATGTAGATTTTGGTAGTTTGGTCTTTTCATGTAGCCTTGGCAACTAGCCATCTAGTAGGCTATAGGCCTGAATAATATGCACATGAATTGACATTTGTTAAACTCACCTCAACATGTCTTTTGCAATAATTTAACCCGCTGTGGGCAATGCTAAAGTCACTGTTTACAAACAGTGCAGCGTGCAAGACTAGGTCCATCATTATGTTTTACTCTTATGAGACAAGAGTAGCCTACACTTTGAAATGCGTCTTACATTTTGCGTGCGGCCTATGTCAAAGTGCCCTCACATTTAATAAATGGTCAGTAGCATATGTGAACTAGCCTGGAAAATCCAGACCCTGATAATCTAAGACAATTCCATTGTGCTCTTGCGAGAACTCTTTTCCAGGGTAGGCCTATATGTGAACCGGATAATTCCGCAATCTCCTTGCGTTGTTTTTGTTGTTCTCATGATTTCCTTTTAAAAGTTTCTTATATTAAAAAGGTGAAATCAATTACCAACAATGACAAGCCAGCTGGAAACGTCCACCCTCTCTCCCTCTCGTTCCCAAACGAGTAGCATAACGTTCAAATAAGATCTGTTGCATGTTGAAAGACTACCGCCCAGTAGCACTGACGTCTACAGTGATGAAGTGTTTTGAGAAGCTTGTGAAAAACATTATCTGCTCATCCCTCCTCCCTGCCTCCTTCGACCCCCTCCAATTTGCTTACAGAGCCAACAGGTCTACAGAGGATGCCATCTCAAACCTCATGCACACCACCTTAAAGGAACCATATGTAAGATTGTGGCCAAAACCGGTACTGCAGTCACTTTCAAATTACTGTAGAGAGGTGTATCCCCTCCCCCTCCCCCCTGACTTGAGGTTGCCAACCCGGAATGCTGAAACACTACTGACTTTGTGATTAGTAGATAGGTGGAGGGTGGCGCATCAGGCCAAAACACAACATGACATGTCAAAACACAACATCAACATCAGTTGAGGGCTGCAACTTCACTTTTTAAATGACAATATCCTGGCAGGACTACTGCTATCAGTGATATAAGTATTTGAAATGAACATGATTTCTTAATGTCTAGTGACATATCAGGGCCATTTTATGATTAATTGAAATACATTTCTTACATACGGTTCCTTTAACTCACCTGGAGGGGAATGGGAATTATGTGAGGATGCTGTTCATTGATTTTAGTTCAGCATTCAACACGATAGTACCTCTCACCTTGGTCACAAAGATGAAGGCCTTAGGACTGAACACCACCCTGTGTCATTGGATATTTGACTTTCTCACCAACCGTTCACAAGTGGTTAGAGTGGGGGGTCTGACATCTGACACATTAACCATCAGCACTGGTGCTCCCCAAGGCTGTGTTTTGAGTCCACTGCTGTACAACATCTACACACGACTGCAAAGCCAACAGTAGTCATACCTCCATCATCAAGTTTGCAGATGACACAGTGATCTTGGGTCTGATTAGTAACAACAATGAACAGCTCTACTTGGATCAGGTTGATGAGGTGGCACAGTGGTGTCAATCTAACAGCTTGACACTGAATGTCAATAAAACCAAGGAAATGGTAGTGGATTACAGAAGGCAGCATCAGAACTACAGTTACACCCCACTAATGATCAGCGGGCAACCTGTAGAGAGAGTCACGTTTTAATAGTGCTGGGCGCTATGACCAAAAATGTATATCACGGTATTTTTCAAAATTCTTACGGTTTCACGGTATATGACGGTATTTTTTTACCATGCATAATCAGATGTTCACAGCATTTTCTACAGGTTGAGAGAGGAATTGCTGCAGTACATTGACTAAGGATGGTCTATTTTAGCCTAGAAATCTAGACGCACCCCTAGCAATTACATTTGCTGCCAGGGCTAGTCTAGCAACTCTCCGTTGGCTTGTGAGCTCCAGAAATCGAAACTTAATCAGGACATTGAAATCGTGTATAGAGTCGTTTGGTGGGCTTAACATAATGATTGATGGCAGAGTTGCAACGGTTTGGCTTGAATTCCCTGCTACTTGAAAACAAATATCCTATTGCGTCCTATTGCCAGAGGGAATTTGAAAGACAACTGATTATCCCGCCCCTCGGACTGAGCACTGCGAACGGTGAGTGCCCAGACCCTACATTTTAATGTGGGTCTGGCTCGCCAGGCTACTATTTTACTGTCATGATGTAGAATAACTCCACACTAGTGGAAATGCAGTTTTGCATGGCCCCAGAAAATGATGCTGTTTACAAAGAGCCACTCATGATTCTAATGAAGAATCTAATCAGAATGCAAAGACAATTGCAGTCAAAATACAGAAGTTTTACTGTGCAAATTTCACAAACATCTTGTATAAAACCAATACAAAAAGTAGTGCAACTTGCAATAATTATACTTTTTTGAAAATGATACAATTTAAAATAAAAACCTCTCTGGTAATATGCTTACTCTGTCAAATAGGCCTATCAGAAATGTATTGTTATTGTGTGGTTTACATGACGTTAGTGGTAGGCTAACGTTAACTTCATGTGGATGTGGATGTCTTGTTAGCCTGCCATGAGCTTCGGTTCGGTTCGCTAGGCAAAACATTAACAAAAAAGTTCGTTTTGGTGCACTGATGACAGTCAGGATCATTTCTAACTAGCCAGCTAGTATTGCTCAGTGCATGTCTATAACACGCTTTACTTGCTACCTGGATCATTTCAGCGAATATTCTTAAGGTGAGATGAATGACAAGATCATTAAACTTCACTGTGTTCGGTGGGTTGCTAACTAACGACATCACCTACTAGCCAGCTACAGCTGTTGAACAATCTCAATAGAATTTTCGTGACGGTAAATCCTTTTCAATGCAGTATCCCTTAACGTTTTTCCTTAACTAAAGAAACAATTTAAGGTATTATTTCTTAGCAACACCCTTAAATAAACCCCTTACCTAAGGAGAAATTAAGCCTTAAGGGTCATACTTCAGGGGAAAAACTTGTGTTTTGTGTTTACCCTCACTATGCCTCGCAGTGGCACCATGCGTGCGTGTGAAAAAAGTCCCGTCTGAAACACTGTCGCGCGGCGCAGCGTTCCAAACGTGGACTGTTAACACTCAATATGTTCTGAAGAAGTCCAGACAATGACTCTACTTCCTTCGTCAGCTAAGGAAATTCAAAGTTTCTACATCCATCATGAAGGCCTTCTACACTTATGGGGTTGAGAGTGTTCTAACTGGTAGCATCGTATGGGAACTCCACAGTTAGAGATTGTAGTACTCTGCAGAGAGTAGTGCGCTCAGCTGAACGTACTATAAGAACTAAACTTCCTGCTCTACAAGATATCTATTCCAGAAGAGTACTCCTAAGAGCCCAAAAGATTCTGAAGGACTCTCACACATCCTAACAATGCATTATTCCTACCGCTGAAATCAAGAAGACGCCTATGTAGTCACAAAGCCAGAACTGAGAGACTCAGGAGAAGTTTTTATCCCCAGGCCATCCGAACTCTGAACTCAGACTATACTGACTTTGCACACATTCACTCCTCAGCACTCTCAAACATTTCCCAACCCTGAACTCACACTATACTGACTTTGCACTCATTCACTCTTCAGCACTCATGACCCCCCCGCCGCACACACACCTACATGACTTTTAGCACTTTTACATCCCTCTCCCTATGCTACAGACCTTTTACTTATTTTCTTATTTCATCACAAGTCAAAACACACACACACACACACACATATCTGACTTTCTCCAACTTTTGCACATCTCCATAGAACTTTTTATTTATTATTTTTGATTTCTCCTCCATCTATCTACCCATGTCCTTGATTGCCTAGCCTTTCTGCCCCTCCACCCCCACCCCCATCCCCAACACAAACACAAAAAACACACACACTTACATCATCACTGTCATCACCTCACATACATACAGCACACTGCTTGCTACAGTAAGCCTCCTCTACATACTTGCTGCACACTGCCCCCACATACACAGCACATTGTCTTCAGGATCTTCTCCAACACACATCCTCTACATACTTACAGCGCACTGCCCCCACACACACTACACACACACACACACACACACAGTCACTGTTCCACTCCCCTCCCGCCCACACATACATCTTCACTGTCATCACTCACATACATCGGTACTCTGATTGCAATAGTAAGTCCCTTCACCATACTTGCAGTACACTGCCCCCCCCCTCTCCCCTACATACACAGCACATTGTCTCATGAGGAAGCTTCTCCAACACACATATTGCACACTGCCCTCTCCCCACATACACAGCACACTATCCCATCTCCCTTGTCATCCCCCAACACACACCAAGACCCCTGGCAGTTAGGTTAGCCCTTGAGCCGTGGATCTGCCCAAGGTTTCTTTCTTAGTAAGGAGTTTTTCCTTGCCCCTGTTGCTCTTGGGTGCTCCTTGTTGGTGCCCCCCCCCCCCCCCCCAATCCCAATCCTCCCCACCTTTCTTATGCAGCCCTTGCCACTTAATCTACTAACCCCCATTAATGCACAAATAGGCTGACACCAGACATCATTTCACTGCATTTCTTACATCCAGTAACTATATGCATGTGACCATAAACTTCCTTGTATCCTTGTATGGAGACTGAGAGGACCCAAAAAGTATCATCCTTATGTAAGAAGCTGTTGCTGCATTTCTAAGAAGAGTGAAAAGCAGTTTGCAGTAAAGCAGTTTGCAGTAAAGCAGTTTGCAGTAAAGCTTCTCCGGCTAAATTGTGGTGCCCCTTCTGTCCCTTTTGGTGCCGCGGCGACAGTGCGAGAGATGCGTGGTAGCGCGCACTGGACACTTTGTTCCAGGTGCATTTACAGTAGCCTACTATTGACAAGTTAACAAGGCCGATGAGCTGTGATTGAAAATCGGGAATGGATCTGTCCCTGACGGGACAAATCAAAATCACCCAAAATACGGGACGTCCCGCACAATTCAGGACGGTTGGCAACCTTAACAATAGGGCTAACAGTGTTTGATTATTACTACATAATAAAAACAATAATAAACTTGCATTCAGTGGAGAAAATGGCGTACCCTAGTCAATGGTACCCCCACCTCTCTCACACACACACACACACACACACACACACGGATTTCCATGTAATCTTACGTGTGTGTGTGTGTGTGTGTATGCACTTATGAACATCTGACTCGGTGGCTGCTTGCTTTACTGATTGGCTGAGACTCTGATGAGAACACCTGAGGCACTGGGCTTCCTTCCAATCCTGAGATAACCATGTCTGACCCTGCCACCTGTCCTCGCGTCCCGACGCCTCATCCTCAAGTCAACTCAGGAGACGTCGAGCCATATCCATGTGTCCTTGTGTTTCTTTCAGAGACAGTCAGCTTTGATGCTCAGATCTTAGAGATGTCGAGACACAATCCACTTTTATGACCGATCACATTGTTCCTGTAGCATGCGCACAAACATGTTGTTGCAAATTGCAAATTGTCTTTGTTGTCTTTCTTTGTTTAAAAAAGATCAAATACACAGTCAAATGGTCGCGCTACAAGATTTACATGTAGCCTTTGCTGCAATTTAACAATTATTGAATAATACAATGTGTGTAAGTATGTGTAATGAGAAATCACATATACTAAACATCAAAATGTACAGTTTTGTGTATGTTAAGTGTGTATTTTGTGGTATCGTAAATTGTAATGTATTGTTTTACAAGCTACTTTCATGCTACTTTTCAAGCAGCCATTGGTTACTAGAAGTAAATGCAAATAGGAAGGATAAGTCTTCTGCTTTGTTTTCCTCAAAATTGTAGTCTCACTCGCAGCTCAAAATCATCCTCTCACTTGCAAAATCATCTTCTCACTCGCAAAATCATCCTCTTATATTTATGTTTTTATGTTCTTATGACTGTTGGTCCAATGTGTTTTTCTGTATTATTTGTCTTAGTCTTTATCTTTAGTTATCCGCTGTACAGCACTTTGGTCAGTTTATGCTGTGTTTAAATGTGCTTTATAAATTGATTTACTTACTTACCTACTTACTCTCACTTGCAGCCAAAATCATCCTCCCACTCGCAGCCACAGTCATCCTCCCACTCGCAGCCAAAATCATCCTCTCATTCACAGCCAAAATCATCCTCCCACTCGCAGCCACAGTCATCCTTCCACTCATAGCCAAAATCATCCTCTCACTCGCAGCCACAGTCATCCTCCCACTCGCAGCCGAAATCATCCTCTCATTCGCAGCCACAGTGTCAACTTCGGGCTTCGCGCCCAAGCCAGGAAGAGAGGCAGGAACGGGGTTGGGATGTGGGCTGCTTTGCCAGACATCTGGACCGTTCTGTGGACACACACACACACACACACACACACAGTTGCTGTGACTGCACTTAGCCCCTGCAGTGGCTGGTCCAAACAGGTCTTTATTTCCATCACTTCATCAGACCTCCAGAAAACATGGAAGGAGGGAACAATTTACCACTGCATCTCTCTCTGCACTCCTTCCATCCCTGCCCCCCCCCCCCACCCAGCTCTCTGTGCATCTAGTACGGTGTCTTGTGTAATTCCGCTGGATTTTTTTGTCTTCAAATTTTCACAATCCATTTTCACACTTAGATGACATCATAATTTATATAATGCATAATTAAGACTGGGACTACTATCACCTGGGGGTCAAATGTGAGAAAACACTAGTAAAGAGGGTATTCTGCCTAATTTTTGGGGGCTGATTCTGAATATCATACTTACTTAGCTGTTTTTTAGTTTTAAACCTGCTAATTAGCATTTGCGGCCTAAATCTGGCCTCCATAGGCAACACAGAACGGGTGAATAGGGTAAAAAATGTAACTCTTTAAAACTTTACTAGTTGATTATTTATGTAGAGACAATATTTTTTTGCATTACAAGTTTTCTGAAAATATATGTTTATGCATGTAATTTAACAATATCTCATTATGCACTAATTTGCATACATTTCAATTACAGACATCTGAATATTGGATAGTTAACATTGAATGTAGTCACGTTGAGGTTTGCCTTTAGAACTTTTTCTGGATTCAGAGCCTTAAAAGAATGGCTTGTTCAAGCACCAGTATTAGGTTATGCCGATTTCAGTCGTCCCTTTATCTTAGAGACGGATGCAAGCCATGCAGGATTGGGGGCAGTTCTGTCACAGGAGAAGGATGGGTTACAGCGACCAATAGCCTTTGCTAGCCGAGGCTTGCGGCCAAGTGAGAGGAACATGTCAAATTATAGTCCCATGAAACTCAAACTCCTTGCAGTCAAGTGGGCAATCACAGAAAAAAATGGCAAGTGTCTTCTGGGCAACAAGTTCACTGACAACAATCCTCTCCAATACCTGCAGTCAGTGAAACTGGGCGCTCTGGAACATTGCTGGGTTTCTCAGATTGCCCTCTTTATTACAACTTCAAATATCGTCCTGGGACAGCTAATTGCAATGCCGATACCCTTTCTAGGCTTCCCACAAGCCCCACTAACACTTTGCCATCTGTGTCACGCGGCCTGGACGTCCCCCTGCCGAGTGCACCTATCCAAGACTCTTGGATGACAGAATCTTGTATGGTGGACACCATCCCTGGTTGAACCAAAAGAGACCTGAAAGTCCTGCAAGAGACTGATTCCTGTATTTCCAGATACCTGTGGTTTTGGTGACAGGGACGACCACATACCCGTTAAGACAAGTGGAGTGAACCAAGGGCAGTGGTCCCAGACACAGAAAGTGGATGGGACCATGTACCATGTACTGTATGACACCTACATCATAACAAAGACTAAAACCACCACTTATCATCCAGAGGGGAATGGTCAATGTGAATTTTTCAACAGGACACTTCATGACTTGCTCAGGACCTTACCCCCTGAAAAGAAGCGTAAATGGCCCCAGTTGCTCCCTCAGCTCCTGTTCGCTTATAATACCACCGTGTACCAGTCCACACAACACTCCCCATACGAGCTGATTTTCGGTCAGAAGCCACGTTACCAGTCGACCACCTACTTGGAAATACTGGAGGTGACCACAGGCACAGTCCACCGACTGATTGGGTGGTGTAACATCAAGAGTACCTGACTTCTGTCTATGCTAGTGCTAGGAGACACTTAGAAGAGGCTGCGGCATATCGTAGGCATGGTGGTCCTGACACTGTACCCATATTACCACCTGGCACTCTCTTTTTCTAGTGGGTGGTGGTAGTGTAGTGGTTAAGGAGGTGGGCTAGCGTGCAGTAGCCTGAAAGTTGTCGGTTCAACTCCCGGCTTTCACTGGTATGCCCTTGAGCAATGCACTTAACCCCAAGTTGCTCCGGGGACAATGTGATCCCTTGTAATATAGCTGACATACAGTATGTAAGTGACTTTGGTCAAGAAGTGTCTGCTAAATATAAAGTACATGTAAATTCTTTTGCAAGAACCATTTTCACGGTCGCCACAAAATCCAGGATACATGGGTGTCTACCAAGTATGAAATTGTGTCTTGATGGAATTGGCACACACTATAAGATCAGGCTGTATGGGGAAAAGGGCCCCCTTAAGACTTTCCACTCATAATACTGCCGGACAGCATTCAAACCCCTTCCACCTCCCACAGTCTGTTTCACATGAGTTCTCTGCCAGTGTAGCAGAAGTAAATATTCTCCCTGTCCCCTTCAGGCCTTGGCAGTAGATAGGTAAGCTACCAGGATAGTGAACTTTAAAGCCAGGTGTGTATGCAGAAAGGCTGACCTGCAGCGCTGGCGCACACGCCCACACGTGGGTGGTGATCATATACGTAGCTTCCTCTCTGGGAGAACACAGCCGGTCATTTGATATTTTTGCCGCATGGGTGTTTGAAGACTTCATTGCTTCTCTCGCACGCCCGGCCTGTTGGCTGTGGATAACCCGTTGCTTTTAAAAAGAGCAAATGCACATGGTTTAAAGGAGAATTCTGGTGTGATATTGACCTAAAGTGTGTTGAAACATGATACCGAGTGTGAACGTATGTCTCATAGCCCATCTCGGC
Organism: Alosa alosa; assembly: GCF_017589495.1. Classification (NCBI taxonomy): domain Eukaryota; kingdom Metazoa; phylum Chordata; class Actinopteri; order Clupeiformes; family Clupeidae; genus Alosa; species Alosa alosa. The sequence continues at coordinate 21,178,763 of NC_063205.1, read as the reverse complement.
TTGTCCCCTGCACTCCAAAATCTGGCACTAGTTAGCCGATGCTACCAACAGCTTTTTCAATGGTGGTGCTTCGGCATCGGGCTAGCCATGCAAATAAATCACTGTTTTACACCATTTACGAGGCTCAGTGTATCTCCACACTTCATTGGTAGACTTCCAAGGGCCCTGACATTTAAAACGAGACATTGAGAACTTTGAAAAAGCACTGGTAGTTTACTTACAAGACGATTTATACAGACAGTATCTTCACAAAGTTTAGCGTTTGCAGCCATCTGGTAACTTATCGTGACAAAATTCAAGATGGCTGCAAACGTCTCTATACGGAACTACCGGAACTACCTTTGCAGAGAACGAAGAGAAAGCATCTTTTTGATAATTGAGCCAGTAGAGAAATAACTGTTAATTAATCTGTAGCCTTGGGTAGGCTTCTGCAGAAAACAATGTTGTTGGCGATTTAATACTATCTAGCGACGTTTTTATGTATGTTTAATTTACAATGGCACAGTATTTATTTATTTATTATTATATCTGCAGCACCAGCTGATTTTAACTGCTGAAGAGGATATATTTAGAACTTGTCATTATTTCAATAAATTTGACAATTTTAAGCTTGACCTACCACTTTCTTAGAGTGATGAGGGAAAGGTGGGGCTCGAAAATGCCCCCTTGATCAAAGTGGGGAATGAAAGAAAAAGTTTGAGAACCACTGGCTTAACAAGTTACCTGCAGTCCAGAACACACAGAATATTGCAACAGAAAGTTGCCTTTATAATCAACTACTATTTGTTCCAACAGCATTCAAACAAAGCCTTTATAAAAGTGAAAAAATATTCCATAAGAAGTAAAATAAAATACTGTTACTGTAGTAACTGTACCACATTATCCCAAGCTTCAAAGAGCTCCCCACGTCTGTGACAGGCAGACGTGACACCGCTAAATTCTCAGCTTGTTTTATATGGTTAAATTGCTTGACTTAAATCCCAGAGAGTAGGCTACCACACTCCACACTGAACGTGTATACCATCACTGTGGGGTGTGGTAGCCTACTCTCTGGGATTTAAGTCAAGCAATAAAACCGTACAAATGCGTGGCCTGCTCACTCATTGTTTCAAAAGGAGTAATTTCGGCTTTGTCTGAACTGCCCATTGTAGGCTAAAAATAAACAAGTATCCCCATCCAATGATATCGGCAAATGTTTGTTTTCCAAAGTAAGAATTTCACTTCACCATGCACCTTCGACAATGAATAGCTCATTACACTTATGTTACTGTTAAACGTAACTGGTATCATTACAAACATTATTCTGTGTCCAAAAAACTGGCATATTTTATGGCATTGTGTCATGTAAGGTCATTGCATCATTTAGAGAAATGTGTGAGGTGGTCAGCGGGGGACAATTGAGACACATTGGATTGTGTTAATTGAACATTCCATTTGTAGGCTATTGTTCGCCATATATGTTCCTGTGTCACATTTTGTTTATGATGTATTCCTTTTAACCAATGCTAATTTAAATGAAATGAATGAATTTGAACTACAAACACTTTGCAATTGCTATGTTTTTATTTATTCAACTTTCCAACTAACGGTTAATTAACTATACATCATTAAAGATGGGTGTCTCAACTCATGCACGAGCTTGACTGAAGTGACCACCTTGATTGGCTGATGATTGTAACGCGGGAATGATTCCAAACACCTCCCTTACGATGATGAGTGACAGGTCTGAGAATGTGTGCGCTACACAAGGACGGAAGATGACGAATAACTGAATGAAAAGGCCTAGCCTAAATGAATCAAGAGTAAGACTAGTTTTGGTTGTTGTTGGTGGCGTTATTGCATGTTAGTTATGCCTACAATGCAAAATTGCTTCTTCACGATTGGAAGCTCCTGTAGCATATAGGATTTCAAAACATGGCTTAAAATGCCACAAAACCGGTTTGTGAATAGGTCTGTGAGTTAGGAGTCCTCTTGACTTCTTTTAAGCTGTCACAGAGGTGAAAAGGTGTGATTTGTTGGGGGCAGGGCCGGATTAACAATTCATAGACCCCTGGGCACAAATGTCCCCCCTGCCCCCCAGCCAAACGTGAATCAGGCGGTCAGTTAATAGGCCTATATAAGATTTTTCATCTGTGAGGCCAAGTCTCACCAAGTAGCCCGTTTGTTTACAACTAACAGTACATTTAATTAAACTGCTTATAGGCTATGCCGAAATAGTTTTCAACATTTTGAATATTAGTGTCGGGTGAATTAGGAAATGTTCTCAAAGTAGCCTTATGGCTGAAAGCTGCTTGGGATCCCCCTGTCAAGCAATATAACCATACAAATGTGCGGCCTGCACTCATTGTTTCAAAAGGAGTAATTTTGGCTTTTTCGGAACTGGCCATTGTAGGCTACGTAAAAATAAACTTCCAAAACTAACGAAAAATATTTATCTTCTTTCAGTTAATTCAAAAGTTTCCAAAAAGTTAAAAACAGATGACGTGATGCGCGTCATTGACATAATGCGCAAATAATATAGCCTAGATATTCCAATATCCTACATGTGTTTATTTTAGAGGGGAAATTCGAACGTCATTTTTGAGCAATTTTGACAGCCCTAGTCCACTGTAGGCTATACGCCAATCGGCTATTCCTGTAACACCTTCCACCTAGCCCCTCGTTTCTATGAAACTGTAAACAACTGAACCAGGAGACTTTGTCACAAGACAAAACAGATGTCTCAAAGCCCATTAGATTAACGTGAGCCTGTGGTTTAGATTTGTAAGACAAATATTTGGTTAGACTAAGCTAGGTAACTTTACACTGACACAACGTAACAATGCTCTGAAGTCACGGTCAACATGAAATCCAAAACTTTTTGATCACCAAGTTAAAATTTCCATCTCAACCACAAATAATTCTGATTCTTTTTAATATCATCCAATAACTAATTCAATGTTGATTTAGGCCTAAGTAGGCCTAACTCGGCTTACTTAGCAACACCAATTGAACACCACTTAAAAATTCAACGAAGGGTTGCCATTGCTGCTGCTGTGCTGGAGAGATGTGGACGGCACGGCAGGGCTAACCTGACTCTCGCCAGATGAATTTCGTTCCGCCTAGCTTCGCCTAGCTCCACTCACGAGCTAGGTGGAACGAAATTCATCTGGCGAGAGTCAGGTTACGGCAGGGCATGCCCAATGAAAATAAATTAACGCAACGAAACACAACACAGACCCCGCTTCTCTCGCGTCAGTCACTGAAATGAACGAACCCGCTTCTCTTGTGGCAGTCACTGACAGACGCCTAGAATAAATGCATGGGGAAAAACACCTCGATGATAAGCGCCGCGCAGCAGCAGTTTGTGACGTTGTTTATTAGTGTAACCTCATGTATGAAAAACAGTATTGCCAGGCAACACTAGCCTACTTTGAAAAGTGCCGTGGCAATACTGGTGACGGCGGCCATGTCCTGAAGTAGCCTAAAGCATGTAGGCTAATGATTCCTAAAACATATACGAAGTCCATTCTGTGGCTTATGAAATTTGGATATATCGTGTTAACTGTAACCAACCCTCTGAAGCCTTTCGTGACACATAGAAAATACTTTTCAATGAACCTGACGTGTTCTTCATTCTCTGATTCTAAAAAGTCATTTTTGAGTCATTAAAACTTAATACAAAGTGTTTTTTAGCCATTTTAAATCGCTGAGCTGCAGCATCGGGTGTTCGTAGACTGTGCGCTCCTCCTCCATCTACTGACAACCAGGGCATATACATTTCTTCTACGGCTGCAAATGGGATTCACTCACAGTTAACCAAATATTTCTTTATTAGGGCAGGGCAGGCATATTTCTGGCTATTAAATTATTTCTAAACCAGTCTGCTAAAGTCTGTTGTGAAGTCAGTGTAGGGTTTTCCAGGCTCCATTTCTTTTTACGAGACACCCTGCCAATGTTCCCTGATTTTTTTTCAGCACTGAGCAAATATTTTGTTTTCTGAGCGCACATTTCAGTACTGTGAGCAATTCGCAACCACGCGACCTGCCGAAAATGACCACGAGCCTGCGTTAGCCATAGGGAATTCAAAGAGATGACCGCAAATGCATCAATGTCTAAAAAGGTTGATATTTATTCAATATCCTTTATAATGGTTGGGCTTGTGGAACATCTTAATTATGGTGTTTTACCAGTCAGTTTAGTTGAACTTAAAGGATCTTTGGTTGAACTTCAATAAGGTTTAGAGAGGTAATGACTGGTTCACTGGTTATGACTGATATATATATATATATATATATATATATATATATATATACACGGAGTATCTATTTACACCCCTGGTACTGTAATAGCCTTGACCACACCTGAGCTATTCACACCCTGTGACATAACAACAAAAAAGACGGGTTTCACGGCACAAAACATGGCGATATTCGCTTTTTTTGTCAGCAGAAAGTGAAAAATTCTGAAAGGTTTCGCACTAATATCTGTTCAGATTAAGTTTTTAGATTGAAAAGTTGTTTTTATTTTCATAATCTTGGTTCAGTGAACACATACAACCGTCAGTTTGTTAGTTAACAGAAATTTCGTGAATATGACGTTCAGGCCTATAAACTATAAGTTTACCTGCAAACACTATTTATTTGTGGAAGAAGATAGCGCAGTGGTCATAGTGGGAGACTGGGGTTTGATTCCCGCGTGATGCGTTTTGGCAGAGTGAGTGTGCATGTATACCAATGTCTCTGGAGAGAAGGCGCGCGATTTGAACAAGAAATCAGTTTTCAAACGGAAGTTTTGATAGCAACAATTAGCTAGTTCATGCACCAGGGTGTATATAGCATACAGTACTATAAACACCAGGGTATGAATAGCATCCACTTCTAACTGTACATTGATGCAAACAGCATACCTTATTTAGAGTGTCTATTACACAGCTGAGCTATTCACACCCTGTTACGTAACAACAAAAAATCATGTTGCTTGTTTTTAAAAAAATATTATTACATTGTGTGATGAATATGCCAGAATAAATGCACAGGGGTGCAAATAGCATACACTGATATTTGTACCAGACAGGGTATTAAAGGGACACCAGGCAACGTTTTCGTGTTAATTACTCATCTTCGTAAGTCGGTATATGGTTAAATGACTCGTTACAGGGCGAATGAAGACTCTCACCGCCTCTACTGCCTGTGGAAGAATATCCCGCAAGTTCAGTGTATCCTACCCGCCGAACAAACGCTAGAGATTGTTGCAAACGCGGTGTATAATGGCAGAGCCGGGCTAAGAAGCAGCGAAAACCCTTCACAGAAGACGCAAAGAAAAGGAAAAGAGCTTCAGACCGAGCGAGGGGGAGTTTCGTAGAAGAAAAAGCATCAGTCTTGCCTGGTGTCCCTTTAATAGAATACATTGCTGTGTGCACCAGGGTACGAATAGCATACATTGATATTTGTTCCAGACGGGGTGCTAATAGAACACATTGCTGTGTGCACTGGGGTACGAATAGCATACATTGATATTAGTACCAGATGGGGTACTAATAGGACACATTGCTGTGTGCACCGGGATACGAATAGAATTCACTTCTTATTGCACCAGGGTACGAATAGCATACACTGCTAATTGTACCAGGGGTGCAAATAGCCTTACCCATATATATATATATATCAATAAGTATCCAAGTCATTTCTCAGCAGGTACAACAATTTAAGTGGAACTATATTGAAAGAAAAATGCTAATGCAGTTAATAGTCAATTAAATTGACATGGTGTCATTTTTCCTAAAGGTAGCCTAAACAATTTTATAACTGGAGTGGTTTGCAACAAACTAGGCTACAAAACATGTCATTTGAATTTCATTGAGGGAGATAGGCCTATCTGGCTATGTGGCTCATCTTGTCAGGTGCGGTACCTGACACTTCAGTAAAGCAGCCACTCCTTTAAGTCTGCCCAACATTAAAGGCTGTTTCAGTGAAAGGCCCAAACATAAATGATCAAATCTTTCCTAACGATCTGCTAGCTGTCAGCCATAGCAGGCCGTCAAAAAAACGTGTCTCAGTCAGCCTAGGCTCCGAGATCTGTACACAAAAACAATTGCTACCAACAAGTGTTGGCAAACACTCAAAGGCAAATTAAAATGTGTTCCACCCAATAACCGAGGAGATGCGCGTTTAGGAGAGTTTCAATTGCACGGGAGGGAGGGGAAGGGAGTAGCGAGCTAGCTCTCTGTTTTGTTTGAACATCAACAGATGTATAAGTATAAGTATATATACTCTTTTGATCCCGTGAGGGAAATTTGGTCTCTGCATTTATCCCAATCCCTGAATTAGTGAAACACACAGTGAGGTGAAGCACACACTAATCCCGGCGCAGTGAGCTGCCTGCTACAACAGCGGCGCTCGGGGAGCAGTGAGGGGTTAGGTGCCTTGCTTAAGGGCACTTCAGCCACTTCCTACTGGTCGGGGTTCGAACCGGCAACCCTCCGGTTACAAGTACGAAGCGCTAACCAGTAGGCCACGGCTGCCCCCCAGTAGGCCACGGCTGCCCCAAATGATGTGACGTTCAGACGTAATCGCTGATACAGCCTTTAAGCACCTTTAAGCAAGTAAACATGCCATTTTGCATGGTCTGTGTAATACTTGGTAATGGCATCAATGATGTTTTATGCAGGCCATCCTGAAAGCTGAATGATTCCAGAAAAAAACTGTCTTGTAACTGAAATCAGTTTGCTTCCGAAACGTAATGTAAAGCACAAGCATTGTGCCATATGATCGTGTATCCTGAACTGATAACATTGACATGTTGGTGTTAATTGCTACCATTACATTGTCGATTAATAATTGTATTTGTTCAGGGTCGGATCGTGCTCTCTGAATTCGTCTCTCTCGGGATTTATTAGTTTCAGGGAGAATTTGATCGATAGAGTTCCCATGTCTAAGTCTTAATGTTGAATCTTGAATTTCCCCTGGGGATCAATAAAGTATGTATCTATCTATTTTGTGTCAGATTGGAGTATTTCATCTAGCCACTCATGTTTAAACGTTAGGCAGACCTTTTCTGGGGCATGTGCTCTGCCTTTCTTTTCGCCATGGTAGCCTAAAACATAACTGGAGCAGGGCCCGCCTAGAGTAGCCTAAAAGATACTTTGTATGTAAACATTCTAACTTAGGCTACATCCGGCTTGGTTGTCAGACATGTCAGTATTTTAACTCATTGAATGCCAAACCAAAGATCCTTGATTACTAGCAAGATAGAGCAACGTAACTCGTTACTATGGGAGCAAAACGGGACAGTTCCGGTCTGCATAAGTGGGAGTGTCACCTTACGTCACTAAATAAACTTTCTCTCTTAATAAGCAATAAGAACAGATAAACCTAATTGTGTTCACAGTATTATTGTCTATAATCATGTATGATACCAATGAATCATTCTTTAGGACATGATATGAATAATTTAATTAGTCATGTGAACCGAAGCTAGCTAGCTAGCTAACGCTTAGCTTAAAATGCTATACAAGTGGATGGAAGTAGCTATGGCAATACAGCTATGCGCTAACAAGTGACTAGTAGTTGAAGGACTTCGCTAAACTTAATATACTGTTGCAAATTCACTTGAGTATAAACTATTCACTTTAAATAATTTAAGTAATGTTATTCAGCTAGTTGTCATTTCAAAGAAATTACACTTTGTTTAAAATTTTACCAGTAACTGGCAGCAGCATTGTCTGATATTAAGTTATTTTATCACAAATCCAAACGCTAAAAAATTGCACTTTTAGGCTTTGAAATGATCCCAAACACTTACAGATTATGACAAAATTTCCAAAAACCCTCAACAAATCCAGAAAGACATAATGACCAATTTATTGGTAAAATTCCACAAGTCTCCATTGACATTAGTGCAGCTTTAGGGTTTACTCTGGTCTGCATAAAGGGGATTTCCCCCCTTGCAATAATCGAACGCGGAAATTGTAGAACGTTTGCGCCTCTCGCTCCGCTTTAACCCTCTCTGGCCAAACTGTTTTCGGGAGCTTTGTCCTAGAGTGCCAGCAATCTAGACCATTGTTGATGATTTTTGTACAGCCACAGCATATTCTGTGTTATAGCTATGAACACATACAATAGCTCGATTAAAAGGTGAGACTTTAAGCTCTCGGTGGGTGCAAACCGTGATTCCTACACTCTGTTCCTGAGAAATCCCAAGCTAAACAGTGGCTAGTTTTCATCAAAATCGCTGGATTCGCTTTTCTAGAAATGGAGATATAACGCCTTTCATGAAATATGAAGTGTTGCCTGTTACTTACTTGTGTAAACTTTCCGGAAGTGATCAGCTTAGACTGCCACCTAGTGATAGACCCACTAAAATGGCCTGGTTTTGACCTGACGTGCATGCGTCACTGATTCGACCCAAAGCGGCAACCGAGTTATGATAAAATGTCCAGATTGTGCGTTTTCATGAGTTTTCGATCGTCATATATTTCATTTCCATTCATCACAGAGTTCCCAAAATCACAAATAAGGTGTGTTAGAGTGTCTAGTTTCAGAATTAAAAGCTAAAACGTAATATTACGTTTTTGGCACTCAACGCATGGGAAGGAAAAGGCACTCAATGAGTTAAATGTTTATTACCTAGCCTACATCGCCGTTGATGCTCAGATTTTTAACCCCTGAAAAAAAATCGTTCTTGCGGTCTGAAAAATTTGCGCGGTCTGAAAAATCTATTGCGCGGCCACTTCGAGACCAGCTTAGAGGGAACATTGCACCCTGCTCACTAGACATCTGCCGGTTGTTTGGGTTGTTGCAGCGTCGTTGCAGCGTCACTGGAAAAATACAAATTAAAGTCGCGTGATCCCGCGTGAGGACCGCGAGGGAAGCTGGCCAATTTGAAGTAATGCCCACTGTAGTATCTCTCTCCCTTCATCTCTCTATCCCTCTCTTGCTGTAGTATCTCTCTCTCCCTCCATCTCTCTATCCCTCTCTTATTGTAGTATCTTTCTCCCTTCATCTCTCTCTCCCTCTCTCACTGTATATTTGTCTCCCTCCATCTCTCTATCCCTCTCACTGTAGTATCTCTCTCCCTCCATCTCTCTATCCCTCTCTCACTGGAGTATCTCTCTCTCCCTTCATCTCTCTATCCCTCTCTCACTGTAG